>NW_028248663.1:0-464017 GCF_964263255.1 Lissotriton vulgaris
TTAAATGATGGTTGGATGTGAGTTATTACTTTTTCAACTACAATAAGTGTGTTTAAAGTCATTTCTGTGCCTGAAATTGGTCAAAATTGAAGATTTTGAGTAAGCAAAACTCTGTAAAAATGGCAATTTTGGTCACTGTGAGGGTTTAAAAAGTGGTTATTCAACATGAGGCCCGATCCAAATGACATTTTGAATCATTTTTGGTAGAGTCCAAAAAATCAATTTTCTGATGAAAAACGATGACCCCGGATCAGTCGAACGTTTAAAAAATGGTCAATATTGATGAAAGTTTAACATTTAATCTTTTGACTTTAAATGACGGTTGGATGTGAGTTATGACTTTTTCAACTAAAATAAGTGTGTTTAAAGTCATTTCTGTGCCTGAAATTGGTCAAAATTGAAGATTTTGAGTAAGCAAAACTCTGTAAAAATGGCAATTTTGGTCACTGTGAGGGTTTAAAAAGTGGTTATTCAACATGAGGCCCGATCCAAATGACATTTTGAATCATTTTTGGTAGAGTCCAAAAAATCAATTTTCTGATGAAAAACGATGACCCCGGACCAGTCGAACGTTGAAAAAATGGTCAATATTGATGAAATTTTAACATTTAATCTTTTGACTTTAAATGACGGTTGGATGTGAGTTATTACTTTTTCAACTACAATAAGTGTGTTTAAAGTCATTTCTGTGCCTGAAATTGGTCAAAATTGAAGATTTTGAGTAAGCAAAACTCTGTAAAAATGGCAATTTTGGTCACTGTGAGGGTTTAAAAAGTGGTTATTCAACATGAGGCCCGATCCAAATGACATTTTGAATCATTTTTGGTAGAGTCCAAAAAATCCATTTTCTGATGAAAAACGATGACCCCGGACCAGTCGAACGTTGAAAAAATTGTCAATATTGATGAAATTTTAACATTTAATCTTTTGACTTTAAATGACGGTTGGATGTGAGTTATTACTTTTTCAACTAAAATAAGTGTGTTTAAAGTCATTTCTGTGCCTGAAATTGGTCAAAATTGAAGATTTTGAGTAAGCAAAAACTCTGTAAAAATGGCAATTTTGGTCACTGTTAGGGTTTAAAAAGTGGTTATTCAACATGAGGCCCGATCCAAATGACATTTTGAATCATTTTTGGTAGAGTCCAAAAAATCCATTTTCTGATGAAAAACGATTACCCCGGACCAGTCGAACGTTGAAAAAATGGTCAATATTGATGAAATTTTAACATTTAATCTTTTGACTTTAAATGACGGTTGGATGTGAGTTATTACTTTTTCAACTAAAAAAAGTGTGTTTAAAGTCATTTCTGTGCCTGAAATTGGTAAAAATTGAAGATTTTGAGTAAGCAAACTCTGTAAAAATGGCAATTTTGGTCACTGTGAGGGTTTAAAAAGTGGTTATTCAACATGAGGCCCGATCCAAATGACATTTTGAATCATTTTTGGTAGAGTCCAAAAAATCAATTTTCTGATGAAAAACGATGACCCCGGACCAGTCGAACGTTGAGAAAAATGGTCAATATTGATGAAATTTTAACATTTAATCTTTTGACTTTAAATGACGGTTGGATGTGAGTTATTACTTTTTCAACTAAAATAAGTGTGTTTAAAGTCATTTCTGTGCCTGAAATTGGTCAAAATTGAAGATTTTGAGTAAGCAAAACTCTGTAAAAATGGCAGTTTTGGTCACTGTGAGGGTTTAAAAAGTGGTTATTCAACATGAGGCCCGATCCAAATGACATTTTGAATCATTTTTGGTAGAGTCCAAAAAATCAATTTTCTGATGAAAAACGATGACCCCGGACCAGTCGAACGTTGAAAAAATGGTCAATATTGATGAAATTTTAACATTTAATCTTTTGACTTTAAATGACGGTTGGATGTGAGTTCTTACTTTTTCAACTACAATAAGTGTGTTTAAAGTCATTTCTGTGCCTGAAATTGGTCAAAATTGAAGATTTTGAGTAAGCAAAACTCTGTAAAAATGGCAGTTTTGGTCACTGTGAGGGTTTAAAAAGTGGTTATTCAACATGAGGCCCGATCCAAAATGACATTTTGAATCATTTTTGGTAGAGTCCAAAAAATCAATTTTCTGATGAAAAACGATGACCCTGGACCAGTCGAACGTTGAAAAAATGGTCAATATTGATGAAATTTTAATATTTAATCTTTTGACTTTAAATGATGGTTGGATGTGAGTTATTACTTTTTCAACTACAATAAGTGTGTTTAAAGTAATTTCTGTGCCTGAAATTGGTCAAAATTGAAGATTTTAAGTAAGCAAAACTCTGTAAAAATGGTAATTTTGGTCACTGTGAGGGTTTAAAAAGTGGTTATTCAACATGAGGCCCGATCCAAATGACATTTTGAATCATTTTTGGTAGAGTCCAAAAAATCCATTTTCTGATGAAAAACGATTACCCCGGACCAGTCGAACGTTGAAAAAATGGTCAATATTGATGAAATTTTAACATTTAATCTTTTGACTTTAAATGACGGTTGGATGTGAGTTATTACTTTTTCAACTAAAATAAGTGTGTTTAAAGTCATTTCTGTGCCTGAAATTGGTAAAAATTGAAGATTTTGAGTAAGCAAACTCTGTAAAAATGGCAATTTTGGTCACTGTGAGGGTTTAAAAAGTGGTTATTCAACATGAGGCCCGATCCAAATGACATTTTGAATCATTTTTGGTAGAGTCCAAAAAATCAATTTTCTGATGAAAAACGATGACCCCGGACCAGTCGAACGTTGAAAAAATGGTCAATATTGATGAAATTTTAATATTTAATCTTTTCACTTTAAATGACGGTTGGATGTGAGTTATTCCTTTTTCAACTAAAATAAGTGTGTTTAAAGTCATTTCTGTGCCTGAAATTGGTCAAAATTGTACATTTTGAGTAAGCAAAACTCTGTAAAAATGGCAATTTTGGTCACTGTGAGGGTTTAAAAAGTGGTTATTCAACATGAGGCCCGATCCAAATGACATTTTGAATCATTTTTGGTAGAGTCCAAAAAATCAATTTTCTGATGAAAAACGATGACCCCGGACCAGTCGAACGTTGAAAAAATGGTCAATATTGATGAAATTTTAATATTTAATCTTTTGACTTTAAATGACGGTTGGATGTGAGTTATTACTTTTTCAACTAAAATAAGTGTGTTTAAAGTCATTTCTGTGCCTGAAATTGGTCAAAATTGAAGATTTTGAGTAAGCAAAACTCTGTAAAAATGGCAGTTTTGGTCACTGTGAGGGTTTAAAAAGTGGTTATTCAACATGAGGCCCGATCCAAATGACATTTTGAATCATTTTTGGTAGAGTCCAAAAAATCAATTTTCTGATGAAAAACGATGACCCCGGACCAGTCGAACGTTGAAAAAATGGTCAATATTGATGAAATTTTAACATTTAATCTTTTGACTTTAAATGACGGTTGGATGTGAGTTATTACTTTTTCAACTAAAATAAGTGTGTTTAAAGTCATTTCTGTGCCTGAAATTGGTCAAAATTGAAGATTTTGAGTAAGCAAAACTCTGTAAAAATGGCAGTTTTGGTCACTGTGAGGGTTTAAAAAGTGGTTATTCAACATGAGGCCCGATCCAAATGACATTTTGAATCATTTTTGGTAGAGTCCAAAAAATCAATTTTCTGATGAAAAACGATGACCCCGGACCAGTCGAACGTTGAAAAAATGGTCAATATTGATGAAATTTTAACATTTAATCTTTTGACTTTAAATGACGGTTGGATGTGAGTTATTACTTTTTCAACTAAAAAAAGTGTGTTTAAAGTCATTTCTGTGCCTGAAATTGGTAAAAATTGAAGATTTTGAGTAAGCAAACTCTGTAAAAATGGCAATTTTGGTCACTGTGAGGGTTTAAAAAGTGGTTATTCAACATGAGGCCCGATCCAAATGACATTTTGAATCATTTTTGGTAGAGTCCAAAAAATCAATTTTCTGATGAAAAACGATGACCCCGGACCAGTCGAACGTTGAGAAAAATGGTCAATATTGATGAAATTTTAACATTTAATCTTTTGACTTTAAATGACGGTTGGATGTGAGTTATTACTTTTTCAACTAAAATAAGTGTGTTTAAAGTCATTTCTGTGCCTGAAATTGGTCAAAATTGAAGATTTTGAGTAAGCAAAACTCTGTAAAAATGGCAGTTTTGGTCACTGTGAGGGTTTAAAAAGTGGTTATTCAACATGAGGCCCGATCCAAATGACATTTTGAATCATTTTTGGTAGAGTCCAAAAAATCAATTTTCTGATGAAAAACGATGACCCCGGACCAGTCGAACGTTGAAAAAATGGTCAATATTGATGAAATTTTAACATTTAATCTTTTGACTTTAAATGACGGTTGGATGTGAGTTCTTACTTTTTCAACTACAATAAGTGTGTTTAAAGTCATTTCTGTGCCTGAAATTGGTCAAAATTGAAGATTTTGAGTAAGCAAAACTCTGTAAAAATGGCAGTTTTGATCACTGTGAGGGTTTAAAAAGTGGTTATTCAACATGAGGCCCGATCCAAAATGACATTTTGAATCATTTTTGGTAGAGTCCAAAAAATCAATTTTCTGATGAAAAACGATGACCCTGGACCAGTCGAACGTTGAAAAAATGGTCAATATTGATGAAATTTTAATATTTAATCTTTTGACTTTAAATGATGGTTGGATGTGAGTTATTACTTTTTCAACTACAATAAGTGTGTTTAAAGTAATTTCTGTGCCTGAAATTGGTCAAAATTGAAGATTTTGAGTAAGCAAAACTCTGTAAAAATGGCAATTTTGGTCACTGTGAGGGTTTAAAAAGTGGTTATTCAACATGAGGCCCGATCCAAATGACATTTTGAATCATTTTTGGTAGAGTCCAAAAAATCCATTTTCTGATGAAAAACGATTACCCCGGACCAGTCGAACGTTGAAAAAATGGTCAATATTGATGAAATTTTAACATTTAATCTTTTGACTTTAAATGACGGTTGGATGTGAGTTATTACTTTTTCAACTAAAATAAGTGTGTTTAAAGTCATTTCTGTGCCTGAAATTGGTAAAAATTGAAGATTTTGAGTAAGCAAACTCTGTAAAAATGGCAATTTTGGTCACTGTGAGGGTTTAAAAAGTGGTTATTCAACATGAGGCCCGATCCAAATGACATTTTGAATCATTTTTGGTAGAGTCCAAAAAATCAATTTTCTGATGAAAAACGATGACCCCGGACCAGTCGAACGTTGAAAAAATGGTCAATATTGATGAAATTTTAATATTTAATCTTTTCACTTTAAATGACGGTTGGATGTGAGTTATTCCTTTTTCAACTAAAATAAGTGTGTTTAAAGTCATTTCTGTGCCTGAAATTGGTCAAAATTGTACATTTTGAGTAAGCAAAACTCTGTAAAAATGGCAATTTTGGTCACTGTGAGGGTTTAAAAAGTGGTTATTCAACATGAGGCCCGATCCAAATGACATTTTGAATCATTTTTGGTAAAGTCCAAAAAATCAATTTTCTGATGAAAAACGATGACCCCGGACCAGTCGAACGTTGAAAAAATGGTCAATATTGATGAAATTTTAATATTTAATCTTTTGACTTTAAATGACGGTTGGATGTGAGTTATTACTTTTTCAACTAAAATAAGTGTGTTTAAAGTCATTTCTGTGCCTGAAATTGGTCAAAATTGAAGATTTTGAGTAAGCAAAACTCTGTAAAAATGGCAGTTTTGGTCACTGTGAGGGTTTAAAAAGTGGTTATTCAACATGAGGCCCGATCCAAATGACATTTTGAATCATTTTTGGTAGAGTCCAAAAAATCAATTTTCTGATGAAAAACGATGACCCCGGACCAGTCGAACGTTGAAAAAATGGTCAATATTGATGAAATTTTAACATTTAATCTTTTGACTTTAAATGACGGTTGGATGTGAGTTATTACTTTTTCAACTAAAATAAGTGTGTTTAAAGTCATTTCTGTGCCTGAAATTGGTCAAAATTGAAGATTTTGAGTAAGCAAAACTCTGTAAAAATGGCAGTTTTGGTCACTGTGAGGGTTTAAAAAGTGGTTATTCAACATGAGGCCCGATCCAAATGACATTTTGAATCATTTTTGGTAGAGTCCAAAAAATCAATTTTCTGATGAAAAACGATGACCCCGGACCAGTCGAACGTTGAAAAAATGGTCAATATTGATGAAATTTTAATATTTAATCTTTTGACTTTAAATGATGGTTGGATGTGAGTTATTACTTTTTCAACTACAATAAGTGTGTTTAAAGTCATTTCTGTGCCTGAAATTGGTCAAAATTGAAGATTTTGAGTAAGCAAAACTCTGTAAAAATGGCAGTTTTGGTCACTGTGAGGGTTTAAAAAGTGGTTATTCAACATGAGGCCCGATCCAAATGACATTTTGAATCATTTTTGGTAGAGTCCAAAAAATCCATTTTCTGATGAAAAACGATGACCCCGGACCAGTCGAACGTTGAAAAAATTGTCAATATTGATGAAATTTTTAAATTTAATCTTTTCACTTTAAATGACGGTTGGATGTGAGTTATTACTTTTTCAACTAAAATAAGTGTGTTTAAAGTCATTTCTGTGCCTGAAATTGGTCAAAATTGAACATTTTGAGTAAGCAAAACTCTGTAAAAATGGCAATTTTGGTCACTGTGAGGGTTTAAAAAGTGGTTATTCAACATGAGGCCCGATCCAAAGGACATTTTGAATCATTTTTGGTAGAGTCCAAAAAATCAATTTTCTGATGAAAAACGATGACCTCGGACCAGTCGAACGTTGAAAAAATGGTCAATATTGATGAAATTTTAACATTTAATCTTTTGACTTTAAATGACGGTTGGATGTGAGTTATTACTTTTTCAACTAAAATAAGTGTGTTTAAAGTCATTTCTGTGCCTGAAATTGGTCAAAATTGAAGATTTTGAGTAAGCAAAACTCTGTAAAAATGGCAGTTTTGGTCACTGTGAGGGTTTAAAAAGTGGTTATTCAACATGAGGCCCGATCCAAATGACATTTTGAATCATTTTTGGTGGAGTCCAAAAAAATCAATTTTCTGATGAAAAACGATGACCAGTCGAACGTTGAAAAAATGGTCAATATTGATGAAATTTTAACATTTAATCTTTTGACTTTAAATGACGGTTGGATGTGAGTTATTACTTTTTCAACTAAAATAAGTGTGTTTAAAGTCATTTCTGTGCCTGAAATTGGTCAAAATTGAAGATTTTGAGTAAGCAAAACTCTGTAAAAATGGCAGTTTTGGTCACTGTGAGGGTTTAAAAAGTGGTTATTCAACATGAGGCCTGATCCAAATGACATTTTGAATCATTTTTGGTAGAGTCCAAAAAATCAATTTTCTGATGAAAAACGATGACCCCGGACCATTCGAACGTTGAAAAAATGGTCAATATTGATGAAATTTTAACATTTAATCTTTTGACTTTAAATGATGGTTGGATGTGAGTTATTACTTTTTCAACTACAATAAGTGTGTTTAAAGTCATTTCTGTGCCTGAAATTGGTCAAAATTGAAGATTTTGAGTAAGCAAAACTCTGTAAAAATGGCAATTTTGGTCACTGTGAGGGTTTAAAAAGTGGTTATTCAACATGAGGCCCGATCCAAATGACATTTTGAATCATTTTTGGTAGAGTCCAAAAAATCAATTTTCTGATGAAAAACGATGACCCCGGATCAGTCGAACGTTTAAAAAATGGTCAATATTGATGAAAGTTTAACATTTAATCTTTTGACTTTAAATGACGGTTGGATGTGAGTTATGACTTTTTCAACTAAAATAAGTGTGTTTAAAGTCATTTCTGTGCCTGAAATTGGTCAAAATTGAAGATTTTGAGTAAGCAAAACTCTGTAAAAATGGCAATTTTGGTCACTGTGAGGGTTTAAAAAGTGGTTATTCAACATGAGGCCCGATCCAAATGACATTTTGAATCATTTTTGGTAGAGTCCAAAAAATCAATTTTCTGATGAAAAACGATGACCCCGGACCAGTCGAACGTTGAAAAAATGGTCAATATTGATGAAATTTTAATATTTAATCTTTTGACTTTAAATGATGGTTGGATGTGAGTTATTACTTTTTCAACTACAATAAGTGTGTTTAAAGTCATTTCTGTGCCTGAAATTGGTCAAAATTGAAGATTTTGAGTAAGCAAAACTCTGTAAAAATGGCAGTTTTGGTCACTGTGAGGGTTTAAAAAGTGGTTATTCAACATGAGGCCCGATCCAAATGACATTTTGAATCATTTTTGGTAGAGTCCAAAAAATCAATATTCTGATGAAAAACGATGACCCCGGACCAGTCGAACGTTGAAAAAATGGTCAATATTGATGAAATTTTAATATTTAATCTTTTGACTTTAAATGACGGTTGGATGTGAGTTATTACTTTTTCAACTAAAATAAGTGTGTTTAAAGTCATTTCTGTGCCTGAAATTGGTCAAAATTGAAGATTTTGAGTAAGCAAAACTCTGTAAAAATGGCAGTTTTGGTCACTGTGAGGGTTTAAAAAGTGGTTATTCAACATGAGGCCCGATCCAAATGACATTTTGAATCATTTTTGGTAGAGTCCAAAAAATCAATTTTCTGATGAAAAACGATGACCCCGGACCAGTCGAACGTTGAAAAAATGGTCAATATTGATGAAATTTTAACATTTAATCTTTTGACTTTAAATGACGGTTGGATGTGAGTTATTACTTTTTCAACTAAAATAAGTGTGTTTAAAGTCATTTCTGTGCCTGAAATTGGTCAAAATTGAAGATTTTGAGTAAGCAAAACTCTGTAAAAATGGCAGTTTTGGTCACTGTGAGGGTTTAAAAAGTGGTTATTCAACATGAGGCCCGATCCAAATGACATTTTGAATCATTTTTGGTAGAGTCCAAAAAATCAATTTTCTGATGAAAAACAATGACCCCGGACCAGTCGAACGTTGAAAAAATGGTCAATATTGATGAAATTTTAATATTTAATCTTTTGACTTTAAATGATGGTTGGATGTGAGTTATTACTTTTTCAACTACAATAAGTGTGTTTAAAGTCATTTCTGTGCCTGAAATTGGTCAAAATTGAAGATTTTGAGTAAGCAAAACTCTGTAAAAATGGCAGTTTTGGTCACTGTGAGGGTTTAAAAAGTGGTTATTCAACATGAGGCCCGATCCAAATGACATTTTGAATCATTTTTGGTAGAGTCCAAAAAATCCATTTTCTGATGAAAAACGATGACCCCGGACCAGTCGAACGTTGAAAAAATTGTCAATATTGATGAAATTTTAAAATTTAATCTTTTCACTTTAAATGACGGTTGGATGTGAGTTATTACTTTTTCAACTAAAATAAGTGTGTTTAAAGTCATTTCTGTGCCTGAAATTGGTCAAAATTGAACATTTTGAGTAAGCAAAACTCTGTAAAAATGGCAATTTTGGTCACTGTGAGGGTTTAAAAAGTGGTTATTCAACATGAGGCCCGATCCAAATGACATTTTGAATCATTTTTGGTAGAGTCCAAAAAATCAATTTTCTGATGAAAAACGATGACCTCGGACCAGTCGAACGTTGAAAAAATGGTCAATATTGATGAAATTTTAACATTTAATCTTTTGACTTTAAATGACGGTTGGATGTGAGTTATTACTTTTTCAACTAAAATAAGTGTGTTTAAAGTCATTTCTGTGCCTGAAATTGGTCAAAATTGAAGATTTTGAGTAAGCAAAACTCTGTAAAAATGGCAGTTTTGGTCACTGTGAGGGTTTAAAAAGTGGTTATTCAACATGAGGCCTGATCCAAATGACATTTTGAATCATTTTTGGTGGAGTCCAAAAAAATCAATTTTCTGATGAAAAACGATGACCAGTCGAACGTTGAAAAAATGGTCAATATTGATGAAATTTTAACATTTAATCTTTTGACTTTAAATGACGGTTGGATGTGAGTTATTACTTTTTCAACTAAAATAAGTGTGTTTAAAGTCATTTCTGTGCCTGAAATTGGTCAAAATTGAAGATTTTGAGTAAGCAAAACTCTGTAAAAATGGCAGTTTTGGTCACTGTGAGGGTTTAAAAAGTGGTTATTCAACATGAGGCCTGATCCAAATGACATTTTGAATCATTTTTGGTAGAGTCCAAAAAATCCATTTTCTGATGAAAAACGATGACCCCGGACCATTCGAACGTTGAAAAAATGGTCAATATTGATGAAATTTTAACATTTAATCTTTTGACTTTAAATGATGGTTGGATGTGAGTTATTACTTTTTCAACTACAATAAGTGTGTTTAAAGTCATTTCTGTGCCTGAAATTGGTCAAAATTGAAGATTTTGAGTAAGCAAAACTCTGTAAAAATGGCAATTTTGGTCACTGTGAGGGTTTAAAAAGTGGTTATTCAACATGAGGCCCGATCCAAATGACATTTTGAATCATTTTTGGTAGAGTCCAAAAAATCAATTTTCTGATGAAAAACGATGACCCCGGATCAGTCGAACGTTTAAAAAATGGTCAATATTGATGAAAGTTTAACATTTAATCTTTTGACTTTAAATGACGGTTGGATGTGAGTTATGACTTTTTCAACTAAAATAAGTGTGTTTAAAGTCATTTCTGTGCCTGAAATTGGTCAAAATTGAAGATTTTGAGTAAGCAAAACTCTGTAAAAATGGCAATTTTGGTCACTGTGAGGGTTTAAAAAGTGGTTATTCAACATGAGGCCCGATCCAAATGACATTTTGAATAATTTTTGGTAGAGTCCAAAAAATCAATTTTCTGATGAAAAACGATGACCCCGGACCAGTCGAACGTTGAAAAAATGGTCAATATTGATGAAATTTTAATATTTAATCTTTTGACTTTAAATGATGGTTGGATGTGAGTTATTACTTTTTCAACTACAATAAGTGTGTTTAAAGTCATTTCTGTGCCTGAAATTGGTCAAAATTGAAGATTTTGAGTAAGCAAAACTCTGTAAAAATGGCAGTTTTGGTCACTGTGAGGGTTTAAAAAGTGGTTATTCAACATGAGGCCCGATCCAAATGACATTTTGAATCATTTTTGGTAGAGTCCAAAAAATCAATTTTCTGATGAAAAACGATGACCCCGGACCAGTCGAACGTTGAAAAAATGGTCAATATTGATGAAATTTTAATATTTAATCTTTTGACTTTAAATGACGGTTGGATGTGAGTTATGACTTTTTCAACTAAAATAAGTGTGTTTAAAGTCATTTCTGTGCCTGAAATTGGTCAAAATTGAAGATTTTGAGTAAGCAAAACTCTGTAAAAATGGCAATTTTGGTCACTGTGAGGGTTTAAAAAGTGGTTATTCAACATGAGGCCCGATCCAAATGACATTTTGAATCATTTTTGGTAGAGTCCAAAAAATCAATTTTCTGATGAAAAACGATGACCCCGGACCAGTCGAACGTTGAAAAAATGGTCAATATTGATGAAATTTTAACATTTAATCTTTTGACTTTAAATGACGGTTGGATGTGAGTTATTACTTTTTCAACTAAAATAAGTGTGTTTAAAGTCATTTCTGTGCCTGAAATTGGTCAAAATTGAAGATTTTGAGTAAGCAAAACTCTGTAAAAATGGCAGTTTTGGTCACTGTGAGGGTTTAAAAAGTGGTTATTCAACATGAGGCCTGATCCAAATGACATTTTGAATCATTTTTGGTAGAGTCCAAAAAATCCATTTTCTGATGAAAAACGATGACCCCGGACCAGTCGAACGTTGAAAAAATGGTCAATATTGATGAAATTTTAACATTTAATCTTTTGACTTTAAATGACGGTTGGATGTGAGTTATTACTTTTTCAACTAAAATAAGTGTGTTTAAAGTCATTTCTGTGCCTGAAATTGGTCAAAATTGAAGATTTTGAGTAAGCAAAACTCTGTAAAAATGGCAATTTTGGTCACTGTGAGGGTTTAAAAAGTGGTTATTCAACATGAGGCCCGATCCAAATGACATTTTGAATCATTTTTGGTAGAGTCCAAAAAATCAATTTTCTGATGAAAAACGATGACCCCGGACCAGTCGAACGTTGAAAAAATGGTCAATATTGATGAAATTTTAATATTTAATCTTTTGACTTTAAATGACGGTTGGATGTGAGTTATTACTTTTTCAACTAAAATAAGTGTGTTTAAAGTCATTTCTGTGCCTGAAATTGGTCAAAATTGAAGATTTTGAGTAAGCAAAACTCTGTAAAAATGGCAGTTTTGGTCACTGTGAGGGTTTAAAAAGTGGTTATTCAACATGAGGCCCGATCCAAATGACATTTTGAATCATTTTTGGTAGAGTCCAAAAAATCAATTTTCTGATGAAAAACGATGACCCCGGACCAGTCGAACGTTGAAAAAATGGTCAATATTGATGAAATTTTAACATTTAATCTTTTGACTTTAAATGACGGTTGGATGTGAGTTATTACTTTTTCAACTAAAATAAGTGTGTTTAAAGTCATTTCTGTGCCTGAAATTGGTCAAAATTGAAGATTTTGAGTAAGCAAAACTCTGTAAAAATGGCAGTTTTGGTCACTGTGAGGGTTTAAAAAGTGGTTATTCAACATGAGGCCCGATCCAAATGACATTTTGAATCATTTTTGGTAGAGTCCAAAAAATCAATTTTCTGATGAAAAACGATGACCTCGGACCAGTCGAACGTTGAAAAAATTGTCAATATTGATGAAATTTTAACATTTAATCTTTTGACTTTAAATGACGGTTGGATGTGAGTTATTACTTTTTCAACTAAAATAAGTGTGTTTAAAGTCATTTCTGTGCCTGAAATTGGTCAAAATTGAAGATTTTGAGTAAGCAAAACTCTGTAAAAATGGCAGTTTTGGTCACTGTGAGGGTTTAAAAAGTGGTTATTCAACATGAGGCCCGATCCAAATGACATTTTGAATCATTTTTGGTGGAGTCCAAAAAAATCAATTTTCTGATGAAAAACGATGACCAGTCGAACGTTGAAAAAATGGTCAATATTGATGAAATTTTAACATTTAATCTTTTGACTTTAAATGACGGTTGGATGTGAGTTATTACTTTTTCAACTAAAATAAGTGTGTTTAAAGTCATTTCTGTGCCTGAAATTGGTCAAAATTGAAGATTTTGAGTAAGCAAAACTCTGTAAAAATGGCAGTTTTGGTCACTGTGAGGGTTTAAAAAGTGGTTATTCAACATGAGGCCTGATCCAAATGACATTTTGAATCATTTTTGGTAGAGTCCAAAAAATCCATTTTCTGATGAAAAACGATGACCCCGGACCATTCGAACGTTGAAAAAATGGTCAATATTGATGAAATTTTAACATTTAATCTTTTGACTTTAAATGATGGTTGGATGTGAGTTATTACTTTTTCAACTACAATAAGTGTGTTTAAAGTCATTTCTGTGCCTGAAATTGGTCAAAATTGAAGATTTTGAGTAAGCAAAACTCTGTAAAAATGGCAATTTTGGTCACTGTGAGGGTTTAAAAAGTGGTTATTCAACATGAGGCCCGATCCAAATGACATTTTGAATCATTTTTGGTAGAGTCCAAAAAATCAATTTTCTGATGAAAAACGATGACCCCGGATCAGTCGAACGTTTAAAAAATGGTCAATATTGATGAAAGTTTAACATTTAATCTTTTGACTTTAAATGACGGTTGGATGTGAGTTATGACTTTTTCAACTAAAATAAGTGTGTTTAAAGTCATTTCTGTGCCTGAAATTGGTCAAAATTGAAGATTTTGAGTAAGCAAAACTCTGTAAAAATGGCAATTTTGGTCACTGTGAGGGTTTAAAAAGTGGTTATTCAACATGAGGCCCGATCCAAATGACATTTTGAATCATTTTTGGTAGAGTCCAAAAAATCAATTTTCTGATGAAAAACGATGACCCCGGACCAGTCGAACGTTGAAAAAATGGTCAATATTGATGAAATTTTAACATTTAATCTTTTGACTTTAAATGACGGTTGGATGTGAGTTATTACTTTTTCAACTAAAATAAGTGTGTTTAAAGTCATTTCTGTGCCTGAAATCGGTCAAAATTGAAGATTTTGAGTAAGCAAAACTCTGTAAAAATGGCAATTTTGGTCACTGTTAGGGTTTAAAAAGTGGTTATTCAACATGAGGCCCGATCCAAATGACATTTTGAATCATTTTTGGTAGAGTCCAAAAAATCAATTTTCTGATGAAAAACGATGACCCCGGACCAGTTGAACGTTGAAAAAATGGTCAATATTGATGAAATTTTAACATTTAATCTTTTGACTTTAAATGACGGTTGGATGTGAGTTATTACTTTTTCAACTACAATAAGTGTGTTTAAAGTCATTTCTGTGCCTGAAATTGGTCAAAATTGAAGATTTTGAGTAAGCAAAACTCTGTAAAAATGGCAATTTTGGTCACTGTGAGGGTTTAAAAAGTGGTTATTCAACATGAGGCCCGATCCAAATGACATTTTGAATCATTTTTGGTAGAGTCCAAAAAATCAATTTTCTGATGAAAAACGATGACGCCGGATCAGTCGAACGTTTAAAAAATGGTCAATATTGATGAAAGTTTAACATTTAATCTTTTGACTTTAAATGACGGTTGGATGTGAGTTATGACTTTTTCAACTAAAATAAGTGTGTTTAAAGTCATTTCTGTGCCTGAAATTGGTCAAAATTGAAGATTTTGAGTAAGCAAAACTCTGTAAAAATGGCAATTTTGGTCACTGTGAGGGTTTAAAAAGTGGTTATTCAACATGAGGCCCGATCCAAATGACATTTTGAATCATTTTTGGTAGAGTCCAAAAAATCAATTTTCTGATGAAAAACGATGACCCCGGACCAGTCGAACGTTGAAAAAATGGTCAATATTGATGAAATTTTAATATTTAATCTTTTGACTTTAAATGATGGTTGGATGTGAGTTATTACTTTTTCAACTACAATAAGTGTGTTTAAAGTCATTTCTGTGCCTGAAATTGGTCAAAATTGAAGATTTTGAGTAAGCAAAACTCTGTAAAAATGGCAGTTTTGGTCACTGTGAGGGTTTAAAAAGTGGTTATTCAACATGAGGCCCGATCCAAATGACATTTTGAATCATTTTTGGTAGAGTCCAAAAAATCAATTTTCTGATGAAAAACGATGACCCCGGACCAGTCGAACGTTGAAAAAATGGTCAATATTGATGAAATTTTAATATTTAATCTTTTGACTTTAAATGACGGTTGGATGTGAGTTATGACTTTTTCAACTAAAATAAGTGTGTTTAAAGTCATTTCTGTGCCTGAAATTGGTCAAAATTGAAGATTTTGAGTAAGCAAAACTCTGTAAAAATGGCAATTTTGGTCACTGTGAGGGTTTAAAAAGTGGTTATTCAACATGAGGCCCGATCCAAATGACATTTTGAATCATTTTTGGTAGAGTCCAAAAAATCAATTTTCTGATGAAAAACGATGACCCCGGACCAGTCGAACGTTGAAAAAATGGTCAATATTGATGAAATTTTAACATTTAATCTTTTGACTTTAAATGACGGTTGGATGTGAGTTATTACTTTTTCAACTAAAATAAGTGTGTTTAAAGTCATTTCTGTGCCTGAAATTGGTCAAAATTGAAGATTTTGAGTAAGCAAAACTCTGTAAAAATGGCAGTTTTGGTCACTGTGAGGGTTTAAAAAGTGGTTATTCAACATGAGGCCTGATCCAAATGACATTTTGAATCATTTTTGGTAGAGTCCAAAAAATCAATTTTCTGATGAAAAACGATGACCCCGGACCAGTCGAACGTTGAAAAAATGGTCAATATTGATGAAATTTTAACATTTAATCTTTTGACTTTAAATGACGGTTGGATGTGAGTTATTACTTTTTCAACTAAAATAAGTGTGTTTAAAGTCATTTCTGTGCCTGAAATTGGTCAAAATTGAAGATTTTGAGTAAGCAAAACTCTGTAAAAATGGCAATTGTGGTCACTGTGAGGGTTTAAAAAGTGGTTATTCAACATGAGGCCCGATCCAAATGACATTTTGAATCATTTTTGGTAGAGTCCAAAAAATCAATTTTCTGATGAAAAACGATGACCCCGGACCAGTCGAACGTTGAAAAAATGGTCAATATTGATGAAATTTTAATATTTAATCTTTTGACTTTAAATGACGGTTGGATGTGAGTTATTACTTTTTCAACTAAAATAAGTGTGTTTAAAGTCATTTCTGTGCCTGAAATTGGTCAAAATTGAAGATTTTGAGTAAGCAAAACTCTGTAAAAATGGCAGTTTTGGTCACTGTGAGGGTTTAAAAAGTGGTTATTCAACATGAGGCCCGATCCAAATGACATTTTGAATCATTTTTGGTAGAGTCCAAAAAATCAATTTTCTGATGAAAAACGATGACCCCGGACCAGTCGAACGTTGAAAAAATGGTCAATATTGATGAAATCTTAACATTTAATCTTTTGACTTTAAATGACGGTTGGATGTGAGTTATTACTTTTTCAACTAAAATAAGTGTGTTTAAAGTCATTTCTGTGCCTGAAATTGGTCAAAATTGAAGATTTTGAGTAAGCAAAACTCTGTAAAAATGGCAGTTTTGGTCACTGTGAGGGTTTAAAAAGTGGTTATTCAACATGAGGCCCGATCCAAATTACATTTTGAATCATTTTTGGTAGAGTCCAAAAAATCAATTTTCTGATGAAAAACGATGACCCCGGACCAGTCGAACGTGAAAAAATGGTCAATATTGATGAAATTTTAATATTTAATCTTTTGACTTTAAATGATGGTTGGATGTGAGTTATTACTTTTTCAACTACAATAAGTGTGTTTAAAGTCATTTCTGTGCCTGAAATTGGTCAAAATTGAAGATTTTGAGTAAGCAAAACTCTGTAAAAATGGCAGTTTTGGTCACTGTGAGGGTTTAAAAAGTGGTTATTCAACATGAGGCCCGATCCAAATGACATTTTGAATCATTTTTGGTAGAGTCCAAAAAATCCATTTTCTGATGAAAAACGATGACCCCGGACCAGTCGAACGTTGAAAAAATTGTCAATATTGATGAAATTTTAAAATTTAATCTTTTCACTTTAAATGACGGTTGGATGTGAGTTATTACTTTTTCAACTAAAATAAGTGTGTTTAAAGTCATTTCTGTGCCTGAAATTGGTCAAAATTGAACATTTTGAGTAAGCAAAACTCTGTAAAAATGGCAATTTTGGTCACTGTGAGGGTTTAAAAAGTGGTTATTCAACATGAGGCCCGATCCAAATGACATTTTGAATCATTTTTGGTAGAGTCCAAAAAATCAATTTTCTGATGAAAAACGATGACCTCGGACCAGTCGAACGTTGAAAAAATGGTCAATATTGATGAAATTTTAACATTTAATCTTTTGACTTTAAATGACGGTTGGATGTGAGTTATTACTTTTTCAACTAAAATAAGTGTGTTTAAAGTCATTTCTGTGCCTGAAATTGGTCAAAATTGAAGATTTTGAGTAAGCAAAACTCTGTAAAAATGGCAGTTTTGGTCACTGTGAGGGTTTAAAAAGTGGTTATTCAACATGAGGCCTGATCCAAATGACATTTTGAATCATTTTTGGTGGAGTCCAAAAAAATCAATTTTCTGATGAAAAACGATGACCAGTCGAACGTTGAAAAAATGGTCAATATTGATGAAATTTTAACATTTAATCTTTTGACTTTAAATGACGGTTGGATGTGAGTTATTACTTTTTCAACTAAAATAAGTGTGTTTAAAGTCATTTCTGTGCCTGAAATTGGTCAAAATTGAAGATTTTGAGTAAGCAAAACTCTGTAAAAATGGCAGTTTTGGTCACTGTGAGGGTTTAAAAAGTGGTTATTCAACATGAGGCCTGATCCAAATGACATTTTGAATCATTTTTGGTAGAGTCCAAAAAATCCATTTTCTGATGAAAAACGATGACCCCGGACCATTCGAACGTTGAAAAAATGGTCAATATTGATGAAATTTTAACATTTAATCTTTTGACTTTAAATGATGGTTGGATGTGAGTTATTACTTTTTCAACTACAATAAGTGTGTTTAAAGTCATTTCTGTGCCTGAAATTGGTCAAAATTGAAGATTTTGAGTAAGCAAAACTCTGTAAAAATGGCAATTTTGGTCACTGTGAGGGTTTAAAAAGTGGTTATTCAACATGAGGCCCGATCCAAATGACATTTTGAATCATTTTTGGTAGAGTCCAAAAAATCAATTTTCTGATGAAAAACGATGACCCCGGATCAGTCGAACGTTTAAAAAATGGTCAATATTGATGAAAGTTTAACATTTAATCTTTTGACTTTAAATGACGGTTGGATGTGAGTTATGACTTTTTCAACTAAAATAAGTGTGTTTAAAGTCATTTCTGTGCCTGAAATTGGTCAAAATTGAAGATTTTGAGTAAGCAAAACTCTGTAAAAATGGCAATTTTGGTCACTGTGAGGGTTTAAAAAGTGGTTATTCAACATGAGGCCCGATCCAAATGACATTTTGAATCATTTTTGGTAGAGTCCAAAAAATCAATTTTCTGATGAAAAACGATGACCCCGGACCAGTCGAACGTTGAAAAAATGGTCAATATTGATGAAATTTTAATATTTAATCTTTTGACTTTAAATGATGGTTGGATGTGAGTTATTACTTTTTCAACTACAATAAGTGTGTTTAAAGTCATTTCTGTGCCTGAAATTGGTCAAAATTGAAGATTTTGAGTAAGCAAAACTCTGTAAAAATGGCAGTTTTGGTCACTGTAAGGGTTTAAAAAGTGGTTATTCAACATGAGGCCCGATCCAAATGACATTTTGAATCATTTTTGGTAGAGTCCAAAAAATCAATTTTCTGATGAAAAACGATGACCCCGGACCAGTCGAACGTTGAAAAAATGGTCAATATTGATGAAATTTTAATATTTAATCTTTTGACTTTAAATGACGGTTGGATGTGAGTTATGACTTTTTCAACTAAAATAAGTGTGTTTAAAGTCATTTCTGTGCCTGAAATTGGTCAAAATTGAAGATTTTGAGTAAGCAAAACTCTGTAAAAATGGCAGTTTTGGTCACTGTGAGGGTTTAAAAAGTGGTTATTCAACATGAGGCCTGATCCAAATGACATTTTGAATCATTTTTGGTAGAGTCCAAAAAATCAATTTTCTGATGAAAAACGATGACCCCGGACCAGTCGAACGTTGAAAAAATGGTCAATATTGATGAAATTTTAACATTTAATCTTTTGACTTTAAATGACGGTTGGATGTGAGTTATTACTTTTTCAACTAAAATAAGTGTGTTTAAAGTCATTTCTGTGCCTGAAATTGGTCAAAATTGAAGATTTTGAGTAAGCAAAACTCTGTAAAAATGGCAATTTTGGTCACTGTGAGGGTTTAAAAAGTGGTTATTCAACATGAGGCCCGATCCAAATGACATTTTGAATCATTTTTGGTAGAGTCCAAAAAATCAATTTTCTGATGAAAAACGATGACCCCGGACCAGTCGAACGTTGAAAAAATGGTCAATATTGATGAAATTTTAATATTTAATCTTTTGACTTTAAATGACGGTTGGATGTGAGTTATTACTTTTTCAACTAAAATAAGTGTGTTTAAAGTCATTTCTGTGCCTGAAATTGGTCAAAATTGAAGATTTTGAGTAAGCAAAACTCTGTAAAAATGGCAGTTTTGGTCACTGTGAGGGTTTAAAAAGTGGTTATTCAACATGAGGCCCGATCCAAATGACATTTTGAATCATTTTTGGTAGAGTCCAAAAAATCAATTTTCTGATGAAAAACGATGACCCCGGACCAGTCGAACGTTGAAAAAATGGTCAATATTGATGAAATTTTAACATTTAATCTTTTGACTTTAAATGACGGTTGGATGTGAGTTATTACTTTTTCAACTAAAATAAGTGTGTTTAAAGTCATTTCTGTGCCTGAAATTGGTCAAAATTGAAGATTTTGAGTAAGCAAAACTCTGTAAAAATGGCAGTTTTGGTCACTGTGAGGGTTTAAAAAGTGGTTATTCAACATGAGGCCCGATCCAAATGACATTTTGAATCATTTTTGGTAGAGTCCAAAAAATCCATTTTCTGATGAAAAACGATGACCCCGGACCAGTCGAACGTTGAAAAAATTGTCAATATTGATGAAATTTTAAAATTTAATCTTTTCACTTTAAATGACGGTTGGATGTGAGTTATTACTTTTTCAACTAAAATAAGTGTGTTTAAAGTCATTTCTGTGCCTGAAATTGGTCAAAATTGAACATTTTGAGTAAGCAAAACTCTGTAAAAATGGCAATTTTGGTCACTGTGAGGGTTTAAAAAGTGGTTATTCAACATGAGGCCCGATCCAAATGACATTTTGAATCATTTTTGGTAGAGTCCAAAAAATCAATTTTCTGATGAAAAACGATGACCTCGGACCAGTCGAACGTTGAAAAAATGGTCAATATTGATGAAATTTTAACATTTAATCTTTTGACTTTAAATGACGGTTGGATGTGAGTTATTACTTTTTCAACTAAAATAAGTGTGTTTAAAGTCATTTCTGTGCCTGAAATTGGTCAAAATTGAAGATTTTGAGTAAGCAAAACTCTGTAAAAATGGCAGTTTTGGTCACTGTGAGGGTTTAAAAAGTGGTTATTCAACATGAGGCCCGATCCAAATGACATTTTGAATCATTTTTGGTGGAGTCCAAAAAAATCAATTTTCTGATGAAAAACGATGACCAGTCGAACGTTGAAAAAATGGTCAATATTGATGAAATTTTAACATTTAATCTTTTGACTTTAAATGACGGTTGGATGTGAGTTATTACTTTTTCAACTAAAATAAGTGTGTTTAAAGTCATTTCTGTGCCTGAAATTGGTCAAAATTGAAGATTTTGAGTAAGCAAAACTCTGTAAAAATGGCAGTTTTGGTCACTGTGAGGGTTTAAAAAGTGGTTATTCAACATGAGGCCTGATCCAAATGACATTTTGAATCATTTTTGGTAGAGTCCAAAAAATCCATTTTCTGATGAAAAACGATGACCCCGGACCATTCGAACGTTGAAAAAATGGTCAATATTGATGAAATTTTAACATTTAATCTTTTGACTTTAAATGATGGTTGGATGTGAGTTATTACTTTTTCAACTACAAAAAGTGTGTTTAAAGTCATTTCTGTGCCTGAAATTGGTCAAAATTGAAGATTTTGAGTAAGCAAAACTCTGTAAAAATGGCAATTTTGGTCACTGTGAGGGTTTAAAAAGTGGTTATTCAACATGAGGCCCGATCCAAATGACATTTTGAATCATTTTTGGTAGAGTCCAAAAAATCAATTTTCTGATGAAAAACGATGACCCCGGATCAGTCGAACGTTTAAAAAATGGTCAATATTGATGAAAGTTTAACATTTAATCTTTTGACTTTAAATGACGGTTGGATGTGAGTTATGACTTTTTCAACTAAAATAAGTGTGTTTAAAGTCATTTCTGTGCCTGAAATTGGTCAAAATTGAAGATTTTGAGTAAGCAAAACTCTGTAAAAATGGCAATTTTGGTCACTGTGAGGGTTTAAAAAGTGGTTATTCAACATGAGGCCCGATCCAAATGACATTTTGAATCATTTTTGGTAGAGTCCAAAAAATCAATTTTCTGATGAAAAACGATGACCCCGGACCAGTCGAACGTTGAAAAAATGGTCAATATTGATGAAATTTTAACATTTAATCTTTTGACTTTAAATGACGGTTGGATGTGAGTTATTACTTTTTCAACTAAAATAAGTGTGTTTAAAGTCATTTCTGTGCCTGAAATCGGTCAAAATTGAAGATTTTGAGTAAGCAAAACTCTGTAAAAATGGCAATTTTGGTCACTGTTAGGGTTTAAAAAGTGGTTATTCAACATGAGGCCCGATCCAAATGACATTTTGAATCATTTTTGGTAGAGTCCAAAAAATCAATTTTCTGATGAAAAACGATGACCCCGGACCAGTTGAACGTTGAAAAAATGGTCAATATTGATGAAATTTTAACATTTAATCTTTTGACTTTAAATGACGGTTGGATGTGAGTTATTACTTTTTCAACTACAATAAGTGTGTTTAATGTCATTTCTGTGCCTGAAATTGGTCAAAATTGAAGATTTTGAGTAAGCAAAACTCTGTAAAAATGGCAATTTTGGTCACTGTGAGGGTTTAAAAAGTGGTTATTCAACATGAGGCCCGATCCAAATGACATTTTGAATCATTTTTGGTAGAGTCCAAAAAATCCATTTTCTGATGAAAAACGATGACCCCGGACCAGTCGAACGTTGAAAAAATTGTCAATATTGATGAAATTTTAACATTTAATCTTTTGACTTTAAATGACGGTTGGATGTGAGTTATTACTTTTTCAACTAAAATAAGTGTGTTTAAAGTCATTTCTGTGCCTGAAATTGGTCAAAATTGAAGATTTTGAGTAAGCAAAAACTCTGTAAAAATGGCAATTTTGGTCACTGTTAGGGTTTAAAAAGTGGTTATTCAACATGAGGCCCGATCCAAATGACATTTTGAATCATTTTTGGTAGAGTCCAAAAAATCCATTTTCTGATGAAAAACGATTACCCCGGACCAGTCGAACGTTGAAAAAATGGTCAATATTGATGAAATTTTAACATTTAATCTTTTGACTTTAAATGACGGTTGGATGTGAGTTATTACTTTTTCAACTAAAAAAAGTGTGTTTAAAGTCATTTCTGTGCCTGAAATTGGTAAAAATTGAAGATTTTGAGTAAGCAAACTCTGTAAAAATGGCAATTTTGGTCACTGTGAGGGTTTAAAAAGTGGTTATTCAACATGAGGCCCGATCCAAATGACATTTTGAATCATTTTTGGTAGAGTCCAAAAAATCAATTTTCTGATGAAAAACGATGACCCCGGACCAGTCGAACGTTGAAAAAATGGTCAATATTGATGAAATTTTAACATTTAATCTTTTGACTTTAAATGACGGTTGGATGTGAGGTATTACTTTTTCAACTAAAAAAAGTGTGTTTAAAGTCATTTCTGTGCCTGAAATTGGTAAAAATTGAAGATTTTGAGTAAGCAAACTCTGTAAAAATGGCAATTTTGGTCACTGTGAGGGTTTAAAAAGTGGTTATTCAACATGAGGCCCGATCCAAATGACATTTTGAATCATTTTTGGTAGAGTCCAAAAAATCAATTTTCTGATGAAAAACGATGACCCCGGACCAGTCGAACGTTGAAAAAATGGTCAATATTGATGAAATTTTAAAATTTAATCTTTTCACTTTAAATGACGGTTGGATGTGAGTTATTACTTTTTCAACTAAAATAAGTGTGTTTAAAGTCATTTCTGTGCCTGAAATTGGTCAAAATTGAACATTTTGAGTAAGCAAAACTCTGTAAAAATGGCAATTTTGGTCACTGTGAGGGTTTAAAAAGTGGTTATTCAACATGAGGCCCGATCCAAATGACATTTTGAATCATTTTTGGTAGAGTCCAAAAAATCAATTTTCTGATGAAAAACGATGACCTCGGACCAGTCGAACGTTGAAAAAATGGTCAATATTGATGAAATTTTAACATTTAATCTTTTGACTTTAAATGATGGTTGGATGTGAGTTATTACTTTTTCAACTACAATAAGTGTGTTTAAAGTCATTTCTGTGCCTGAAATTGGTCAAAATTGAAGATTTTGAGTAAGCAAAACTCTGTAAAAATGGCAGTTTTGGTCACTGTGAGGGTTTAAAAAGTGGTTATTCAACATGAGGCCCGATCCAAATGACATTTTGAATCATTTTTGGTAGAGTCCAAAAAATCAATTTTCTGATGAAAAACGATGACCCCGGACCAGTCGAACGTTGAAAAAATGGTCAATATTGATGAAATTTTAATATTTAATCTTTTGACTTTAAATGACGGTTGGATGTGAGTTATGACTTTTTCAACTAAAATAAGTGTGTTTAAAGTCATTTCTGTGCCTGAAATTGGTCAAAATTGAAGATTTTGAGTAAGCAAAACTCTGTAAAAATGGCAATTTTGGTCACTGTGAGGGTTTAAAAAGTGGTTATTCAACATGAGGCCCGATCCAAATGACATTTTGAATCATTTTTGGTAGAGTCCAAAAAATCAATTTTCTGATGAAAAACGATGACCCCGGACCAGTCGAACGTTGAAAAAATGGTCAATATTGATGAAATTTTAACATTTAATCTTTTGACTTTAAATGACGGTTGGATGTGAGTTATTACTTTTTCAACTAAAATAAGTGTGTTTAAAGTCATTTCTGTGCCTGAAATTGGTCAAAATTGAAGATTTTGAGTAAGCAAAACTCTGTAAAAATGGCAGTTTTGGTCACTGTGAGGGTTTAAAAAGTGGTTATTCAACATGAGGCCTGATCCAAATGACATTTTGAATCATTTTTGGTAGAGTCCAAAAAATCCATTTTCTGATGAAAAACGATGACCCCGGACCAGTCGAACGTTGAAAAAATGGTCAATATTGATGAAATTTTAACATTTAATCTTTTGACTTTAAATGACGGTTGGATGTGAGTTATTACTTTTTCAACTAAAATAAGTGTGTTTAAAGTCATTTCTGTGCCTGAAATTGGTCAAAATTGAAGATTTTGAGTAAGCAAAACTCTGTAAAAATGGCAATTTTGGTCACTGTGAGGGTTTAAAAAGTGGTTATTCAACATGAGGCCCGATCCAAATGACATTTTGAATCATTTTTGGTAGAGTCCAAAAAATCAATTTTCTGATGAAAAACGATGACCCCGGACCAGTCGAACGTTGAAAAAATGGTCAATATTGATGAAATTTTAATATTTAATCTTTTGACTTTAAATGACGGTTGGATGTGAGTTATTACTTTTTCAACTAAAATAAGTGTGTTTAAAGTCATTTCTGTGCCTGAAATTGGTCAAAATTGAAGATTTTGAGTAAGCAAAACTCTGTAAAAATGGCAGTTTTGGTCACTGTGAGGGTTTAAAAAGTGGTTATTCAACATGAGGCCCGATCCAAATGACATTTTGAATCATTTTTGGTAGAGTCCAAAAAATCAATTTTCTGATGAAAAACGATGACCCCGGACCAGTCGAACGTTGAAAAAATGGTCAATATTGATGAAATTTTAACATTTAATCTTTTGACTTTAAATGACGGTTGGATGTGAGTTATTACTTTTTCAACTAAAATAAGTGTGTTTAAAGTCATTTCTGTGCCTGAAATTGGTCAAAATTGAAGATTTTGAGTAAGCAAAACTCTGTAAAAATGGCAGTTTTGGTCACTGTGAGGGTTTAAAAAGTGGTTATTCAACATGAGGCCCGATCCAAATGACATTTTGAATCATTTTTGGTAGAGTCCAAAAAATCAATTTTCTGATGAAAAACGATGACCTCGGACCAGTCGAACGTTGAAAAAATTGTCAATATTGATGAAATTTTAACATTTAATCTTTTGACTTTAAATGACGGTTGGATGTGAGTTATTACTTTTTCAACTAAAATAAGTGTGTTTAAAGTCATTTCTGTGCCTGAAATTGGTCAAAATTGAAGATTTTGAGTAAGCAAAACTCTGTAAAAATGGCAGTTTTGGTCACTGTGAGGGTTTAAAAAGTGGTTATTCAACATGAGGCCCGATCCAAATGACATTTTGAATCATTTTTGGTGGAGTCCAAAAAAATCAATTTTCTGATGAAAAACGATGACCAGTCGAACGTTGAAAAAATGGTCAATATTGATGAAATTTTAACATTTAATCTTTTGACTTTAAATGACGGTTGGATGTGAGTTATTACTTTTTCAACTAAAATAAATGTGTTTAAAGTCATTTCTGTGCCTGAAATTGGTCAAAATTGAAGATTTTGAGTAAGCAAAACTCTGTAAAAATGGCAGTTTTGGTCACTGTGAGGGTTTAAAAAGTGGTTATTCAACATGAGGCCTGATCCAAATGACATTTTGAATCATTTTTGGTAGAGTCCAAAAAATCCATTTTCTGATGAAAAACGATGACCCCGGACCATTCGAACGTTGAAAAAATGGTCAATATTGATGAAATTTTAACATTTAATCTTTTGACTTTAAATGATGGTTGGATGTGAGTTATTACTTTTTCAACTACAATAAGTGTGTTTAAAGTCATTTCTGTGCCTGAAATTGGTCAAAATTGAAGATTTTGAGTAAGCAAAACTCTGTAAAAATGGCAATTTTGGTCACTGTGAGGGTTTAAAAAGTGGTTATTCAACATGAGGCCCGATCCAAATGACATTTTGAATCATTTTTGGTAGAGTCCAAAAAATCAATTTTCTGATGAAAAACGATGACCCCGGATCAGTCGAATGTTTAAAAAATGGTCAATATTGATGAAAGTTTAACATTTAATCTTTTGACTTTAAATGACGGTTGGATGTGAGTTATGACTTTTTCAACTAAAATAAGTGTGTTTAAAGTCATTTCTGTGCCTGAAATTGGTCAAAATTGAAGATTTTGAGTAAGCAAAACTCTGTAAAAATGGCAATTTTGGTCACTGTGAGGGTTTAAAAAGTGGTTATTCAACATGAGGCCCGATCCAAATGACATTTTGAATCATTTTTGGTAGAGTCCAAAAAATCAATTTTCTGATGAAAAACGATGACCCCGGACCAGTCGAACGTTGAAAAAATGGTCAATATTGATGAAATTTTAACATTTAATCTTTTGACTTTAAATGACGGTTGGATGTGAGTTATTACTTTTTCAACTAAAATAAGTGTGTTTAAAGTCATTTCTGTGCCTGAAATCGGTCAAAATTGAAGATTTTGAGTAAGCAAAACTCTGTAAAAATGGCAATTTTGGTCACTGTTAGGGTTTAAAAAGTGGTTATTCAACATGAGGCCCGATCCAAATGACATTTTGAATCATTTTTGGTAGAGTCCAAAAAATCAATTTTCTGATGAAAAACGATGACCCCGGACCAGTTGAACGTTGAAAAAATGGTCAATATTGATGAAATTTTAACATTTAATCTTTTGACTTTAAATGACGGTTGGATGTGAGTTATTACTTTTTCAACTACAATAAGTGTGTTTAAAGTCATTTCTGTGCCTGAAATTGGTCAAAATTGAAGATTTTGAGTAAGCAAAACTCTGTAAAAATGGCAATTTTGGTCACTGTGAGGGTTTAAAAAGTGGTTATTCAACATGAGGCCCGATCCAAATGACATTTTGAATCATTTTTGGTAGAGTCCAAAAAATCAATTTTCTGATGAAAAACGATGACCCCGGATCAGTCGAACGTTTAAAAAATGGTCAATATTGATGAAAGTTTAACATTTAATCTTTTGACTTTAAATGACGGTTGGATGTGAGTTATGACTTTTTCAACTAAAATAAGTGTGTTTAAAGTCATTTCTGTGCCTGAAATTGGTCAAAATTGAAGATTTTGAGTAAGCAAAACTCTGTAAAAATGGCAATTTTGGTCACTGTGAGGGTTTAAAAAGTGGTTATTCAACATGAGGCCCGATCCAAATGACATTTTGAATCATTTTTGGTAGAGTCCAAAAAATCAATTTTCTGATGAAAAACGATGACCCCGGACCAGTCGAACGTTGAAAAAATGGTCAATATTGATGAAATTTTAACATTTAATCTTTTGACTTTAAATGACGGTTGGATGTGAGTTATTACTTTTTCAACTAAAATAAGTGTGTTTAAAGTCATTTCTGTGCCTGAAATTGGTCAAAATTGAAGATTTTGAGTAAGCAAAACTCTGTAAAAATGGCAGTTTTGGTCACTGTGAGGGTTTAAAAAGTGGTTATTCAACATGAGGCCTGATCCAAATGACATTTTGAATCATTTTTGGTAGAGTCCAAAAAATCAATTTTCTGATGAAAAACGATGACCCCGGACCAGTCGAACGTTGAAAAAATGGTCAATATTGATGAAATTTTAACATTTAATCTTTTGACTTTAAATGACGGTTGGATGTGAGTTATTACTTTTTCAACTAAAATAAGTGTGTTTAAAGTCATTTCTGTGCCTGAAATTGGTCAAAATTGAAGATTTTGAGTAAGCAAAACTCTGTAAAAATGGCAATTGTGGTCACTGTGAGGGTTTAAAAAGTGGTTATTCAACATGAGGCCCGATCCAAATGACATTTTGAATCATTTTTGGTAGAGTCCAAAAAATCAATTTTCTGATGAAAAACGATGACCCCGGACCAGTCGAACGTTGAAAAAATGGTCAATATTGATGAAATTTTAATATTTAATCTTTTGACTTTAAATGACGGTTGGATGTGAGTTATTACTTTTTCAACTAAAATAAGTGTGTTTAAAGTCATTTCTGTGCCTGAAATTGGTCAAAATTGAAGATTTTGAGTAAGCAAAACTCTGTAAAAATGGCAGTTTTGGTCACTGTGAGGGTTTAAAAAGTGGTTATTCAACATGAGGCCCGATCCAAATGACATTTTGAATCATTTTTGGTAGAGTCCAAAAAATCAATTTTCTGATGAAAAACGATGACCCCGGACCAGTCGAACGTTGAAAAAATGGTCAATATTGATGAAATCTTAACATTTAATCTTTTGACTTTAAATGACGGTTGGATGTGAGTTATTACTTTTTCAACTAAAATAAGTGTGTTTAAAGTCATTTCTGTGCCTGAAATTGGTCAAAATTGAAGATTTTGAGTAAGCAAAACTCTGTAAAAATGGCAGTTTTGGTCACTGTGAGGGTTTAAAAAGTGGTTATTCAACATGAGGCCCGATCCAAATTACATTTTGAATCATTTTTGGTAGAGTCCAAAAAATCAATTTTCTGATGAAAAACGATGACCCCGGACCAGTCGAACGTTGAAAAAATGGTCAATATTGATGAAATTTTAATATTTAATCTTTTGACTTTAAATGATGGTTGGATGTGAGTTATTACTTTTTCAACTACAATAAGTGTGTTTAAAGTCATTTCTGTGCCTGAAATTGGTCAAAATTGAAGATTTTGAGTAAGCAAAACTCTGTAAAAATGGCAGTTTTGGTCACTGTGAGGGTTTAAAAAGTGGTTATTCAACATGAGGCCCGATCCAAATGACATTTTGAATCATTTTTGGTAGAGTCCAAAAAATCCATTTTCTGATGAAAAACGATGACCCCGGACCAGTCGAACGTTGAAAAAATTGTCAATATTGATGAAATTTTAAAATTTAATCTTTTCACTTTAAATGACGGTTGGATGTGAGTTATTACTTTTTCAACTAAAATAAGTGTGTTTAAAGTCATTTCTGTGCCTGAAATTGGTCAAAATTGAACATTTTGAGTAAGCAAAACTCTGTAAAAATGGCAATTTTGGTCACTGTGAGGGTTTAAAAAGTGGTTATTCAACATGAGGCCCGATCCAAATGACATTTTGAATCATTTTTGGTAGAGTCCAAAAAATCAATTTTCTGATGAAAAACGATGACCTCGGACCAGTCGAACGTTGAAAAAATGGTCAATATTGATGAAATTTTAACATTTAATCTTTTGACTTTAAATGACGGTTGGATGTGAGTTATTACTTTTTCAACTAAAATAAGTGTGTTTAAAGTCATTTCTGTGCCTGAAATTGGTCAAAATTGAAGATTTTGAGTAAGCAAAACTCTGTAAAAATGGCAGTTTTGGTCACTGTGAGGGTTTAAAAAGTGGTTATTCAACATGAGGCCTGATCCAAATGACATTTTGAATCATTTTTGGTGGAGTCCAAAAAAATCAATTTTCTGATGAAAAACGATGACCAGTCGAACGTTGAAAAAATGGTCAATATTGATGAAATTTTAACATTTAATCTTTTGACTTTAAATGACGGTTGGATGTGAGTTATTACTTTTTCAACTAAAATAAGTGTGTTTAAAGTCATTTCTGTGCCTGAAATTGGTCAAAATTGAAGATTTTGAGTAAGCAAAACTCTGTAAAAATGGCAGTTTTGGTCACTGTGAGGGTTTAAAAAGTGGTTATTCAACATGAGGCCTGATCCAAATGACATTTTGAATCATTTTTGGTAGAGTCCAAAAAATCCATTTTCTGATGAAAAACGATGACCCCGGACCATTCGAACGTTGAAAAAATGGTCAATATTGATGAAATTTTAACATTTAATCTTTTGACTTTAAATGATGGTTGGATGTGAGTTATTACTTTTTCAACTACAATAAGTGTGTTTAAAGTCATTTCTGTGCCTGAAATTGGTCAAAATTGAAGATTTTGAGTAAGCAAAACTCTGTAAAAATGGCAATTTTGGTCACTGTGAGGGTTTAAAAAGTGGTTATTCAACATGAGGCCCGATCCAAATGACATTTTGAATCATTTTTGGTAGAGTCCAAAAAATCAATTTTCTGATGAAAAACGATGACCCCGGATCAGTCGAACGTTTAAAAAATGGTCAATATTGATGAAAGTTTAACATTTAATCTTTTGACTTTAAATGACGGTTGGATGTGAGTTATGACTTTTTCAACTAAAATAAGTGTGTTTAAAGTCATTTCTGTGCCTGAAATTGGTCAAAATTGAAGATTTTGAGTAAGCAAAACTCTGTAAAAATGGCAATTTTGGTCACTGTGAGGGTTTAAAAAGTGGTTATTCAACATGAGGCCCGATCCAAATGACATTTTGAATCATTTTTGGTAGAGTCCAAAAAATCAATTTTCTGATGAAAAACGATGACCCCGGACCAGTCGAACGTTGAAAAAATGGTCAATATTGATGAAATTTTAATATTTAATCTTTTGACTTTAAATGATGGTTGGATGTGAGTTATTACTTTTTCAACTACAATAAGTGTGTTTAAAGTCATTTCTGTGCCTGAAATTGGTCAAAATTGAAGATTTTGAGTAAGCAAAACTCTGTAAAAATGGCAGTTTTGGTCACTGTAAGGGTTTAAAAAGTGGTTATTCAACATGAGGCCCGATCCAAATGACATTTTGAATCATTTTTGGTAGAGTCCAAAAAATCAATTTTCTGATGAAAAACGATGACCCCGGACCAGTCGAACGTTGAAAAAATGGTCAATATTGATGAAATTTTAATATTTAATCTTTTGACTTTAAATGACGGTTGGATGTGAGTTATGACTTTTTCAACTAAAATAAGTGTGTTTAAAGTCATTTCTGTGCCTGAAATTGGTCAAAATTGAAGATTTTGAGTAAGCAAAACTCTGTAAAAATGGCAATTTTGGTCACTGTGAGGGTTTAAAAAGTGGTTATTCAACATGAGGCCCGATCCAAATGACATTTTGAATCATTTTTGGTAGAGTCCAAAAAATCAATTTTCTGATGAAAAACGATGACCCCGGACCAGTCGAACGTTGAAAAAATGGTCAATATTGATGAAATTTTAACATTTAATCTTTTGACTTTAAATGACGGTTGGATGTGAGTTATTACTTTTTCAACTAAAATAAGTGTGTTTAAAGTCATTTCTGTGCCTGAAATTGGTCAAAATTGAAGATTTTGAGTAAGCAAAACTCTGTAAAAATGGCAGTTTTGGTCACTGTGAGGGTTTAAAAAGTGGTTATTCAACATGAGGCCTGATCCAAATGACATTTTGAATCATTTTTGGTAGAGTCCAAAAAATCCATTTTCTGATGAAAAACGATGACCCCGGACCAGTCGAACGTTGAAAAAATGGTCAATATTGATGAAATTTTAACATTTAATCTTTTGACTTTAAATGACGGTTGGATGTGAGTTATTACTTTTTCAACTAAAATAAGTGTGTTTAAAGTCATTTCTGTGCCTGAAATTGGTCAAAATTGAAGATTTTGAGTAAGCAAAACTCTGTAAAAATGGCAGTTTTGGTCACTGTGAGGGTTTAAAAAGTGGTTATTCAACATGAGGCCTGATCCAAATGACATTTTGAATCATTTTTGGTAGAGTCCAAAAAATCAATTTTCTGATGAAAAACGATGACCCCGGACCAGTCGAACGTTGAAAAAATGGTCAATATTGATGAAATTTTAACATTTAATCTTTTGACTTTAAATGACGGTTGGATGTGAGTTATTACTTTTTCAACTAAAATAAGTGTGTTTAAAGTCATTTCTGTGCCTGAAATTGGTCAAAATTGAAGATTTTGAGTAAGCAAAACTCTGTAAAAATGGCAATTTTGGTCACTGTGAGGGTTTAAAAAGTGGTTATTCAACATGAGGCCCGATCCAAATGACATTTTGAATCATTTTTGGTAGAGTCCAAAAAATCAATTTTCTGATGAAAAACGATGACCCCGGACCAGTCGAACGTTGAAAAAATGGTCAATATTGATGAAATTTTAATATTTAATCTTTTGACTTTAAATGACGGTTGGATGTGAGTTATTACTTTTTCAACTAAAATAAGTGTGTTTAAAGTCATTTCTGTGCCTGAAATTGGTCAAAATTGAAGATTTTGAGTAAGCAAAACTCTGTAAAAATGGCAGTTTTGGTCACTGTGAGGGTTTAAAAAGTGGTTATTCAACATGAGGCCCGATCCAAATGACATTTTGAATCATTTTTGGTAGAGTCCAAAAAATCAATTTTCTGATGAAAAACGATGACCCCGGACCAGTCGAACGTTGAAAAAATGGTCAATATTGATGAAATTTTAACATTTAATCTTTTGACTTTAAATGACGGTTGGATGTGAGTTATTACTTTTTCAACTAAAATAAGTGTGTTTAAAGTCATTTCTGTGCCTGAAATTGGTCAAAATTGAAGATTTTGAGTAAGCAAAACTCTGTAAAAATGGCAGTTTTGGTCACTGTGAGGGTTTAAAAAGTGGTTATTCAACATGAGGCCCGATCCAAATGACATTTTGAATCATTTTTGGTAGAGTCCAAAAAATCCATTTTCTGATGAAAAACGATGACCCCGGACCAGTCGAACGTTGAAAAAATTGTCAATATTGATGAAATTTTAAAATTTAATCTTTTCACTTTAAATGACGGTTGGATGTGAGTTATTACTTTTTCAACTAAAATAAGTGTGTTTAAAGTCATTTCTGTGCCTGAAATTGGTCAAAATTGAACATTTTGAGTAAGCAAAACTCTGTAAAAATGGCAATTTTGGTCACTGTGAGGGTTTAAAAAGTGGTTATTCAACATGAGGCCCGATCCAAATGACATTTTGAATCATTTTTGGTAGAGTCCAAAAAATCAATTTTCTGATGAAAAACGATGACCTCGGACCAGTCGAACGTTGAAAAAATGGTCAATATTGATGAAATTTTAACATTTAATCTTTTGACTTTAAATGACGGTTGGATGTGAGTTATTACTTTTTCAACTAAAATAAGTGTGTTTAAAGTCATTTCTGTGCCTGAAATTGGTCAAAATTGAAGATTTTGAGTAAGCAAAACTCTGTAAAAATGGCAGTTTTGGTCACTGTGAGGGTTTAAAAAGTGGTTATTCAACATGAGGCCCGATCCAAATGACATTTTGAATCATTTTTGGTGGAGTCCAAAAAAATCAATTTTCTGATGAAAAACGATGACCAGTCGAACGTTGAAAAAATGGTCAATATTGATGAAATTTTAACATTTAATCTTTTGACTTTAAATGACGGTTGGATGTGAGTTATTACTTTTTCAACTAAAATAAGTGTGTTTAAAGTCATTTCTGTGCCTGAAATTGGTCAAAATTGAAGATTTTGAGTAAGCAAAACTCTGTAAAAATGGCAGTTTTGGTCACTGTGAGGGTTTAAAAAGTGGTTATTCAACATGAGGCCTGATCCAAATGACATTTTGAATCATTTTTGGTAGAGTCCAAAAAATCCATTTTCTGATGAAAAACGATGACCCCGGACCATTCGAACGTTGAAAAAATGGTCAATATTGATGAAATTTTAACATTTAATCTTTTGACTTTAAATGATGGTTGGATGTGAGTTATTACTTTTTCAACTACAATAAGTGTGTTTAAAGTCATTTCTGTGCCTGAAATTGGTCAAAATTGAAGATTTTGAGTAAGCAAAACTCTGTAAAAATGGCAATTTTGGTCACTGTGAGGGTTTAAAAAGTGGTTATTCAACATGAGGCCCGATCCAAATGACATTTTGAATCATTTTTGGTAGAGTCCAAAAAATCAATTTTCTGATGAAAAACGATGACCCCGGATCAGTCGAACGTTTAAAAAATGGTCAATATTGATGAAAGTTTAACATTTAATCTTTTGACTTTAAATGACGGTTGGATGTGAGTTATGACTTTTTCAACTAAAATAAGTGTGTTTAAAGTCATTTCTGTGCCTGAAATTGGTCAAAATTGAAGATTTTGAGTAAGCAAAACTCTGTAAAAATGGCAATTTTGGTCACTGTGAGGGTTTAAAAAGTGGTTATTCAACATGAGGCCCGATCCAAATGACATTTTGAATCATTTTTGGTAGAGTCCAAAAAATCAATTTTCTGATGAAAAACGATGACCCCGGACCAGTCGAACGTTGAAAAAATGGTCAATATTGATGAAATTTTAACATTTAATCTTTTGACTTTAAATGACGGTTGGATGTGAGTTATTACTTTTTCAACTAAAATAAGTGTGTTTAAAGTCATTTCTGTGCCTGAAATCGGTCAAAATTGAAGATTTTGAGTAAGCAAAACTCTGTAAAAATGGCAATTTTGGTCACTGTTAGGGTTTAAAAAGTGGTTATTCAACATGAGGCCCGATCCAAATGACATTTTGAATCATTTTTGGTAGAGTCCAAAAAATCAATTTTCTGATGAAAAACGATGACCCCGGACCAGTTGAACGTTGAAAAAATGGTCAATATTGATGAAATTTTAACATTTAATCTTTTGACTTTAAATGACGGTTGGATGTGAGTTATTACTTTTTCAACTACAATAAGTGTGTTTAATGTCATTTCTGTGCCTGAAATTGGTCAAAATTGAAGATTTTGAGTAAGCAAAACTCTGTAAAAATGGCAATTTTGGTCACTGTGAGGGTTTAAAAAGTGGTTATTCAACATGAGGCCCGATCCAAATGACATTTTGAATCATTTTTGGTAGAGTCCAAAAAATCCATTTTCTGATGAAAAACGATGACCCCGGACCAGTCGAACGTTGAAAAAATTGTCAATATTGATGAAATTTTAACATTTAATCTTTTGACTTTAAATGACGGTTGGATGTGAGTTATTACTTTTTCAACTAAAATAAGTGTGTTTAAAGTCATTTCTGTGCCTGAAATTGGTCAAAATTGAAGATTTTGAGTAAGCAAAAACTCTGTAAAAATGGCAATTTTGGTCACTGTTAGGGTTTAAAAAGTGGTTATTCAACATGAGGCCCGATCCAAATGACATTTTGAATCATTTTTGGTAGAGTCCAAAAAATCCATTTTCTGATGAAAAACGATTACCCCGGACCAGTCGAACGTTGAAAAAATGGTCAATATTGATGAAATTTTAACATTTAATCTTTTGACTTTAAATGACGGTTGGATGTGAGTTATTACTTTTTCAACTAAAAAAAGTGTGTTTAAAGTCATTTCTGTGCCTGAAATTGGTAAAAATTGAAGATTTTGAGTAAGCAAACTCTGTAAAAATGGCAATTTTGGTCACTGTGAGGGTTTAAAAAGTGGTTATTCAACATGAGGCCCGATCCAAATGACATTTTGAATCATTTTTGGTAGAGTCCAAAAAATCAATTTTCTGATGAAAAACGATGACCCCGGACCAGTCGAACGTTGAAAAAATGGTCAATATTGATGAAATTTTAACATTTAATCTTTTGACTTTAAATGACGGTTGGATGTGAGGTATTACTTTTTCAACTAAAAAAAGTGTGTTTAAAGTCATTTCTGTGCCTGAAATTGGTAAAAATTGAAGATTTTGAGTAAGCAAACTCTGTAAAAATGGCAATTTTGGTCACTGTGAGGGTTTAAAAAGTGGTTATTCAACATGAGGCCCGATCCAAATGACATTTTGAATCATTTTTGGTAGAGTCCAAAAAATCAATTTTCTGATGAAAAACGATGACCCCGGACCAGTCGAACGTTGAAAAAATGGTCAATATTGATGAAATTTTAAAATTTAATCTTTTCACTTTAAATGACGGTTGGATGTGAGTTATTACTTTTTCAACTAAAATAAGTGTGTTTAAAGTCATTTCTGTGCCTGAAATTGGTCAAAATTGAACATTTTGAGTAAGCAAAACTCTGTAAAAATGGCAATTTTGGTCACTGTGAGGGTTTAAAAAGTGGTTATTCAACATGAGGCCCGATCCAAATGACATTTTGAATCATTTTTGGTAGAGTCCAAAAAATCAATTTTCTGATGAAAAACGATGACCTCGGACCAGTCGAACGTTGAAAAAATGGTCAATATTGATGAAATTTTAACATTTAATCTTTTGACTTTAAATGACGGTTGGATGTGAGTTATTACTTTTTCAACTAAAATAAGTGTGTTTAAAGTCATTTCTGTGCCTGAAATTGGTCAAAATTGAAGATTTTGAGTAAGCAAAACTCTGTAAAAATGGCAGTTTTGGTCACTGTGAGGGTTTAAAAAGTGGTTATTCAACATGAGGCCTGATCCAAATGACATTTTGAATCATTTTTGGTAGAGTCCAAAAAATCCATTTTCTGATGAAAAACGATGACCCCGGACCATTCGAACGTTGAAAAAATGGTCAATATTGATGAAATTTTAACATTTAATCTTTTGACTTTAAATGATGGTTGGATGTGAGTTATTACTTTTTCAACTACAATAAGTGTGTTTAAAGTCATTTCTGTGCCTGAAATTGGTCAAAATTGAAGATTTTGAGTAAGCAAAACTCTGTAAAAATGGCAATTTTGGTCACTGTGAGGGTTTAAAAAGTGGTTATTCAACATGAGGCCCGATCCAAATGACATTTTGAATCATTTTTGGTAGAGTCCAAAAAATCAATTTTCTGATGAAAAACGATGACCCCGGATCAGTCGAACGTTTAAAAAATGGTCAATATTGATGAAAGTTTAACATTTAATCTTTTGACTTTAAATGACGGTTGGATGTGAGTTATGACTTTTTCAACTAAAATAAGTGTGTTTAAAGTCATTTCTGTGCCTGAAATTGGTCAAAATTGAAGATTTTGAGTAAGCAAAACTCTGTAAAAATGGCAATTTTGGTCACTGTGAGGGTTTAAAAAGTGGTTATTCAACATGAGGCCCGATCCAAATGACATTTTGAATCATTTTTGGTAGAGTCCAAAAAATCAATTTTCTGATGAAAAACGATGACCCCGGACCAGTCGAACGTTGAAAAAATGGTCAATATTGATGAAATTTTAACATTTAATCTTTTGACTTTAAATGACGGTTGGATGTGAGTTATTACTTTTTCAACTACAATAAGTGTGTTTAAAGTCATTTCTGTGCCTGAAATTGGTCAAAATTGAAGATTTTGAGTAAGCAAAACTCTGTAAAAATGGCAATTTTGGTCACTGTGAGGGTTTAAAAAGTGGTTATTCAACATGAGGCCCGATCCAAATGACATTTTGAATCATTTTTGGTAGAGTCCAAAAAATCCATTTTCTGATGAAAAACGATGACCCCGGACCAGTCGAACGTTGAAAAAATTGTCAATATTGATGAAATTTTAACATTTAATCTTTTGACTTTAAATGACGGTTGGATGTGAGTTATTACTTTTTCAACTAAAATAAGTGTGTTTAAAGTCATTTCTGTGCCTGAAATTGGTCAAAATTGAAGATTTTGAGTAAGCAAAAACTCTGTAAAAATGGCAATTTTGGTCACTGTTAGGGTTTAAAAAGTGGTTATTCAACATGAGGCCCGATCCAAATGACATTTTGAATCATTTTTGGTAGAGTCCAAAAAATCCATTTTCTGATGAAAAACGATTACCCCGGACCAGTAGAACGTTGAAAAAATGGTCAATATTGATGAAATTTTAACATTTAATCTTTTGACTTTAAATGACGGTTGGATGTGAGTTATTACTTTTTCAACTAAAAAAAGTGTGTTTAAAGTCATTTCTGTGCCTGAAATTGGTAAAAATTGAAGATTTTGAGTAAGCAAACTCTGTAAAAATGGCAATTTTGGTCACTGTGAGGGTTTAAAAAGTGGTTATTCAACATGAGGCCCGATCCAAATGACATTTTGAATCATTTTTGGTAGAGTCCAAAAAATCAATTTTCTGATGAAAAACGATGACCCCGGACCAGTCGAACGTTGAGAAAAATGGTCAATATTGATGAAATTTTAACATTTAATCTTTTGACTTTAAATGACGGTTGGATGTGAGTTATTACTTTTTCAACTAAAATAAGTGTGTTTAAAGTCATTTCTGTGCCTGAAATTGGTCAAAATTGAAGATTTTGAGTAAGCAAAACTCTGTAAAAATGGCAGTTTTGGTCACTGTGAGGGTTTAAAAAGTGGTTATTCAACATGAGGCCCGATCCAAATGACATTTTGAATCATTTTTGGTAGAGTCCAAAAAATCAATTTTCTGATGAAAAACGATGACCCCGGACCAGTCGAACGTTGAAAAAATGGTCAATATTGATGAAATTTTAACATTTAATCTTTTGACTTTAAATGACGGTTGGATGTGAGTTCTTACTTTTTCAACTAAAATAAGTGTGTTTAAAGTCATTTCTGTGCCTGAAATTGGTCAAAATTGAAGATTTTGAGTAAGCAAAACTCTGTAAAAATGGCAGTTTTGGTCACTGTGAGGGTTTAAAAAGTGGTTATTCAACATGAGGCCCGATCCAAATGACATTTTGAATCATTTTTGGTAGAGTCCAAAAAATCAATTTTCTGATGAAAAACGATGACCCCGGACCAGTCGAACGTTGAAAAAATGGTCAATATTGATGAAATTTTAATATTTAATCTTTTGACTTTAAATGATGGTTGGATGTGAGTTATTACTTTTTCAACTAAAATAAGTGTGTTTAAAGTCATTTCTGTGCCTGAAATTGGTCAAAATTGAAGATTTTGAGTAAGCAAAACTCTGTAAAAATGGCAATTTTGGTCACTGTGAGGGTTTAAAAAGTGGTTATTCAACATGAGGCCCGATCCAAATGACATTTTGAATCATTTTTGGTAGAGTCCAAAAAATCAATTTTCTGATGAAAAACGATGACCCCGGACCAGTCGAACGTTGAAAAAATGGTCAATATTGATGAAATTTTAACATTTAATCTTTTGACTTTAAATGACGGTTGGATGTGAGTTATTACTTTTTCAACTAAAATAAGTGTGTTTAAAGTCATTTCTGTGCCTGAAATTGGTCAAAATTGAAGATTTTGAGTAAGCAAAACTCTGTAAAAATGGCAGTTTTGGTCACTGTGAGGGTTTAAAAAGTGGTTATTCAACATGAGGCCCGATCCAAATGACATTTTGAATCATTTTTGGTAGAGTCCAAAAAATCAATTTTCTGATGAAAAACGATGACCCCGGACCAGTCGAACGTTGAAAAAATGGTCAATATTGATGAAATTTTAACATTTAATCTTTTGACTTTAAATGACGGTTGGATGTGAGTTCTTACTTTTTCAACTACAATAAGTGTGTTTAAAGTCATTTCTGTGCCTGAAATTGGTCAAAATTGAAGATTTTGAGTAAGCAAAACTCTGTAAAAATGGCAGTTTTGGTCACTGTGAGGGTTTAAAAAGTGGTTATTCAACATGAGGCCCGATCCAAAATGACATTTTGAATCATTTTTGGTAGAGTCCAAAAAATCAATTTTCTGATGAAAAACGATGACCCTGGACCAGTCGAACGTTGAAAAAATGGTCAATATTGATGAAATTTTAATATTTAATCTTTTGACTTTAAATGATGGTTGGATGTGAGTTATTACTTTTTCAACTACAATAAGTGTGTTTAAAGTAATTTCTGTGCCTGAAATTGGTCAAAATTGAAGATTTTGAGTAAGCAAAACTCTGTAAAAATGGCAATTTTGGTCACTGTGAGGGTTTAAAAAGTGGTTATTCAACATGAGGCCCGATCCAAATGACATTTTGAATCATTTTTGGTAGAGTCCAAAAAATCCATTTTCTGATGAAAAACGATTACCCCGGACCAGTCGAACGTTGAAAAAATGGTCAATATTGATGAAATTTTAACATTTAATCTTTTGACTTTAAATGACGGTTGGATGTGAGTTATTACTTTTTCAACTAAAATAAGTGTGTTTAAAGTCATTTCTGTGCCTGAAATTGGTAAAAATTGAAGATTTTGAGTAAGCAAACTCTGTAAAAATGGCAATTTTGGTCACTGTGAGGGTTTAAAAAGTGGTTATTCAACATGAGGCCCGATCCAAATGACATTTTGAATCATTTTTGGTAGAGTCCAAAAAATCAATTTTCTGATGAAAAACGATGACCCCGGACCAGTCGAACGTTGAAAAAATGGTCAATATTGATGAAATTTTAATATTTAATCTTTTCACTTTAAATGACGGTTGGATGTGAGTTATTCCTTTTTCAACTAAAATAAGTGTGTTTAAAGTCATTTCTGTGCCTGAAATTGGTCAAAATTGTACATTTTGAGTAAGCAAAACTCTGTAAAAATGGCAATTTTGGTCACTGTGAGGGTTTAAAAAGTGGTTATTCAACATGAGGCCCGATCCAAATGACATTTTGAATCATTTTTGGTAGAGTCCAAAAAATCAATTTTCTGATGAAAAACGATGACCCCGGACCAGTCGAACGTTGAAAAAATGGTCAATATTGATGAAATTTTAACATTTAATCTTTTGACTTTAAATGACGGTTGGATGTGAGTTATTACTTTTTCAACTAAAATAAGTGTGTTTAAAGTCATTTCTGTGCCTGAAATTGGTCAAAATTGAAGATTTTGAGTAAGCAAAACTCTGTAAAAATGGCAGTTTTGGTCACTGTGAGGGTTTAAAAAGTGGTTATTCAACATGAGGCCTGATCCAAATGACATTTTGAATCATTTTTGGTAGAGTCCAAAAAATCAATTTTCTGATGAAAAACGATGACCCCGGACCAGTTGAACGTTGAAAAAATGGTCAATATTGATGAAATTTTAACATTTAATCTTTTGACTTTAAATGACGGTTGGATATGAGTTATTACTTTTTCAACTACAATAAGTGTGTTTAAAGTCATTTCTGTGCCTGAAATTGGTCAAAATTGAAGATTTTGAGTAAGCAAAACTCTGTAAAAATGGCAATTTTGGTCACTGTTAGGGTTTAAAAAGTGGTTATTCAACATGAGGCCCGATCCAAATGACATTTTGAATCATTTTTGGTAGAGTCCAAAAAATCCATTTTCTGATGAAAAACGATTACCCCGGACCAGTCGAACGTTGAAAAAATGGTCAATATTGATGAAATTTTAACATTTAATCTTTTGACTTTAAATGACGGTTGGATGTGAGGTATTACTTTTTCAACTAAAAAAAGTGTGTTTAAAGTCATTTCTGTGCCTGAAATTGGTAAAAATTGAAGATTTTGAGTAAGCAAACTCTGTAAAAATGGCAATTTTGGTCACTGTGAGGGTTTAAAAAGTGGTTATTCAACATGAGGCCCGATCCAAATGACATTTTGAATCATTTTTGGTAGAGTCCAAAAAATCAATTTTCTGATGAAAAACGATGACCCCGGACCAGTCGAACGTTGAAAAAATGGTCAATATTGATGAAATTTTAAAATTTAATCTTTTCACTTTAAATGACGGTTGGATGTGAGTTATTACTTTTTCAACTAAAATAAGTGTGTTTAAAGTCATTTCTGTGCCTGAAATTGGTCAAAATTGAACATTTTGAGTAAGCAAAACTCTGTAAAAATGGCAATTTTGGTCACTGTGAGGGTTTAAAAAGTGGTTATTCAACATGAGGCCCGATCCAAATGACATTTTGAATCATTTTTGGTAGAGTCCAAAAAATCAATTTTCTGATGAAAAACGATGACCTCGGACCAGTCGAACGTTGAAAAAATGGTCAATATTGATGAAATTTTAACATTTAATCTTTTGACTTTAAATGACGGTTGGATGTGAGTTATTACTTTTTCAACTAAAATAAGTGTGTTTAAAGTCATTTCTGTGCCTGAAATTGGTCAAAATTGAAGATTTTGAGTAAGCAAAACTCTGTAAAAATGGCAGTTTTGGTCACTGTGAGGGTTTAAAAAGTGGTTATTCAACATGAGGCCCGATCCAAATGACATTTTGAATCATTTTTGGTGGAGTCCAAAAAAATCAATTTTCTGATGAAAAACGATGACCAGTCGAACGTTGAAAAAATGGTCAATATTGATGAAATTTTAACATTTAATCTTTTGACTTTAAATGACGGTTGGATGTGAGTTATTACTTTTTCAACTAAAATAAGTGTGTTTAAAGTCATTTCTGTGCCTGAAATTGGTCAAAATTGAAGATTTTGAGTAAGCAAAACTCTGTAAAAATGGCAGTTTTGGTCACTGTGAGGGTTTAAAAAGTGGTTATTCAACATGAGGCCTGATCCAAATGACATTTTGAATCATTTTTGGTAGAGTCCAAAAAATCAATTTTCTGATGAAAAACGATGACCCCGGACCATTCGAACGTTGAAAAAATGGTCAATATTGATGAAATTTTAACATTTAATCTTTTGACTTTAAATGATGGTTGGATGTGAGTTATTACTTTTTCAACTACAATAAGTGTGTTTAAAGTCATTTCTGTGCCTGAAATTGGTCAAAATTGAAGATTTTGAGTAAGCAAAACTCTGTAAAAATGGCAATTTTGGTCACTGTGAGGGTTTAAAAAGTGGTTATTCAACATGAGGCCCGATCCAAATGACATTTTGAATCATTTTTGGTAGAGTCCAAAAAATCCATTTTCTGATGAAAAACGATTACCCCGGACCAGTCGAACGTTGAAAAAATGGTCAATATTGATGAAATTTTAACATTTAATCTTTTGACTTTAAATGACGGTTGGATGTGAGTTATTACTTTTTCAACTAAAATAAGTGTGTTTAAAGTCATTTCTGTGCCTGAAATTGGTAAAAAATTGAAGATTTTGATTAAGCAAACTCTGTAAAAATGGCAATTTTGGTCACTGTGAGGGTTTAAAAAGTGGTTATTCAACATGAGGCCCGATCCAAATGACATTTTGAATCATTTTTGGTAGAGTCCAAAAAATCAATTTTCTGATGAAAAACGATGACCCCGGACCAGTCGAACGTTGAAAAAATGGTCAATATTGATGAAATTTTAATATTTAATCTTTTCACTTTAAATGACGGTTGGATGTGAGTTATTCCTTTTTCAACTAAAATAAGTGTGTTTAAAGTCATTTCTGTGCCTGAAATTGGTCAAAATTGTAGATTTTGAGTAAGCAAAACTCTGTAAAAATGGCAATTTTGGTCACTGTGAGGGTTTAAAAAGTGGTTATTCAACATGAGGCCCGATCCAAATGACATTTTGAATCATTTTTGGTAGAGTCCAAAAAATCAATTTTCTGATGAAAAACGATGACCCCGGACCAGTCGAACGTTGAAAAAATGGTCAATATTGATGAAATTTTAACATTTAATCTTTTGACTTTAAATGACGGTTGGATGTGAGTTATTACTTTTTCAACTAAAATAAGTGTGTTTAAAGTCATTTCTGTGCCTGAAATTGGTCAAAATTGAAGATTTTGAGTAAGCAAAACTCTGTAAAAATGGCAGTTTTGGTCACTGTGAGGGTTTAAAAAGTGGTTATTCAACATGAGGCCTGATCCAAATGACATTTTGAATCATTTTTGGTAGAGTCCAAAAAATCAATTTTCTGATGAAAAACGATGACCCCGGACCAGTTGAACGTTGAAAAAATGGTCAATATTGATGAAATTTTAACATTTAATCTTTTGACTTTAAATGACGGTTGGATGTGAGTTATTACTTTTTCAACTACAATAAGTGTGTTTAAAGTCATTTCTGTGCCTGAAATTGGTCAAAATTGAAGATTTTGAGTAAGCAAAACTCTGTAAAAATGGCAATTTTGGTCACTGTTAGGGTTTAAAAAGTGGTTATTCAACATGAGGCCCGATCCAAATGACATTTTGAATCATTTTTGGTAGAGTCCAAAAAATCCATTTTCTGATGAAAAACGATTACCCCGGACCAGTCGAACGTTGAAAAAATGGTCAATATTGATGAAATTTTAACATTTAATCTTTTGACTTTAAATGACGGTTGGATGTGAGTTATTACTTTTTCAACTAAAATAAGTGTGTTTAAAGTCATTTCTGTGCCTGAAATTGGTCAAAATTGAAGATTTTGAGTAAGCAAAACTCTGTAAAAATGGCAGTTTTGGTCACTGTGAGGGTTTAAAAAGTGGTTATTCAACATGAGGCCTGATCCAAATGACATTTTGAATCATTTTTGGTAGAGTCCAAAAAATCCATTTTCTGATGAAAAACGATGACCCCGGACCATTCGAACGTTGAAAAAATGGTCAATATTGATGAAATTTTAACATTTAATCTTTTGACTTTAAATGATGGTTGGATGTGAGTTATTACTTTTTCAACTACAATAAGTGTGTTTAAAGTCATTTCTGTGCCTGAAATTGGTCAAAATTGAAGATTTTGAGTAAGCAAAACTCTGTAAAAATGGCAATTTTGGTCACTGTGAGGGTTTAAAAAGTGGTTATTCAACATGAGGCCCGATCCAAATGACATTTTGAATCATTTTTGGTAGAGTCCAAAAAATCAATTTTCTGATGAAAAACGATGACCCCGGATCAGTCGAACGTTTAAAAAATGGTCAATATTGATGAAAGTTTAACATTTAATCTTTTGACTTTAAATGACGGTTGGATGTGAGTTATGACTTTTTCAACTAAAATAAGTGTGTTTAAAGTCATTTCTGTGCCTGAAATTGGTCAAAATTGAAGATTTTGAGTAAGCAAAACTCTGTAAAAATGGCAATTTTGGTCAGTGTTAGGGTTTAAAAAGTGGTTATTCAACATGAGGCCCGATCCAAATGACATTTTGAATCATTTTTGGTAGAGTCCAAAAAATCCATTTTCTGATGAAAAACGATGACCCCGGACCAGTCGAACGTTGAAAAAATGGTCAATATTGATGAAATTTTAACATTTAATCTTTTGACTTTAAATGACGGTTGGATGTGAGTTATTACTTTTTCAACTAAAATAAGTCTGTTTAAAGTCATTTCTGTGCCTGAAATTGGTCAAAATTGAAGATTTTGAGTAAGCAAAACTCTGTAAAAATGGCAGTTTTGGTCACTGTGAGGGTTTAAAAAGTGGTTATTCAACATGAGGCCTGATCCAAATGACATTTTGAATCATTTTTGGTAGAGTCCAAAAAATCAATTTTCTGATGAAAAACGATGACCCCGGACCAGTTGAACGTTGAAAAAATGGTCAATATTGATGAAATTTTAACATTTAATCTTTTGACTTTAAATGACGGTTGGATGTGAGTTATTACTTTTTCAACTACAATAAGTGTGTTTAAAGTCATTTCTGTGCCTGAAATTGGTCAAAATTGAAGATTTTGAGTAAGCAAAACTCTGTAAAAATGGCAATTTTGGTCACTGTTAGGGTTTAAAAAGTGGTTATTCAACATGAGGCCCGATCCAAATGACATTTTGAATCATTTTTGGTAGAGTCCAAAAAATCCATTTTCTGATGAAAAACGATTACCCCGGACCAGTCGAACGTTGAAAAAATGGTCAATATTGATGAAATTTTAACATTTAATCTTTTGACTTTAAATGACGGTTGGATGTGAGGTATTACTTTTTCAACTAAAAAAAGTGTGTTTAAAGTCATTTCTGTGCCTGAAATTGGTAAAAATTGAAGATTTTGAGTAAGCAAACTCTGTAAAAATGGCAATTTTGGTCACTGTGAGGGTTTAAAAAGTGGTTATTCAACATGAGGCCCGATCCAAATGACATTTTGAATCATTTTTGGTAGAGTCCAAAAAATCAATTTTCTGATGAAAAACGATGACCCCGGACCAGTCGAACGTTGAAAAAATGGTCAATATTGATGAAATTTTAAAATTTAATCTTTTCACTTTAAATGACGGTTGGATGTGAGTTATTACTTTTTCAACTAAAATAAGTGTGTTTAAAGTCATTTCTGTGCCTGAAATTGGTCAAAATTGAACATTTTGAGTAAGCAAAACTCTGTAAAAATGGCAATTTTGGTCACTGTGAGGGTTTAAAAAGTGGTTATTCAACATGAGGCCCGATCCAAATGACATTTTGAATCATTTTTGGTAGAGTCCAAAAAATCAATTTTCTGATGAAAAACGATGACCTCGGACCAGTCGAACGTTGAAAAAATGGTCAATATTGATGAAATTTTAACATTTAATCTTTTGACTTTAAATGACGGTTGGATGTGAGTTATTACTTTTTCAACTAAAATAAATGTGTTTAAAGTCATTTCTGTGCCTGAAATTGGTCAAAATTGAAGATTTTGAGTAAGCAAAACTCTGTAAAAATGGCAGTTTTGGTCACTGTGAGGGTTTAAAAAGTGGTTATTCAACATGAGGCCCGATCCAAATGACATTTTGAATCATTTTTGGTGGAGTCCAAAAAAATCAATTTTCTGATGAAAAACGATGACCAGTCGAACGTTGAAAAAATGGTCAATATTGATGAAATTTTAACATTTAATCTTTTGACTTTAAATGACGGTTGGATGTGAGTTATTACTTTTTCAACTACAATAAGTGTGTTTAAAGTCATTTCTGTGCCTGAAATTGGTCAAAATTGAAGATTTTGAGTAAGCAAAACTCTGTAAAAATGGCAATTTTGGTCACTGTTAAGGTTTAAAAAGTGGTTATTCAACATGAGGCACGATCCAAATGACATTTTGAATCATTTTTGGTAGAGTCCAAAAAATCCATTTTCTGATGAAAAACGATTACCCCGGACCAGTCGAACGTTGAAAAAATGGTCAATATTGATGAAATTTTAACATTTAATCTTTTGACTTTAAATGACGGTTGGATGTGAGGTATTACTTTTTCAACTAAAAAAAGTGTGTTTAAAGTCATTTCTGTGCCTGAAATTGGTAAAAATTGAAGATTTTGAGTAAGCAAACTCTGTAAAAATGGCAATTTTGGTCACTGTGAGGGTTTAAAAAGTGGTTATTCAACATGAGGCCCGATCCAAATGACATTTTGAATCATTTTTGGTAGAGTCCAAAAAATCAATTTTCTGATGAAAAACGATGACCCCGGACCAGTCGAACGTTGAAAAAATGGTCAATATTGATGAAATTTTAAAATTTAATCTTTTCACTTTAAATGACGGTTGGATGTGAGTTATTACTTTTTCAACTAAAATAAGTGTGTTTAAAGTCATTTCTGTGCCTGAAATTGGTCAAAATTGAACATTTTGAGTAAGCAAAACTCTGTAAAAATGGCAATTTTGGTCACTGTGAGGGTTTAAAAAGTGGTTATTCAACATGAGGCCCGATCCAAATGACATTTTGAATCATTTTTGGTAGAGTCCAAAAAATCAATTTTCTGATGAAAAACGATGACCTCGGACCAGTCGAACGTTGAAAAAATGGTCATTATTGATGAAATTTTAACATTTAATCTTTTGACTTTAAATGACGGTTGGATGTGAGTTATTACTTTTTCAACTAAAATAAGTGTGTTTAAAGTCATTTCTGTGCCTGAAATTGGTCAAAATTGAAGATTTTGAGTAAGCAAAACTCTGTAAAAATGGCAGTTTTGGTCACTGTGAGGGTTTAAAAAGTGGTTATTCAACATGAGGCCCGATCCAAATGACATTTTGAATCATTTTTGGTGGAGTCCAAAAAAATCAATTTTCTGATGAAAAACGATGACCAGTCGAACGTTGAAAAAATGGTCAATATTGATGAAATTTTAACATTTAATCTTTTGACTTTAAATGACGGTTGGATGTGAGTTATTACTTTTTCAACTAAAATAAGTGTGTTTAAAGTCATTTCTGTGCCTGAAATTGGTCAAAATTGAAGATTTTGAGTAAGCAAAACTCTGTAAAAATGGCAGTTTTGGTCACTGTGAGGGCTTAAAAAGTGGTTATTCAACATGAGGCCTGATCCAAATGACATTTTGAATCATTTTTGGTAGAGTCCAAAAAATCCATTTTCTGATGAAAAACGATGACCCCGGACCATTCGAACGTTGAAAAAATGGTCAATATTGATGAAATTTTAACATTTAATCTTTTGACTTTAAATGATGGTTGGATGTGAGTTATTACTTTTTCAACTACAATAAGTGTGTTTAAAGTCATTTCTGTGCCTGAAATTGGTCAAAATTGAAGATTTTGAGTAAGCAAAACTCTGTAAAAATGGCAATTTTGGTCACTGTGAGGGTTTAAAAAGTGGTTATTCAACATGAGGCCCGATCCAAATGACATTTTGAATCATTTTTGGTAGAGTCCAAAAAATCAATTTTCTGATGAAAAACGATGACCCCGGATCAGTCGAACGTTTAAAAAATGGTCAATATTGATGAAAGTTTAACATTTAATCTTTTGACTTTAAATGACGGTTGGATGTGAGTTATGACTTTTTCAACTAAAATAAGTGTGTTTAAAGTCATTTCTGTGCCTGAAATTGGTCAAAATTGAAGATTTTGAGTAAGCAAAACTCTGTAAAAATGGCAATTTTGGTCACTGTTAGGGTTTAAAAAGTGGTTATTCAACATGAGGCCCGATCCAAATGACATTTTGAATCATTTTTGGTAGAGTCCAAAAAATCAATTTTCTGATGAAAAACGATGACCCCGGACCAGTTGAACGTTGAAAAAATGGTCAATATTGATGAAATTTTAACATTTAATCTTTTGACTTTAAATGACAGTTGGATGTGAGTTATTACTTTTTCAACTACAATAAGTGTGTTTAAAGTCATTTCTGTGCCTGAAATTGGTCAAAATTGAAGATTTTGAGTAAGCAAAACTCTGTAAAAATGGCAATTTTGGTCACTGTGAGGGTTTAAAAAGTGGTTATTCAACATGAGGCCCGATCCAAATGACATTTTGAATCATTTTTGGTAGAGTCCAAAAAATCCATTTTCTGATGAAAAACGATGACCCCGGACCAGTCGAACGTTGAAAAAATTGTCAATATTGATGAAATTTTAACATTTAATCTTTTGACTTTAAATGACGGTTGGATGTGAGTTATTACTTTTTCAACTAAAATAAGTGTGTTTAAAGTCATTTCTGTGCCTGAAATTGGTCAAAATTGAAGATTTTGAGTAAGCAAAAACTCTGTAAAAATGGCAATTTTGGTCACTGTTAGGGTTTAAAAAGTGGTTATTCAACATGAGGCCCGATCCAAATGACATTTTGAATCATTTTTGGTAGAGTCCAAAAAATCCATTTTCTGATGAAAAACGATTACCCCGGACCAGTCGAACGTTGAAAAAATGGTCAATATTGATGAAATTTTAACATTTAATCTTTTGACTTTAAATGACGGTTGGATGTGAGTTATTACTTTTTCAACTAAAATAAGTGTGTTTAAAGTCATTTCTGTGCCTGAAATTGGTAAAAATTGAAGATTTTGAGTAAGCAAACTCTGTAAAAATGGCAATTTTGGTCACTGTGAGGGTTTAAAAAGTGGTTATTCAACATGAGGCCCGATCCAAATGACATTTTGAATCATTTTTGGTAGAGTCCAAAAAATCAATTTTCTGATGAAAAACGATGACCCCGGACCAGTCGAACGTTGAAAAAATGGTCAATATTGATGAAATTTTTATATTTAATCTTTTCACTTTAAATGACGGTTGGATGTGAGTTATTCCTTTTTCAACTAAAATAAATGTGTTTAAAGTCATTTCTGTGCCTGAAATTGGTCAAAATTGTAGATTTTGAGTAAGCAAAACTCTGTAAAAATGGCAATTTTGGTCACTGTGAGGGTTTAAAAAGTGGTTATTCAACATGAGGCCCGATCCAAATGACATTTTGAATCATTTTTGGTAGAGTCCAAAAAATCAATTTTCTGATCAAAAACGATGACCCCGGACCAGTCGAACGTTGAAAAAATGGTCAATATTGATGAAATTTTAACATTTAATCTTTTGACTTTAAATGACGGTTGGATGTGAGTTATTACTTTTTCAACTAAAATAAGTGTGTTTAAAGTCATTTCTGTGCCTGAAATTGGTCAAAATTGAAGATTTTGAGTAAGCAAAACTCTGTAAAAATGGCAGTTTTGGTCACTGTGAGGGTTTAAAAAGTGGTTATTCAACATGAGGCCTGATCCAAATGACATTTTGAATCATTTTTGGTAGAGTCCAAAAAATCAATTTTCTGATGAAAAACGATGACCCCGGACCAGTTGAACGTTGAAAAAATGGTCAATATTGATGAAATTTTAACATTTAATCTTTTGACTTTAAATGACGGTTGGATGTGAGTTATTACTTTTTCAACTACAATAAGTGTGTTTAAAGTCATTTCTGTGCCTGAAATTGGTCAAAATTGAAGATTTTGAGTAAGCAAAACTCTGTAAAAATGGCAATTTTGGTCACTGTTAGGGTTTAAAAAGTGGTTATTCAACATGAGGCCCGATCCAAATGACATTTTGAATCATTTTTGGTAGAGTCCAAAAAATCCATTTTCTGATGAAAAACGATTACCCCGGACCAGTCGAACGTTGAAAAAATGGTCAATATTGATGAAATTTTAACATTTAATCTTTTGACTTTAAATGACGGTTGGATGTGAGGTATTACTTTTTCAACTAAAAAAAGTGTGTTTAAAGTCATTTCTGTGCCTGAAATTGGTAAAAATTGAAGATTTTGAGTAAGCAAACTCTGTAAAAATGGCAATTTTGGTCACTGTGAGGGTTTAAAAAGTGGTTATTCAACATGAGGCCCGATCCAAGTGACATTTTGAATCATTTTTGGTAGAGTCCAAAAAATCAATTTTCTGATGAAAAACAATGACCCCGGACCAGTCGAACGTTGAAAAAATGGTCAATATTGATGAAATTTTAAAATTTAATCTTTTCACTTTAAATGACGGTTGGATGTGAGTTATTACTTTTTCAACTAAAATAAGTGTGTTTAAAGTCATTTCTGTGCCTGAAATTGGTCAAAATTGAACATTTTGAGTAAGCAAAACTCTGTAAAAATGGCAATTTTGGTCACTGTGAGGGTTTAAAAAGTGGTTATTCAACATGAGGCCCGATCCAAATGACATTTTGAATCATTTTTGGTAGAGTCCAAAAAATCAATTTTCTGATGAAAAACGAAGACCTCGGACCAGTCGAACGTTGAAAAAATGGTCAATATTGATGAAATTTTAACATTTAATCTTTTGACTTTAAATGACGGTTGGATGTGAGTTATTACTTTTTCAACTAAAATAAGTGTGTTTAAAGTCATTTCTGTGCCTGAAATTGGTCAAAATTGAAGATTTTGAGTAAGCAAACTCTGTAAAAATGGCAATTTTGGTCACTGTGAGGGTTTAAAAAGTGGTTATTCAACATGAGGCCCGATCCAAATGACATTTTGAATCATTTTTGGTGGAGTCCAAAAAAATCAATTTTCTGATGAAAAACGATGACCAGTCGAACGTTGAAAAAATGGTCAATATTGATGAAATTTTAACATTTAATCTTTTGACTTTAAATGACGGTTGGATGTGAGTTATTACTTTTTCAACTAAAATAAGTGTGTTTAAAGTCATTTCTGTGCCTGAAATTGGCCAAAATTGAAGATTTTGAGTAAGCAAAACTCTGTAAAAATGGCAGTTTTGGTCACTGTGAGGGTTTAAAAAGTGGTTATTCAACATGAGGCCTGATCCAAATGACATTTTGAATCATTTTTGGTAGAGTCCAAAAAATCCATTTTCTGATGAAAAACGATGACCCCGGACCATTCGAACGTTGAAAAAATGGTCAATATTGATGAAATTTTAACATTTAATCTTTTGACTTTAAATGATGGTTGGATGTGAGTTATTACTTTTTCAACTACAATAAGTGTGTTTAAAGTCATTTCTGTGCCTGAAATTGGTCAAAATTGAAGATTTTGAGTAAGCAAAACTCTGTAAAAATGGCAATTTTGGTCACTGTGAGGGTTTAAAAAGTGGTTATTCAACATGAGGCCCGATCCAAATGACATTTTGAATCATTTTTGGTAGAGTCCAAAAAATCAATTTTCTGATGAAAAACGATGACCCCGGATCAGTCGAACGTTTAAAAAATGGTCAATATTGATGAAAGTTTAACATTTAATCTTTTGACTTTCAATGACGGTTGGATGTGAGTTATGACTTTTTCAACTAAAATAAGTGTGTTTAAAGTCATTTCTGTGCCTGAAATTGGTCAAAATTGAAGATTTTGAGTAAGCAAAACTCTGTAAAAATGGCAATTTTGGTCACTGTGAGGGTTTAAAAAGTGGTTATTCAACATGAGGCCCGATCCAAATGACATTTTGAATCATTTTTGGTAGAGTCCAAAAAATCAATTTTCTGATGAAAAACGATGACCCCGGACCAGTCGAACGTTGAAAAAATGGTCAATATTGATGAAATTTTAACATTTAATCTTTTGACTTTAAATGACGGTTGGATGTGAGTTATTACTTTTTCAACTAAAATAAGTGTGTTTAAAGTCATTTCTGTGCCTGAAATTGGTCAAAATTGAAGATTTTGAGTAAGCAAAACTCTGTAAAAATGGCAATTTTGGTCACTGTTAGGGTTTAAAAAAGTGGTTATTCAACATGAGGCCCGATCCAAATGACATTTTGAATCATTTTTGGTAGAGTCCAAAAAATCAATTTTCTGATGAAAAACGATGACCCCGGACCAGTTGAACGTTGAAAAAATGGTCAATATTGATGAAATTTTAACATTTAATCTTTTGACTTTAAATGACGGTTGGATGTGAGTTATTACTTTTTCAACTAAAATAAGTGTGTTTAAAGTCATTTCTGTGCCTGAAATTGGTCAAAATTGAAGATTTTGAGTAAGCAAAACTCTGTAAAAATGGCAGTTTTGGTCACTGTGAGGGTTTAAAAAGTGGTTATTCAACATGAGGCCCGATCCAAATGACATTTTGAATCATTTTTGGTAGAGTCCAAAAAATCAATTTTCTGATGAAAAACGATGACCCCGGACCAGTCGAACGTTGAAAAAATGGTCAATATTGATGAAATTTTAACATTTAATCTTTTGACTTTAAATGACGGTTGGATGTGAGTTATTACTTTTTCAACTAAAATAAGTGTGTTTAAAGTCATTTCTGTGCCTGAAATTGGTCAAAATTGAAGATTTTGAGTAAGCAAAACTCTGTAAAAATGGCAGTTTTGGTCACTGTGAGGGTTTAAAAAGTGGTTATTCAACATGAGGCCCGATCCAAATGACATTTTGAATCATTTTTGGTAGAGTCCAAAAAATCAATTTTCTGATGAAAAACGATGACCCCGGACCAGTCGAACGTTGAAAAAATGGTCAATATTGATGAAATTTTAATATTTAATCTTTTGACTTTAAATGATGGTTGGATGTGAGTTATTACTTTTTCAACTACAATAAGTGTGTTTAAAGTCATTTCTGTGCCTGAAATTGGTCAAAATTGAAGATTTTGAGTAAGCAAAACTCTGTAAAAATGGCAGTTTTGGTCACTGTGAGGGTTTAAAAAGTGGTTATTCAACATGAGGCCCGATCCAAATGACATTTTGAATCATTTTTGGTAGAGTCCAAAAAATCAATTTTCTGATGAAAAACAATGACCCTGGACCAGTCGAACGTTGAAAAAATGGTCAATATTGATGAAATTTTAATATTTAATCTTTTGACTTTAAATGATGGTTGGATGTGAGTTATTACTTTTTCAACTACAATAAGTGTGTTTAAAGTCATTTCTGTGCCTGAAATTGGTCAAAATTGAAGATTTTGAGTAAGCAAAACTCTGTAAAAATGGCAATTTTGGTCACTGTGAGGGTTTAAAAAGTGGTTATTCAACATGAGGCCCGATCCAAATGACATTTTGAATCATTTTTGGTAGAGTCCAAAAAATCCATTTTCTGATGAAAAACGATGACCCCGGACCAGTCGAACGTTGAAAAAATTGTCAATATTGATGAAATTTTAACATTTAATCTTTTGACTTTAAATGACGGTTGGATGTGAGGTATTACTTTTTCAACTAAAAAAAGTGTGTTTAAAGTCATTTCTGTGCCTGAAATTGGTAAAAATTGAAGATTTTGAGTAAGCAAACTCTGTAAAAATGGCAATTTTGGTCACTGTGAGGGTTTAAAAAGTGGTTATTCAACATGAGGCCCGATCCAAATGACATTTTGAATCATTTTTGGTAGAGTCCAAAAAATCAATTTTCTGATGAAAAACGATGACCCCGGACCAGTCGAACGTTGAAAAAATGGTCAATACTGATGAAATTTTAAAATTTAATCTTTTCACTTTAAATGACGGTTGGATGTGAGTTATTACTTTTTCAACTAAAATAAGTGTGTTTAACGTCATTTCTGTGCCTGAAATTGGTCAAAATTGAACATTTTGAGTAAGCAAAACTCTGTAAAAATGGCAATTTTGGTCACTGTGAGGGTTTAAAAAGTGGTTATTCAACATGAGGCCCGATCCAAATGACATTTTGAATCATTTTTGGTAGAGTCCAAAAAATCCATTTTCTGATGAAAAACGATTACCCCGGACCAGTCGAACGTTGAAAAAATGGTCAATATTGATGAAATTTTAACATTTAATCTTTTGACTTTAAATGACGGTTGGATGTGAGGTATTACTTTTTCAACTAAAAAAAGTGTGTTTAAAGTCATTTCTGTGCCTGAAATTGGTAAAAATTGAAGATTTTGAGTAAGCAAACTCTGTAAAAATGGCAATTTTGGTCACTGTGAGGGTTTAAAAAGTGGTTATTCAACATGAGGCCCGATCCAAATGACATTTTGAATCATTTTTGGTAGAGTCCAAAAAATCAATTTTCTGATGAAAAACGATGACCTCGGACCAGTCGAACGTTGAAAAAATGGTCAATATTGATGAAATTTTAACATTTAATCTTTTGACTTTAAATGACGGTTGGATGTGAGTTATTACTTTTTCAACTAAAATAAGCGTGTTTAAAGTAATTTCTGTGCCTGAAATTGGTCAAAATTGAAGATTTTGAGTAAGCAAAACTCTGTAAAAATGGCAGTTTTGGTCACTGTGAGGGTTTAAAAAGTGGTTATTCAACATGAGGCCCGATCCAAATGACATTTTGAATCATTTTTGGTGGAGTCCAAAAAAATCAATTTTCTGATGAAAAACGATGACCAGTCGAACGTTGAAAAAATGGTCAATATTGATGAAATTTTAACATTTAATCTTTTGACTTTAAATGACGGTTGGATGTGAGTTATTACTTTTTCAACTAAAATAAGTGTGTTTAAAGTCATTTCTGTGCCTGAAATTGGTCAAAATTGAAGATTTTGAGTAAGCAAAACTCTGTAAAAATGGCAGTTTTGGTCACTGTGAGGGTTTAAAAAGTGGTTATTCAACATGAGGCCTGATCCAAATGACATTTTGAATCATTTTTGGTAGAGTCCAAAAAATCCATTTTCTGATGAAAAACGATGACCCCGGACCATTCGAACGTTGAAAAAATGGTCAATATTGATGAAATTTTAACATTTAATCTTTTGACTTTAAATGATGGTTGGATGTGAGTTATTACTTTTTCAACTACAATAAGTGTGTTTAAAGTCATTTCTGTGCCTGAAATTGGTCAAAATTGAAGATTTTGAGTAAGCAAAACTCTGTAAAAATGGCAATTTTGGTCACTGTGAGGGTTTAAAAAGTGGTTATTCAACATGAGGCCCGATCCAAATGACATTTTGAATCATTTTTGGTAGAGTCCAAAAAATCAATTTTCTGATGAAAAACGATGACCCCGGATCAGTCGAACGTTTAAAAAATGGTCAATATTGATGAAAGTTTAACATTTAATCTTTTGACTTTAAATGACGGTTGGATGTGAGTTATGACTTTTTCAACTAAAATAAGTGTGTTTAAAGTCATTTCTGTGCCTGAAATTGGTCAAAATTGAAGATTTTGAGTAAGCAAAACTCTGTAAAAATGGCAATTTTGGTCACTGTTAGGGTTTAAAAAGTGGTTATTCAACATGAGGCCCGATCCAAATGACATTTTGAATCATTTTTGGTAGAGTCCAAAAAATTAATTTTCTGATGAAAAACGATGACCCCGGACCAGTTGAACGTTGAAAAAATGGTCAATATTGATGAAATTTTAACATTTAATCTTTTGACTTTAAATGACGGTTGGATGTGAGTTATTACTTTTTCAACTACAATAAGTGTGTTTAAAGTCATTTCTGTGCCTGAAATTGGTCAAAATTGAAGATTTTGAGTAAGCAAAACTCTGTAAAAATGGCAATTTTGGTCACTGTGAGGGTTTAAAAAGTGGTTATTCAACATGAGGCCCGATCCAAATGACATTTTGAATCATTTTTGGTAGAGTCCAAAAAATCCATTTTCTGATGAAAAACGATGACCCCGGACCAGTCGAACGTTGAAAAAATTGTCAATATTGATGAAATTTTAACATTTAATCTTTTGACTTTAAATGACGGTTGGATGTGAGTTATTACTTTTTCAACTAAAATAAGTGTGTTTAAAGTCATTTCTGTGCCTGAAATTGGTCAAAATTGAAGATTTTGAGTAAGCAAAAACTCTGTAAAAATGGCAATTTTGGTCACTGTTAGGGTTTAAAAAGTGGTTATTCAACATGAGGCCCGATCCAAATGACATTTTGAATCATTTTTGGTAGAGTCCAAAAAATCCATTTTCTGATGAAAAACGATTACCCCGGACCAGTCGAACGTTGAAAAAATGGTCAATATTGATGAAATTTTAACATTTAATCTTTTGACTTAAATGACGGTTGGATGTGAGTTATTACTTTTTCAACTAAAATAAGTGTGTTTAAAGTCATTTCTGTGCCTGAAATTGGTAAAAATTGAAGATTTTGAGTAAGCAAACTCTGTAAAAATGGCAATTTTGGTCACTGTGAGGGTTTAAAAAGTGGTTATTCAACATGAGGCCCGATCCAAATGACATTTTGAATCATTTTTGGTAGAGTCCAAAAAATTAATTTTCTGATGAAAAACGATGACCCCGGACCAGTTGAACGTTGAAAAAATGGTCAATATTGATGAAATTTTAACATTTAATCTTTTGACTTTAAATGACGGTTGGATGTGAGTTATTACTTTTTCAACTACAATAAGTGTGTTTAAAGTCATTTCTGTGCCTGAAATTGGTCAAAATTGAAGATTTTGAGTAAGCAAAACTCTGTAAAAATGGCAATTTTGGTCACTGTGAGGGTTTAAAAAGTGGTTATTCAACATGAGGCCCGATCCAAATGACATTTTGAATCATTTTTGGTAGAGTCCAAAAAATCCATTTTCTGATGAAAAACGATGACCCCGGACCAGTCGAACGTTGAAAAAATTGTCAATATTGATGAAATTTTAACATTTAATCTTTTGACTTTAAATGACGGTTGGATGTGAGTTATTACTTTTTCAACTAAAATAAGTGTGTTTAAAGTCATTTCTGTGCCTGAAATTGGTCAAAATTGAAGATTTTGAGTAAGCAAAAACTCTGTAAAAATGGCAATTTTGGTCACTGTTAGGGTTTAAAAAGTGGTTATTCAACATGAGGCCCGATCCAAATGACATTTTGAATCATTTTTGGTAGAGTCCAAAAAATCCATTTTCTGATGAAAAACGATTACCCCGGACCAGTCGAACGTTGAAAAAATGGTCAATATTGATGAAATTTTAACATTTAATCTTTTGACTTAAATGACGGTTGGATGTGAGTTATTACTTTTTCAACTAAAATAAGTGTGTTTAAAGTCATTTCTGTGCCTGAAATTGGTAAAAATTGAAGATTTTGAGTAAGCAAACTCTGTAAAAATGGCAATTTTGGTCACTGTGAGGGTTTAAAAAGTGGTTATTCAACATGAGGCCCGATCCAAATGACATTTTGAATCATTTTTGGTAGAGTCCAAAAAATCAATTTTCTGATGAAAAACGATGACCCCGGACCAGTCGAACGTTGAAAAAATGGTCAATATTGATGAAATTTTAATATTTAATCTTTTCACTTTAAATGACGGTTGGATGTGAGTTATTCCTTTTTCAACTAAAATAAGTGTGTTTAAAGTCATTTCTGTGCCTGAAATTGGTCAAAATTGAAGATTTTGAGTAAGCAAAACTCTGTAAAAATGGCAGTTTTGGTCACTGTGAGGGTTTAAAAAGTGGTTATTCACCATGAGGCCTGATCCAAATGACATTTTGAATCATTTTTGGTAGAGTCCAAAAAATCAATTTTCTGATGAAAAACGATGACCCCGGACCAGTTGAACGTTGAAAAAATGGTCAATATTAATGAAATTTTAACATTTAATCTTTTGACTTTAAATGACGGTTGGATGTGAGTTATTACTTTTTCAACTACAATAAGTGTGTTTAAAGTCATTTCTGTGCCTGAAATTGGTCAAAATTGAAGATTTTGAGTAAGCAAAACTCTGTAAAAATGGCAATTTTGGTCACTGTTAGGGTTTAAAAAGTGGTTATTCAACATGAGGCCCGATCCAAATGACATTTTGAATCATTTTTGGTAGAGTCCAAAAAATCCATTTTCTGATGAAAAACGATTACCCCGGACCAGTCGAACGTTGAAAAAATGGTCAATATTGATGAAATTTTAACATTTAATCTTTTGACTTTAAATGACGGTTGGATGTGAGGTATTACTTTTTCAACTAAAAAAAGTGTGTTTAAAGTCATTTCTGTGCCTGAAATTGGTAAAAATTGAAGATTTTGAGTAAGCAAACTCTGTAAAAATGGCAATTTTGGTCACTGTGAGGGTTTAAAAAGTGGTTATTCAACATGAGGCCCGATCCAAATGACATTTTGAATCATTTTTGGTAGAGTCCAAAAAATCAATTTTCTGATGAAAAACGATGACCCCGGACCAGTCGAACGTTGAAAAAATGGTCAATATTGATGAAATTTTAAAATTTAATCTTTTCACTTTAAATGACGGTTGGATGTGAGTTATTACTTTTTCAACTAAAATAAGTGTGTTTAAAGTCATTTCTGTGCCTGAAATTGGTCAAAATTGAACATTTTGAGTAAGCAAAACTCTGTAAAAATGGCAATTTTGGTCACTGTGAGGGTTTAAAAAGTGGTTATTCAACATGAGGCCCGATCCAAATGACATTTTGAATCATTTTTGGTAGAGTCCAAAAAATCAATTTTCTGATGAAAAACGATGACCTCGGACCAGTCGAACGTTGAAAAAATGGTCAATATTGATGAAATTTTAACATTTAATCTTTTGACTTTAAATGACGGTTGGATGTGAGTTATTACTTTTTCAACTAAAATAAGTGTGTTTAAAGTCATTTCTGTGCCTGAAATTGGTCAAAATTGAAGATTTTGAGTAAGCAAAACTCTGTAAAAATGGCAGTTTTGGTCACTGTGAGGGTTTAAAAAGTGGTTATTCAACATGAGGCCCGATCCAAATGACATTTTGAATCATTTTTGGTAGAGTCCAAAAAATCAATTTTCTGATGAAAAACAATGACCCTGGACCAGTCGAACGTTGAAAAAATGGTCAATATTGATGAAATTTTAATATTTAATCTTTTGACTTTAAATGATGGTTGGATGTGAGTTATTACTTTTTCAACTACAATAAGTGTGTTTAAAGTCATTTCTGTGCCTGAAATTGGTCAAAATTGAAGATTTTGAGTAAGCAAAACTCTGTAAAAATGGCAATTTTGGTCACTGTGAGGGTTTAAAAAGTGGTTATTCAACATGAGGCCCGATCCAAATGACATTTTGAATCATTTTTGGTAGAGTCCAAAAAATCCATTTTCTGATGAAAAACGATGACCCCGGACCAGTCGAACGTTGAAAAAATTGTCAATATTGATGAAATTTTAACATTTAATCTTTTGACTTTAAATGACGGTTGGATGTGAGGTATTACTTTTTCAACTAAAAAAAGTGTGTTTAAAGTCATTTCTGTGCCTGAAATTGGTAAAAATTGAAGATTTTGAGTAAGCAAACTCTGTAAAAATGGCAATTTTGGTCACTGTGAGGGTTTAAAAAGTGGTTATTCAACATGAGGCCCGATCCAAATGACATTTTGAATCATTTTTGGTAGAGTCCAAAAAATCAATTTTCTGATGAAAAACGATGACCCCGGACCAGTCGAACGTTGAAAAAATGGTCAATACTGATGAAATTTTAAAATTTAATCTTTTCACTTTAAATGACGGTTGGATGTGAGTTATTACTTTTTCAACTAAAATAAGTGTGTTTAACGTCATTTCTGTGCCTGAAATTGGTCAAAATTGAACATTTTGAGTAAGCAAAACTCTGTAAAAATGGCAATTTTGGTCACTGTGAGGGTTTAAAAAGTGGTTATTCAACATGAGGCCCGATCCAAATGACATTTTGAATCATTTTTGGTAGAGTCCAAAAAATCCATTTTCTGATGAAAAACGATTACCCCGGACCAGTCGAACGTTGAAAAAATGGTCAATATTGATGAAATTTTAACATTTAATCTTTTGACTTTAAATGACGGTTGGATGTGAGGTATTACTTTTTCAACTAAAAAAAGTGTGTTTAAAGTCATTTCTGTGCCTGAAATTGGTAAAAATTGAAGATTTTGAGTAAGCAAACTCTGTAAAAATGGCAATTTTGGTCACTGTGAGGGTTTAAAAAGTGGTTATTCAACATGAGGCCCGATCCAAATGACATTTTGAATCATTTTTGGTAGAGTCCAAAAAATCAATTTTCTGATGAAAAACGATGACCTCGGACCAGTCGAACGTTGAAAAAATGGTCAATATTGATGAAATTTTAACATTTAATCTTTTGACTTTAAATGACGGTTGGATGTGAGTTATTACTTTTTCAACTAAAATAAGCGTGTTTAAAGTAATTTCTGTGCCTGAAATTGGTCAAAATTGAAGATTTTGAGTAAGCAAAACTCTGTAAAAATGGCAGTTTTGGTCACTGTGAGGGTTTAAAAAGTGGTTATTCAACATGAGGCCCGATCCAAATGACATTTTGAATCATTTTTGGTGGAGTCCAAAAAAATCAATTTTCTGATGAAAAACGATGACCAGTCGAACGTTGAAAAAATGGTCAATATTGATGAAATTTTAACATTTAATCTTTTGACTTTAAATGACGGTTGGATGTGAGTTATTACTTTTTCAACTAAAATAAGTGTGTTTAAAGTCATTTCTGTGCCTGAAATTGGTCAAAATTGAAGATTTTGAGTAAGCAAAACTCTGTAAAAATGGCAGTTTTGGTCACTGTGAGGGTTTAAAAAGTGGTTATTCAACATGAGGCCTGATCCAAATGACATTTTGAATCATTTTTGGTAGAGTCCAAAAAATCCATTTTCTGATGAAAAACGATGACCCCGGACCATTCGAACGTTGAAAAAATGGTCAATATTGATGAAATTTTAACATTTAATCTTTTGACTTTAAATGATGGTTGGATGTGAGTTATTACTTTTTCAACTACAATAAGTGTGTTTAAAGTCATTTCTGTGCCTGAAATTGGTCAAAATTGAAGATTTTGAGTAAGCAAAACTCTGTAAAAATGGCAATTTTGGTCACTGTGAGGGTTTAAAAAGTGGTTATTCAACATGAGGCCCGATCCAAATGACATTTTGAATCATTTTTGGTAGAGTCCAAAAAATCAATTTTCTGATGAAAAACGATGACCCCGGATCAGTCGAACGTTTAAAAAATGGTCAATATTGATGAAAGTTTAACATTTAATCTTTTGACTTTAAATGACGGTTGGATGTGAGTTATGACTTTTTCAACTAAAATAAGTGTGTTTAAAGTCATTTCTGTGCCTGAAATTGGTCAAAATTGAAGATTTTGAGTAAGCAAAACTCTGTAAAAATGGCAATTTTGGTCACTGTTAGGGTTTAAAAAGTGGTTATTCAACATGAGGCCCGATCCAAATGACATTTTGAATCATTTTTGGTAGAGTCCAAAAAATTAATTTTCTGATGAAAAACGATGACCCCGGACCAGTTGAACGTTGAAAAAATGGTCAATATTGATGAAATTTTAACATTTAATCTTTTGACTTTAAATGACGGTTGGATGTGAGTTATTACTTTTTCAACTACAATAAGTGTGTTTAAAGTCATTTCTGTGCCTGAAATTGGTCAAAATTGAAGATTTTGAGTAAGCAAAACTCTGTAAAAATGGCAATTTTGGTCACTGTGAGGGTTTAAAAAGTGGTTATTCAACATGAGGCCCGATCCAAATGACATTTTGAATCATTTTTTGTAGAGTCCAAAAAATCCATTTTCTGATGAAAAACGATGACCCCGGACCAGTCGAACGTTGAAAAAATTGTCAATATTGATGAAATTTTAACATTTAATCTTTTGACTTTAAATGACGGTTGGATGTGAGTTATTACTTTTTCAACTAAAATAAGTGTGTTTAAAGTCATTTCTGTGCCTGAAATTGGTCAAAATTGAAGATTTTGAGTAAGCAAAAACTCTGTAAAAATGGCAATTTTGGTCACTGTTAGGGTTTAAAAAGTGGTTATTCAACATGAGGCCCGATCCAAATGACATTTTGAATCATTTTTGGTAGAGTCCAAAAAATCCATTTTCTGATGAAAAACGATTACCCCGGACCAGTCGAACGTTGAAAAAATGGTCAATATTGATGAAATTTTAACATTTAATCTTTTGACTTTAAATGACGGTTGGATGTGAGTTATTACTTTTTCAACTAAAATAAGTGTGTTTAAAGTCATTTCTGTGCCTGAAATTGGTAAAAATTGAAGATTTTGAGTAAGCAAACTCTGTAAAAATGGCAATTTTGGTCACTGTGAGGGTTTAAAAAGTGGTTATTCAACATGAGGCCCGATCCAAATGACATTTTGAATCATTTTTGGTAGAGTCCAAAAAATCAATTTTCTGATGAAAAACGATGACCCCGGACCAGTCGAACGTTGAAAAAATGGTCAATATTGATGACATTTTAATATTTAATCTTTTCACTTTAAATGACGGTTGGATGTGAGTTATTCCTTTTTCAACTAAAATAAGTGTGTTTAAAGTCATTTCTGTGCCTGAAATTGGTCAAAATTGTAGATTTTGAGTAAGCAAAACTCTGTAAAAATGGCAATTTTGGTCACTGTGAGGGTTTAAAAAGTGGTTATTCAACATGAGGCCCGATCCAAATGACATTTTGAATCATTTTTGGTAGAGTCCAAAAAATCAATTTTCTGATGAAAAACGATGACCCCGGACCAGTCGAACGTTGAAAAAATGGTCAATATTGATGAAATTTTAACATTTAATCTTTTGACTTTAAATGACGGTTGGATGTGAGTTATTACTTTTTCAACTAAAATAAGTGTGTTTAAAGTCATTTCTGTGCCTGAAATTGGTCAAAATTGAAGATTTTGAGTAAGCAAAACTCTGTAAAAATGGCAGTTTTGGTCACTGTGAGGGTTTAAAAAGTGGTTATTCAACATGAGGCCTGATCCAAATGACATTTTGAATCATTTTTGGTAGAGTCCAAAAAATCAATTTTCTGATGAAAAACGATGACCCCGGACCAGTTGAACGTTGAAAAAATGGTCAATATTAATGAAATTTTAACATTTAATCTTTTGACTTTAAATGACGGTTGGATGTGAGTTATTACTTTTTCAACTACAATAAGTGTGTTTAAAGTCATTTCTGTGCCTGAAATTGGTCAAAATTGAAGATTTTGAGTAAGCAAAACTCTGTAAAAATGGCAATTTTGGTGACTGTTAGGGTTTAAAAAGTGGTTATTCAACATGAGGCCCGATCCAAATGACATTTTGAATCATTTTTGGTAGAGTCCAAAAAATCCATTTTCTGATGAAAAACGATTACCCCGGACCAGTCGAACGTTGAAAAAATGGTCAATATTGATGAAATTTTAACATTTAATCTTTTGACTTTAAATGACGGTTGGATGTGAGGTATTACTTTTTCAACTACAATAAGTGTGTTTAAAGTCATTTCTGTGCCTGAAATTGGTCAAAATTGAAGATTTTGAGTAAGCAAAACTCTGTAAAAATGGCAATTTTGGTCACTGTGAGGGTTTAAAAAGTGGTTATTCAACATGAGGCCCGATCCAAATGACATTTTGAATCATTTTTGGTAGAGTCCAAAAAATCAATTTTCTGATGAAAAACGATGACCCCGGATCAGTCGAACGTTTAAAAAATGGTCAATATTGATGAAATTTTAACATTTAATCTTTTGACTTTAAATGACGGTTGGATGTGAGTTATTACTTTTTCAACTAAAATAAGTGTGTTTAAAGTCATTTCTGTGCCTGAAATTGGTCAAAATTGAAGATTTTGAGTAAGCAAAACTCTGTAAAAATGGCAATTTTGGTCACTGTTAGGGTTTAAAAAGTGGTTATTCAACATGAGGCCCGATCCAAATGACATTTTGAATCATTTTTGGTAGAGTCCAAAAAATCAATTTTCTGATGAAAAACGATGACCCCGGACCAGTTGAACGTTGAAAAAATGGTCAATATTGATGAAATTTTAACATTTAATCTTTTGACTTTAAATGACGGTTGGATGTGAGTTATTACTTTTTCAACTAAAATAAGTGTGTTTAAAGTCATTTCTGTGCCTGAAATTGGTCAAAATTGAAGATTTTGAGTAAGCAAAACTCTGTAAAAATGGCAGTTTTGGTCACTGTGAGGGTTTAAAAAGTGGTTATTCAACATGAGGCCCGATCCAAATGACATTTTGAATCATTTTTGGTAGAGTCCAAAAAATCAATTTTCTGATGAAAAACGATGACCCCGGACCAGTCGAACGTTGAAAAAATGGTCAATATTGATGAAATTTTAACATTTAATCTTTTGACTTTAAATGACGGTTGGATGTGAGTTATTACTTTTTCAACTAAAATAAGTGTGTTTAAAGTCATTTCTGTGCCTGAAATTGGTCAAAATTGAAGATTTTGAGTAAGCAAAACTCTGTAAAAATGGCAGTTTTGGTCACTGTGAGGGTTTAAAAAGTGGTTATTCAACATGAGGCCCGATCCAAATGACATTTTGAATCATTTTTGGTAGAGTCCAAAAAATCAATTTTCTGATGAAAAACGATGACCCCGGACCAGTCGAACGTTGAAAAAATGGTCAATATTGATGAAATTTTAATATTTAATCTTTTGACTTTAAATGATGGTTGGATGTGAGTTATTACTTTTTCAACTACAATAAGTGTGTTTAAAGTCATTTCTGTGCCTGAAATTGGTCAAAATTGAAGATTTTGAGTAAGCAAAACTCTGTAAAAATGGCAGTTTTGGTCACTGTGAGGGTTTAAAAAGTGGTTATTCAACATGAGGCCCGATCCAAATGACATTTTGAATCATTTTTGGTAGAGTCCAAAAAATCAATTTTCTGATGAAAAACGATGACCCTGGACCAGTCGAACGTTGAAAAAATGGTCAATATTGATGAAATTTTAATATTTAATCTTTTGACTTTAAATGATGGTTGGATGTGAGTTATTACTTTTTCAACTACAATAAGTGTGTTTAAAGTCATTTCTGTGCCTGAAATTGGTCAAAATTGAAGATTTTGAGTAAGCAAAACTCTGTAAAAATGGCAATTTTGGTCACTGTGAGGGTTTAAAAAGTGGTTATTCAACATGAGGCCCGATCCAAATGACATTTTGAATCATTTTTGGTAGAGTCCAAAAAATCCATTTTCTGATGAAAAACGATGACCCCAGACCAGTCGCACGTTGAAAAAATTGTCAATATTGATGAAATTTTAACATTTAATCTTTTGACTTTAAATGACGGTTGGATGTGAGTTATTACTTTTTCAACTAAAATAAGTGTGTTTAAAGTCATTTCTGTGCCTGAAATTGGTCAAAATTGAAGATTTTGAGTAAGCAAAACTCTGTAAAAATGGCAATTTTGGTCACTGTTAGGGTTTAAAAAGTGGTTATTCAACATGAGGCCCGATCCAAATGACATTTTGAATCATTTTTGGTAGAGTCCAAAAAATCCATTTTCTGATGAAAAACGATTACCCCGGACCAGTCGAACGTTGAAAAAATGGTCAATATTGATGAAATTTTAACATTTAATCTTTTGACTTTAAATGACGGTTGGATGTGAGTTATTACTTTTTCAACTAAAATAAGTGTGTTTAAAGTCATTTCTGTGCCTGAAATTGGTAAAAATTGAAGATTTTGAGTAAGCAAACTCTGTAAAAATGGCAATTTTGGTCACTGTGAGGGTTTAAAAAGTGGTTATTCAACATGAGGCCCGATCCAAACGACATTTTGAATCATTTTTGGTAGAGTCCAAAAAATCAATTTTCTGATGAAAAACGATGACCCCGGACCAGTCGAACGTTGAAAAAATGGTCAATATTGATGAAATTTTAATATTTAATCTTTTCACTTTAAATGACGGTTGGATGTGAGTTATTCCTTTTTCAACTAAAATAAGTGTGTTTAAAGTCATTTCTGTGCCTGAAATTGGTCAAAATTGTAGATTTTGAGTAAGCAAAACTCTGTAAAAATGGCAATTTTGGTCACTGTGAGGGTTTAAAAAGTGGTTATTCAACATGAGGCCCGATCCAAATGACATTTTGAATCATTTTTGGTAGAGTCCAAAAAATCAATTTTCTGATGAAAAACGATGACCCCGGACCAGTCGAACGTTGAAAAAATGGTCAATATTGATGAAATTTTAACATTTAATCTTTTGACTTTAAATGACGGTTGGATGTGAGTTATTACTTTTTCAACTAAAATAAGTGTGTTTAAAGTCATTTCTGTGCCTGAAATTGGTCAAAATTGAAGATTTTGAGTAAGCAAAACTCTGTAAAAATGGCAGTTTTGGTCACTGTGAGGGTTTAAAAAGTGGTTATTCAACATGAGGCCTGATCCAAATGACATTTTGAATCATTTTTGGTAGAGTCCAAAAAATCAATTTTCTGATGAAAAACGATGACCCCGGACCAGTTGAACGTTGAAAAAATGGTCAATATTGATGAAATTTTAACATTTAATCTTTTGACTTTAAATGACGGTTGGATGTGAGTTATTACTTTTTCAACTACAATAAGTGTGTTTAAAGTCATTTCTGTGCCTGAAATTGGTCAAAATTGAAGATTTTGAGTAAGCAAAACTCTGTAAAAATGGCAATTTTGGTCACTGTTAGGGTTTAAAAAGTGGTTATTCAACATGAGGCCCGATCCAAATGACATTTTGAATCATTTTTGGTAGAGTCCAAAAAATCCATTTTCTGATGAAAAACGATGACCCCGGATCAGTCGAACGTTTAAAAAATGGTCAATATTGATGAAAGTTTAACATTTAATCTTTTGACTTTAAATGACGGTTGGATGTGAGTTATGACTTTTTCAACTAAAATAAGTGTGTTTAAAGTCATTTCTGTGCCTGAAATTGGTCAAAATTGAAGATTTTGAGTAAGCAAAACTCTGTAAAAATGGCAATTTTGGTCACTGTTAGGGTTTAAAAAGTGGTTATTCAACATGAGGCCCGATCCAAATGACATTTTGAATCATTTTTGGTAGAGTCCAAAAAATTAATTTTCTGATGAAAAACGATGACCCCGGACCAGTTGAACGTTGAAAAAATGGTCAATATTGATGAAATTTTAACATTTAATCTTTTGACTTTAAATGACGGTTGGATGTGAGTTATTACTTTTTCAACTACAATAAGTGTGTTTAAAGTCATTTCTGTGCCTGAAATTGGTCAAAATTGAAGATTTTGAGTAAGCAAAACTCTGTAAAAATGGCAATTTTGGTCACTGTGAGGGTTTAAAAAGTGGTTATTCAACATGAGGCCCGATCCAAATGACATTTTGAATCATTTTTGGTAGAGTCCAAAAAATCCATTTTCTGATGAAAAACGATGACCCCGGACCAGTCGAACGTTGAAAAAATTGTCAATATTGATGAAATTTTAACATTTAATCTTTTGACTTTAAATGACGGTTGGATGTGAGTTATTACTTTTTCAACTAAAATAAGTGTGTTTAAAGTCATTTCTGTGCCTGAAATTGGTCAAAATTGAAGATTTTGAGTAAGCAAAAACTCTGTAAAAATGGCAATTTTGGTCACTGTTAGGGTTTAAAAAGTGGTTATTCAACATGAGGCCCGATCCAAATGACATTTTGAATCATTTTTGGTAGAGTCCAAAAAATCAATTTTCTGATGAAAAACGATGACCCCGGATCAGTCGAACGTTTAAAAAATGGTCAATATTGATGAAATTTTAACATTTAATCTTTTGACTTTAAATGACGGTTGGATGTGAGTTATTACTTTTTCAACTAAAATAAGTGTGTTTAAAGTCATTTCTGTGCCTGAAATTGGTCAAAATTGAAGATTTTGAGTAAGCAAAACTCTGTAAAAATGGCAATTTTGGTCACTGTGAGGGTTTAAAAAGTGGTTATTCAACATGAGGCCCGATCCAAATGACATTTTGAATCATTTTTGGTAGAGTCCAAAAAATCAATTTTCTGATGAAAAACGATGACCCCGGATCAGTCGAACGTTTAAAAAATGGTCAATATTGATGAAAGTTTAACATTTAATCTTTTGACTTTAAATGACGGTTGGATGTGAGTTATGACTTTTTCAACTAAAATAAGTGTGTTTAAAGTCATTTCTGTGCCTGAAATTGGTCAAAATTGAAGATTTTGAGTAAGCAAAACTCTGTAAAAATGGCAATTTTGGTCACTGTGAGGGTTTAAAAAGTGGTTATTCAACATGAGGCCCGATCCAAATGACATTTTGAATCATTTTTGGTAGAGTCCAAAAAATCAATTTTCTGATGAAAAACGATGACCCCGGACCAGTCGAACGTTGAAAAAATGGTCAATATTGATGAAATTTTAACATTTAATCTTTTGACTTTAAATGACGGTTGGATGTGAGTTATTACTTTTTCAACTAAAATAAGTGTGTTTAAAGTCATTTCTGTGCCTGAAATTGGTCAAAATTGAAGATTTTGAGTAAGCAAAACTCTGTAAAAATGGCAATTTTGGTCACTGTTAGGGTTTAAAAAGTGGTTATTCAACATGAGGCCCGATCCAAATGACATTTTGAATCATTTTTGGTAGAGTCCAAAAAATCAATTTTCTGATGAAAAACGATGACCCCGGACCAGTTGAACGTTGAAAAAATGGTCAATATTGATGAAATTTTAACATTTAATCTTTTGACTTTAAATGACGGTTGGATGTGAGTTATTACTTTTTCAACTAAAATAAGTGTGTTTAAAGTCATTTCTGTGCCTGAAATTGGTCAAAATTGAAGATTTTGAGTAAGCAAAACTCTGTAAAAATGGCAGTTTTGGTCACTGTGAGGGTTTAAAAAGTGGTTATTCAACATGAGGCCCGCTCCAAATGACATTTTGAATCATTTTTGGTAGAGTCCAAAAAATCAATTTTCTGATGAAAAACGATGACCCCGGACCAGTCGAACGTTGAAAAAATGGTCAATATTGATGAAATTTTAACATTTAATCTTTTGACTTTAAATGACGGTTGGATGTGAGTTATTACTTTTTCAACTAAAATAAGTGTGTTTAAAGTCATTTCTGTGCCTGAAATTGGTCAAAATTGAAGATTTTGAGTAAGCAAAACTCTGTAAAAATGGCAGTTTTGGTCACTGTGAGGGTTTAAAAAGTGGTTATTCAACATGAGGCCCGATCCAAATGACATTTTGAATCATTTTTGGTAGAGTCCAAAAAATCAATTTTCTGATGAAAAACGATGACCCCGGACCAGTCGAACGTTGAAAAAATGGTCAATATTGATGAAATTTTAATATTTAATCTTTTGACTTTAAATGATGGTTGGATGTGAGTTATTACTTTTTCAACTACAATAAGTGTGTTTAAAGTCATTTCTGTGCCTGAAATTGGTCAAAATTGAAGATTTTGAGTAAGCAAAACTCTGTAAAAATGGCAGTTTTGGTCACTGTGAGGGTTTAAAAAGTGGTTATTCAACATGAGGCCCGATCCAAATGACATTTTGAATCATTTTTGGTAGAGTCCAAAAAATCAATTTTCTGATGAAAAACGATGACCCTGGACCAGTCGAACGTTGAAAAAATGGTCAATATTGATGAAATTTTAATATTTAATCTTTTGACTTTAAATGATGGTTGGATGTGAGTTATTACTTTTTCAACTACAATAAGTGTGTTTAAAGTCATTTCTGTGCCTGAAATTGGTCAAAATTGAAGATTTTGAGTAAGCAAAACTCTGTAAAAATGGCAATTTTGGTCACTGTGAGGGTTTAAAAAGTGGTTATTCAACATGAGGCCCGATCCAAATGACATTTTGAATCATTTTTGGTAGAGTCCAAAAAATCCATTTTCTGATGAAAAACGATGACCCCGGACCAGTCGAACGTTGAAAAAATTGTCAATATTGATGAAATTTTAACATTTAATCTTTTGACTTTAAATGACGGTTGGATGTGAGTTATTACTTTTTCAACTAAAATAAGTGTGTTTAAAGTCATTTCTGTGCCTGAAATTGGTAAAAATTGAAGATTTTGAGTAAGCAAACTCTGTAAAAATGGCAATTTTGGTCACTGTGAGGGTTTAAAAAGTGGTTATTCAACATGAGGCCCGATCCAAATGACATTTTGAATCATTTTTGGTAGAGTCCAAAAAATCAATTTTCTGATGAAAAACGATGACCCCGGACCAGTCGAACGTTGAAAAAATGGTCAATATTGATGAAATTTTAATATTTAATCTTTTCACTTTAAATGACGGTTGGATGTGAGTTATTCCTTTTTCAACTAAAATAAGTGTGTTTAAAGTCATTTCTGTGCCTGAAATTGGTCAAAATTGTAGATTTTGAGTAAGCAAAACTCTGTAAAAATGGCAATTTTGGTCACTGTGAGGGTTTAAAAAGTGGTTATTCAACATGAGGCCCGATCCAAATGACATTTTGAATCATTTTTGGTAGAGTCCAAAAAATCAATTTTCTGATGAAAAACGATGACCCCGGACCAGTCGAACGTTGAAAAAATGGTCAATATTGATGAAATTTTAACATTTAATCTTTTGACTTTAAATGACGGTTGGATGTGAGTTATTACTTTTTCAACTAAAATAAGTGTGTTTAAAGTCATTTCTGTGCCTGAAATTGGTCAAAATTGAAGATTTTGAGTAAGCAAAACTCTGTAAAAATGGCAGTTTTGGTCACTGTGAGGGTTTAAAAAGTGGTTATTCAACATGAGGCCTGATCCAAATGACATTTTGAATCATTTTTGGTAGAGTCCAAAAAATCAATTTTCTGATGAAAAACGATGACCCCGGACCAGTTGAACGTTGAAAAAATGGTCAATATTGATGAAATTTTAACATTTAATCTTTTGACTTTAAATGACGGTTGGATGTGAGTTATTACTTTTTCAACTACAATAAGTGTGTTTAAAGTCATTTCTGTGCCTGAAATTGGTCAAAATTGAAGATTTTGAGTAAGCAAAACTCTGTAAAAATGGCAATTTTGGTCACTGTTAGGGTTTAAAAAGTGGTTATTCAACATGAGGCCCGATCCAAATGACATTTTGAATCATTTTTGGTAGAGTCCAAAAAATCAATTTTCTGATGAAAAACGATGACCCCGGATCAGTCGAACGTTTAAAAAATGGTCAATATTGATGAAAGTTTAACATTTAATCTTTTGACTTTAAATGACGGTTGGATGTGAGTTATGACTTTTTCAACTAAAATAAGTGTGTTTAAAGTCATTTCTGTGCCTGAAATTGGTCAAAATTGAAGATTTTGAGTAAGCAAAACTCTGTAAAAATGGCAATTTTGGTCACTGTTAGGGTTTAAAAAGTGGTTATTCAACATGAGGCCCGATCCAAATGACATTTTGAATCATTTTTGGTAGAGTCCCAAAAATTAATTTTCTGATGAAAAACGATGACCCCGGACCAGTTGAACGTTGAAAAAATGGTCAATATTGATGAAATTTTAACATTTAATCTTTTGACTTTAAATGACGGTTGGATGTGAGTTATTACTTTTTCAACTACAATAAGTGTGTTTAAAGTCATTTTTGTGCCTGAAATTGGTCAAAATTGAAGATTTTGAGTAAGCAAAACTCTGTAAAAATGGCAATTTTGGTCACTGTGAGGGTTTAAAAAGTGGTTATTCAACATGAGGCCCGATCCAAATGACATTTTGAATCATTTTTGGTAGAGTCCAAAAAATCCATTTTCTGATGAAAAACGATGACCCCGGACCAGTCGAACGTTGAAAAAATGGTCAATATTGATGAAATTTTAACATTTAATCTTTTGACTTTAAATGACGGTTGGATGTGAGTTATTACTTTTTCAACTAAAATAAGTGTGTTTAAAGTCATTTCTGTGCCTGAAATTGGTCAAAATTGAAGATTTTGAGTAAGCAAAAACTCTGTAAAAATGGCAATTTTGGTCACTGTTAGGGTTTAAAAAGTGGTTATTCAACATGAGGCCCGATCCAAATGACATTTTGAATCATTTTTGGTAGAGTCCAAAAAATCCATTTTCTGATGAAAAACGATTACCCCGGACCAGTCGAACGTTGAAAAAATGGTCAATATTGATGAAATTTTAACATTTAATCTTTTGACTTTAAATGACGGTTGGATGTGAGTTATTACTTTTTCAACTAAAATAAGTGTGTTTAAAGTCATTTCTGTGCCTGAAATTGGTCAAAATTGAAGATTTTGAGTAAGCAAAACTCTGTGAAAATGGCAATTTTGGTCACTGTGAGGGTTTAAAAAGTGGTTATTCAACATGAGGCCCGATCCAAATGACATTTTGAATCATTTTTGGTAGAGTCCAAAAAATCAATTTTCTGATGAAAAACGATGACCCTGGACCAGTCGAACGTTGAAAAAATGGTCAATATTGATGAAATTTTAATATTTAATCTTTTGACTTTAAATGATGGTTGGATGTGAGTTATGACTTTTTCAACTACAATAAGTGTGTTTAAAGTCATTTCTGTGCCTGAAATTGGTCAAAATTGAAGATTTTGAGTAAGCAAAACTCTGTAAAAATGGCAATTTTGGTCACTGTTAGGGTTTAAAAAGTGGTTATTCAACATGAGGCCCGATCCAAATGACATTTTGAATCATTTTTGGTAGAGTCCCAAAAATTAATTTTCTGATGAAAAACGATGACCCCGGACCAGTTGAACGTTGAAAAAATGGTCAATATTGATGAAATTTTAACATTTAATCTTTTGACTTTAAATGACGGTTGGATGTGAGTTATTACTTTTTCAACTACAATAAGTGTGTTTAAAGTCATTTTTGTGCCTGAAATTGGTCAAAATTGAAGATTTTGAGTAAGCAAAACTCTGTAAAAATGGCAATTTTGGTCACTGTGAGGGTTTAAAAAGTGGTTATTTAACATGAGGCCCGATCCAAATGACATTTTGAATCATTTTTGGTAGAGTCCAAAAAATCCATTTTCTGATGAAAAACGATGACCCCGGACCAGTCGAACGTTGAAAAAATTGTCAATATTGATGAAATTTTAACATTTAATCTTTTGACTTTAAATGACGGTTGGATGTGAGTTATTACTTTTTCAACTAAAATAAGTGTGTTTAAAGTCATTTCTGTGCCTGAAATTGGTCAAAATTGAAGATTTTGAGTAAGCAAAAACTCTGTAAAAATGGCAATTTTGGTCACTGTTAGGGTTTAAAAAGTGGTTATTCAACATGAGGCCCGATCCAAATGACATTTTGAATCATTTTTGGTAGAGTCCAAAAAATCCATTTTCTGATGAAAAACGATTACCCCGGACCAGTCGAACGTTGAAAAAATGGTCAATATTGATGAAATTTTAACATTTAATCTTTTGACTTTAAATGACGGTTGGATGTGAGTTATTACTTTTTCAACTAAAATAAGTGTGTTTAAAGTCATTTCTGTGCCTGAAATTGGTCAAAATTGAAGATTTTGAGTAAGCAAAACTCTGTGAAAATGGCAATTTTGGTCACTGTTAGGGTTTAAAAAGTGGTTATTCAACATGAGGCCCGATCCAAATGACATTTTGAATCATTTTTGGTAGAGTCCAAAAAATCCATTTTCTGATGAAAAACGATGACCCCGGACCAGTTGAACGTTGAAAAAATGGTCAATATTGATGAAATTTTAACATTTAATCTTTTGACTTTAAATGATGGTTGGATGTGAGTTATTACTTTTTCAACTAAAATAAGTGTGTTTAAAGTCATTTCTGTGCCTGAAATTGGTCAAAATTGAAGATTTTGAGTAAGCAAAACTCTGTAAAAATGGCAGTTTTGGTCACTGTGAGGGTTTAAAAAGTGGTTATTCAACATGAGGCCCGATCCAAATGACATTTTGAATCATTTTTGGTAGAGTCCAAAAAATCAATTTTCTGATGAAAAACGATGACCCCGGACCAGTCGAACGTTGAAAAAATGGTCAATATTGATGAAATTTTAATATTTAATCTTTTGACTTTAAATGATGGTTGGATGTGAGTTATTACTTTTTCAACTACAATAAGTGTGTTTAAAGTCATTTCTGTGCCTGAAATTGGTCAAAATTGAAGATTTTGAGTAAGCAAAACTCTGTAAAAATGGCAGTTTTGGTCACTGTGAGGGTTTAAAAAGTGGTTATTCAACATGAGGCCCGATCCAAATGACATTTTGAATCATTTTTGGTAGAGTCCAAAAAATCAATTTTCTGATGAAAAACGATGACCCTGGACCAGTCGAACGTTGAAAAAATGGTCAATATTGATGAAATTTTAATATTTAATCTTTTGACTTTAAATGATGGTTGGATGTGAGTTATTACTTTTTCAACTACAATAAGTGTGTTTAAAGTCATTTCTGTGCCTGAAATTGGTCAAAATTGAAGATTTTGAGTAAGCAAAACTCTGTAAAAATGGCAATTTTGGTCACTGTGAGGGTTTAAAAAGTGGTTATTCAACATGAGGCCCGATCCAAATGACATTTTGAATCATTTTTGGTAGAGTCCAAAAAATCCATTTTCTGATGAAAAACGATGACCCCGGACCAGTCGAACGTTGAAAAAATTGTCAATATTGATGAAATTTTAACATTTAATCTTTTGACTTTAAATGACGGTTGGATGTGAGTTATTACTTTTTCAACTAAAATAAGTGTGTTTAAAGTCATTTCTGTGCCTGAAATTGGTCAAAATTGAAGATTTTGAGTAAGCAAAACTCTGTAAAAATGGCAATTTTGGTCACTGTTAGGGTTTAAAAAGTGGTTATTCAACATGAGGCCCGATCCAAATGACATTTTGAATCATTTTTGGTAGAGTCCAAAAAATCCATTTTCTGATGAAAAACGATTACCCCGGACCAGTCGAACGTTGAAAAAATGGTCAATATTGATGAAATTTTAACATTTAATCTTTTGACTTTAAATGACGGTTGGATGTGAGTTATTACTTTTTCAACTAAAATAAGTGTGTTTAAAGTCATTTCTGTGCCTGAAATTGGTAAAAATTGAAGATTTTGAGTAAGCAAACTCTGTAAAAAATGGCAATTTTGGTCACTGTGAGGGTTTAAAAAGTGGTTATTCAACATGAGGCCCGATCCAAATGACATTTTGAATCATTTTTGGTAGAGTCCAAAAAATCAATTTTCTGATGAAAAACGATGACCCCGGACCAGTCGAACGTTGAAAAAATGGTCAATATTGATGAAATTTTAATATTTAATCTTTTCACTTTAAATGACGGTTGGATGTGAGTTATTCCTTTTTCAACTAAAATAAGTGTGTTTAAAGTCATTTCTGTGCCTGAAATTGGTCAAAATTGTAGATTTTGAGTAAGCAAAACTCTGTAAAAATGGCAATTTTGGTCACTGTGAGGGTTTAAAAAGTGGTTATTCAACATGAGGCCCGATCCAAATGACATTTTGAATCATTTTTGGTAGAGTCCAAAAAATCAATTTTCTGATGAAAAACGATGACCCCGGACCAGTCGAACGTTGAAAAAATGGTCAATATTGATGAAATTTTAACATTTAATCTTTTGACTTTAAATGACGGTTGGATGTGAGTTATTACTTTTTCAACTAAAATAAGTGTGTTTAAAGTCATTTCTGTGCCTGAAATTGGTCAAAATTGAAGATTTTGAGTAAGCAAAACTCTGTAAAAATGGCAGTTTTGGTCACTGTGAGGGTTTAAAAAGTGGTTATTCAACATGAGGCCTGATCCAAATGACATTTTGAATCATTTTTGGTAGAGTCCAAAAAATCAATTTTCTGATGAAAAACGATGACCCCGGACCAGTTGAACGTTGAAAAAATGGTCAATATTGATGAAATTTTAACATTTAATCTTTTGACTTTAAATGACGGTTGGATGTGAGTTATTACTTTTTCAACTACAATAAGTGTGTTTAAAGTCATTTCTGTGCCTGAAATTGGTCAAAATTGAAGATTTTGAGTAAGCAAAACTCTGTAAAAATGGCAATTTTGGTCACTGTTAGGGTTTAAAAAGTGGTTATTCAACATGAGGCCCGATCCAAATGACATTTTGAATCATTTTTGGTAGAGTCCAAAAAATCAATTTTCTGATGAAAAACGATGACCCCGGATCAGTCGAACGTTTAAAAAATGGTCAATATTGATGAAAGTTTAACATTTAATCTTTTGACTTTAAATGACGGTTGGATGTGAGTTATGACTTTTTCAACTAAAATAAGTGTGTTTAAAGTCATTTCTGTGCCTGAAATTGGTCAAAATTGAAGATTTTGAGTAAGCAAAACTCTGTAAAAATGGCAATTTTGGTCACTGTTAGGGTTTAAAAAGTGGTTATTCAACATGAGGCCCGATCCAAATGACATTTTGAATCATTTTTGGTAGAGTCCAAAAAATTAATTTTCTGATGAAAAACGATGACCCCGGACCAGTTGAACGTTGAAAAAATGGTCAATATTGATGAAATTTTAACATTTAATCTTTTGACTTTAAATGACGGTTGGATGTGAGTTATTACTTTTTCAACTACAATAAGTGTATTTAAAGTCATTTCTGTGCCTGAAATTGGTCAAAATTGAAGATTTTGAGTAAGCAAAACTCTGTAAAAATGGCAATTTTGGTCACTGTGAGGGTTTAAAAAGTGGTTATTCAACATGAGGCCCGATCCAAATGACATTTTGAATCATTTTTGGTAGAGTCCAAAAAATCCATTTTCTGATGAAAAACGATGACCCCGGACCAGTCGAACGTTGAAAAAATTGTCAATATTGATGAAATTTTAACATTTAATCTTTTGACTTTAAATGACGGTTGGATGTGAGTTATTACTTTTTCAACTGAAATAAGTGTGTTTAAAGTCATTTCTGTGCCTGAAATTGGTCAAAATTGAAGATTTTGAGTAAGCAAAACTCTGTAAAAATGGCAATTTTGGTCACTGTTAGGGTTTAAAAAGTGGTTATTCAACATGAGGCCCGATCCAAATGACATTTTGAATCATTTTTGGTAGAGTCCAAAAAATCCATTTTCTGATGAAAAACGATTACCCCGGACCAGTCGAACGTTGAAAAAATGGTCAATATTGATGAAATTTTAACATTTAATCTTTTGACTTTAAATGACGGTTGGATGTGAGTTATTACTTTTTCAACTAAAATAAGTGTGTTTAAAGTCATTTCTGTGCCTGAAATTGGTAAAAATTGAAGATTTTGAGTAAGCAAACTCTGTAAAAATGGCAATTTTGGTCACTGTGAGGGTTTAAAAAGTGGTTATTCAACATGAGGCCCGATCCAAATGACATTTTGAATCATTTTTGGTAGAGTCCAAAAAATCAATTTTCTGATGAAAAACGATGACCCCGGACCAGTCGAACGTTGAAAAAATGGTCAATATTGATGAAATTTTAATATTTAATCTTTTCACTTTAAATGACGGTTGGATGTGAGTTATTCCTTTTTCAACTAAAATAAGTGTGTTTAAAGTCATTTCTGTGCCTGAAATTGGTCAAAATTGTAGATTTTGAGTAAGCAAAACTCTGTAAAAATGGCAATTTTGGTCACTGTGAGGGTTTAAAAAGTGGTTATTCAACATGAGGCCCGATCCAAATGACATTTTGAATCATTTTTGGTAGAGTCCAAAAAATCAATTTTCTGATGAAAAACGATGACCCCGGACCAGTCGAACGTTGAAAAAATGGTCAATATTGATGAAATTTTAACATTTAATCTTTTGACTTTAAATGACGGTTGGATGTGAGTTATTACTTTTTCAACTAAAATAAGTGTGTTTAAAGTCATTTCTGTGCCTGAAATTGGTCAAAATTGAAGATTTTGAGTAAGCAAAACTCTGTAAAAATGGCAGTTTTGGTCACTGTGAGGGTTTAAAAAGTGGTTATTCAACATGAGGCCTGATCCAAATGACATTTTGAATCATTTTTGGTAGAGTCCAAAAAATCAATTTTCTGATGAAAAACGATGACCCCGGACCAGTTGAACGTTGAAAAAATGGTCAATATTGATGAAATTTTAACATTTAATCTTTTGACTTTAAATGACGGTTGGATGTGAGTTATTACTTTTTCAACTACAATAAGTGTGTTTAAAGTCATTTCTGTGCCTGAAATTGGTCAAAATTGAAGATTTTGAGTAAGCAAAACTCTGTAAAAATGGCAATTTTGGTCACTGTTAGGGTTTAAAAAGTGGTTATTCAACATGAGGCCCGATCCAAATGACATTTTGAATCATTTTTGGTAGAGTCCAAAAAATCAATTTTCTGATGAAAAACGATGACCCCGGATCAGTCGAACGTTTAAAAAATGGTCAATATTGATGAAAGTTTAACATTTAATCTTTTGACTTTAAATGACGGTTGGATGTGAGTTATGACTTTTTCAACTAAAATAAGTGTGTTTAAAGTCATTTCTGTGCCTGAAATTGGTCAAAATTGAAGATTTTGAGTAAGCAAAACTCTGTAAAAATGGCAATTTTGGTCACTGTTAGGGTTTAAAAAGTGGTTATTCAACATGAGGCCCGATCCAAATGACATTTTGAATCATTTTTGGTAGAGTCCAAAAAATTAATTTTCTGATGAAAAACGATGACCCCGGACCAGTTGAACGTTGAAAAAATGGTCAATATTGATGAAATTTTAACATTTAATCTTTTGACTTTAAATGACGGTTGGATGTGAGTTATTACTTTTTCAACTACAATAAGTGTATTTAAAGTCATTTCTGTGCCTGAAATTGGTCAAAATTGAAGATTTTGAGTAAGCAAAACTCTGTAAAAATGGCAATTTTGGTCACTGTGAGGGTTTAAAAAGTGGTTATTCAACATGAGGCCCGATCCAAATGACATTTTGAATCATTTTTGGTAGAGTCCAAAAAATCCATTTTCTGATGAAAAACGATGACCCCGGACCAGTCGAACGTTGAAAAAATTGTCAATATTGATGAAATTTTAACATTTAATCTTTTGACTTTAAATGACGGTTGGATGTGAGTTATTACTTTTTCAACTGAAATAAGTGTGTTTAAAGTCATTTCTGTGCCTGAAATTGGTCAAAATTGAAGATTTTGAGTAAGCAAAACTCTGTAAAAATGGCAATTTTGGTCACTGTTAGGGTTTAAAAAGTGGTTATTCAACATGAGGCCCGATCCAAATGACATTTTGAATCATTTTTGGTAGAGTCCAAAAAATCCATTTTCTGATGAAAAACGATTACCCCGGACCAGTCGAACGTTGAAAAAATGGTCAATATTGATGAAATTTTAACATTTAATCTTTTGACTTTAAATGACGGTTGGATGTGAGTTATTACTTTTTCAACTAAAATAAGTGTGTTTAAAGTCATTTCTGTGCCTGAAATTGGTAAAAATTGAAGATTTTGAGTAAGCAAACTCTGTAAAAATGGCAATTTTGGTCACTGTGAGGGTTTAAAAAGTGGTTATTCAACATGAGGCCCGATCCAAATGACATTTTGAATCATTTTTGGTAGAGTCCAAAAAATCAATTTTCTGATGAAAAACGATGACCCCGGACCAGTCGAACGTTGAAAAAATGGTCAATATTGATGAAATTTTAATATTTAATCTTTTCACTTTAAATGACGGTTGGATGTGAGTTATTCCTTTTTCAACTAAAATAAGTGTGTTTAAAGTCATTTCTGTGCCTGAAATTGGTCAAAATTGTAGATTTTGAGTAAGCAAAACTCTGTAAAAATGGCAATTTTGGTCACTGTGAGGGTTTAAAAAGTGGTTATTCAACATGAGGCCCGATCCAAATGACATTTTGAATCATTTTTGGTAGAGTCCAAAAAATCAATTTTCTGATGAAAAACGATGACCCCGGACCAGTCGAACGTTGAAAAAATGGTCAATATTGATGAAATTTTAACATTTAATCTTTTGACTTTAAATGACGGTTGGATGTGAGTTATTACTTTTTCAACTAAAATAAGTGTGTTTAAAGTCATTTCTGTGCCTGAAATTGGTCAAAATTGAAGATTTTGAGTAAGCAAAACTCTGTAAAAATGGCAGTTTTGGTCACTGTGAGGGTTTAAAAAGTGGTTATTCAACATGAGGCCTGATCCAAATGACATTTTGAATCATTTTTGGTAGAGTCCAAAAAATCAATTTTCTGATGAAAAACGATGACCCCGGACCAGTTGAACGTTGAAAAAATGGTCAATATTGATGAAATTTTAACATTTAATCTTTTGACTTTAAATGACGGTTGGATGTGAGTTATTACTTTTTCAACTACAATAAGTGTGTTTAAAGTCATTTCTGTGCCTGAAATTGGTCAAAATTGAAGATTTTGAGTAAGCAAAACTCTGTAAAAATGGCAATTTTGGTCACTGTTAGGGTTTAAAAAGTGGTTATTCAACATGAGGCCCGATCCAAATGACATTTTGAATCATTTTTGGTAGAGTCCAAAAAATCAATTTTCTGATGAAAAACGATGACCCCGGACCAGTTGAACGTTGAAAAAATGGTCAATATTGATGAAATTTTAACATTTAATCTTTTGACTTTAAATGACGGTTGGATGTGAGTTATTACTTTTTCAACTACAATAAGTGTATTTAAAGTCATTTCTGTGCCTGAAATTGGTCAAAATTGAAGATTTTGAGTAAGCAAAACTCTGTAAAAATGGCAATTTTGGTCACTGTGAGGGTTTAAAAAGTGGTTATTCAACATGAGGCCCGATCCAAATGACATTTTGAATCATTTTTGGTAGAGTCCAAAAAATCCATTTTCTGATGAAAAACGATGACCCCGGACCAGTCGAACGTTGAAAAAATTGTCAATATTGATGAAATTTTAACATTTAATCTTTTGACTTTAAATGACGGTTGGATGTGAGTTATTACTTTTTCAACTGAAATAAGTGTGTTTAAAGTCATTTCTGTGCCTGAAATTGGTCAAAATTGAAGATTTTGAGTAAGCAAAACTCTGTAAAAATGGCAATTTTGGTCACTGTGAGGGTTTAAAAAGTGGTTATTCAACATGAGGCCCGATCCAAATGACATTTTGAATCATTTTTGGTAGAGTCCAAAAAATCAATTTTCTGATGAAAAACGATGACCCCGGACCAGTCGAACGTTGAAAAAATGGTCAATATTGATGAAATTTTAACATTTAATCTTTTGACTTTAAATGACGGTTGGATGTGAGTTATTACTTTTTCAACTAAAATAAGTGTGTTTAAAGTCATTTCTGTGCCTGAAATTGGTCAAAATTGAAGATTTTGAGTAAGCAAAACTCTGTAAAAATGGCAATTTTGGTCACTGTTAGGGTTTAAAAAGTGGTTATTCAACATGAGGCCCGATCCAAATGACATTTTGAATCATTTTTGGTAGAGTCCAAAAAATCAATTTTCTGATGAAAAACGATGACCCCAGACCAGTTGAACGTTGAAAAAATGGTCAATATTGATGAAATTTTAACATTTAATCTTTTGACTTTAAATGACGGTTGGATGTGAGTTATTACTTTTTCAACTAAAATAAGTGTGTTTAAAGTCATTTCTGTGCCTGAAATTGGTCAAAATTGAAGATTTTGAGTAAGCAAAACTCTGTAAAAATGGCAGTTTTGGTCACTGTGAGGGTTTAAAAAGTGGTTATTCAACATGAGGCCCGATCCAAATGACATTTTGAATCATTTTTGGTAGAGTCCAAAAAATCAATTTTCTGATGAAAAACGATGACCCCGGACCAGTCGAACGTTGAAAAAATGGTCAATATTGATGAAATTTTAACATTTAATCTTTTGACTTTAAATGACGGTTGGATGTGAGTTATTACTTTTTCAACTAAAATAAGTGTGTTTAAAGTCATTTCTGTGCCTGAAATTGGTCAAAATTGAAGATTTTGAGTAAGCAAAACTCTGTAAAAATGGCAATTTTGGTCACTGTGAGGGTTTAAAAAGTGGTTATTCAACATGAGGCCCGATCCAAATGACATTTTGAATCATTTTTGGTAGAGTCCAAAAAATCCATTTTCTGATGAAAAACGATGACCCCGGACCAGTCGAACGTTGAAAAAATGGTCAATATTGATGAAATTTTAACATTTAATCTTTTGACTTTAAATGACGGTTGGATGTGAGTTATTACTTTTTCAACTAAAATACGTGTGTTTAAAGTCATTTCTGTGCCTGAAATTGGTCAAAATTGAAGATTTTGAGTAAGCAAAACTCTGTAAAAATGGCAATTTTGGTCACTGTGAGGGTTTAAAAAGTGGTTATTCAACATGAGGCCCGATCCAAATGACATTTTGAATCATTTTTGGTAGAGTCCAAAAAATCAATTTTCTGATGAAAAACGATGACCCCGGACCAGTCGAACGTTGAAAAAATGGTCAATATTGATGAAATTTTAACATTTAATCTTTTGACTTTAAATGACGGTTGGATGTGAGTTATTACTTTTTCAACTAAAATAAGTGTGTTTAAAGTCATTTCTGTGCCTGAAATTGGTCAAAATTGAAGATTTTGAGTAAGCAAAACTCTGTAAAAATGGCAATTTTGGTCACTGTTAGGGTTTAAAAAGTGGTTATTCAACATGAGGCCCGATCCAAATGACATTTTGAATCATTTTTGGTAGAGTCCAAAAAATCAATTTTCTGATGAAAAACGATGACCCCGGACCAGTTGAACGTTGAAAAAATGGTCAATATTGATGAAATTTTAACATTTAATCTTTTGACTTTAAATGACGGTTGGATGTGAGTTATTACTTTTTCAACTAAAATAAGTGTGTTTAAAGTCATTTCTGTGCCTGAAATTGGTCAAAATTGAAGATTTTGAGTAAGCAAAACTCTGTAAAAATGGCAGTTTTGGTCACTGTGAGGGTTTAAAAAGTGGTTATTCAACATGAGGCCCGATCCAAATGACATTTTGAATCATTTTTGGTAGAGTCCAAAAAATCAATTTTCTGATGAAAAACGATGACCCCGGACCAGTCGAACGTTGAAAAAATGGTCAATATTGATGAAATTTTAACATTTAATCTTTTGACTTTAAATGACGGTTGGATGTGAGTTATTACTTTTTCAACTAAAATAAGTGTGTTTAAAGTCATTTCTGTGCCTGAAATTGGTCAAAATTGAAGATTTTGAGTAAGCAAAACTCTGTAAAAATGGCAGTTTTGGTCACTGTGAGGGTTTAAAAAGTGGTTATTCAACATGAGGCCCGATCCAAATGACATTTTGAATCATTTTTGGTAGAGTCCAAAAAATCAATTTTCTGATGAAAAACGATGACCCCGGACCAGTCGAACGTTGAAAAAATGGTCAATATTGATGAAATTTTAATATTTAATCTTTTGACTTTAAATGATGGTTGGATGTGAGTTATTACTTTTTCAACTACAATAAGTGTGTTTAAAGTCATTTCTGTGCCTGAAATTGGTCAAAATTGAAGATTTTGAGTAAGCAAAACTCTGTAAAAATGGCAGTTTTGGTCACTGTGAGGGTTTAAAAAGTGGTTATTCAACATGAGGCCCGATCCAAATGACATTTTGAATCATTTTTGGTAGAGTCCAAAAAATCAATTTTCTGATGAAAAACGATGACCCTGGACCAGTCGAACGTTGAAAAAATTGTCAATATTGATGAAATTTTAACATTTAATCTTTTGACTTTAAATGACGGTTGGATGTGAGTTATTACTTTTTCAACTAAAATAAGTGTGTTTAAAGTCATTTCTGTGCCTGAAATTGGTCAAAATTGAAGATTTTGAGTAAGCAAAACTCTGTAAAAATGGCAATTTTGGTCACTGTTAGGGTTTAAAAAGTGGTTATTCAACATGAGGCCCGATCCAAATGACATTTTGAATCATTTTTGGTAGAGTCCAAAAAATCCATTTTCTGATGAAAAACGATTACCCCGGACCAGTCGAACGTTGAAAAAATGGTCAATATTGATGAAATTTTAACATTTAATCTTTTGACTTTAAATGACGGTTGGATGTGAGTTATTACTTTTTCAACTAAAATAAGTGTGTTTAAAGTCATTTCTGTGCCTGAAATTGGTAAAAATTGAAGATTTTGAGTAAGCAAACTCTGTAAAAATGGCAATTTTGGTCACTGTGAGGGTTTAAAAAGTGGTTATTCAACATGAGGCCCGATCCAAATGACATTTTGAATCATTTTTGGTAGAGTCCAAAAAATCAATTTTCTGATGAAAAACGATGACCCCGGACCAGTCGAACGTTGAAAAAATGGTCAATATTGATGAAATTTTAACATTTAATCTTTTGACTTTAAATGACGGTTGGATGTGAGTTATTACTTTTTCAACTAAAATAAGTGTGTTTAAAGTCATTTCTGTGCCTGAAATTGGTCAAAATTGAAGATAAGCAAAACTCTGTAAAAATGGCAGTTTTGGTCACTGTGAGGGTTTAAAAAGTGGTTATTCAACATGAGGCCTGATCCAAATGACATTTTGAATCATTTTTGGTAGCGTCCAAAAAATCAATTTTCTGATGAAAAACGATGACCCCGGACCAGTTGAACGTTGAAAAAATGGTCAATATTGATGAAATTTTAACATTTAATCTTTTGACTTTAAATGACGGTTGGATGTGAGTTATTACTTTTTCAACTGAAATAAGTGTGTTTAAAGTCATTTCTGTGCCTGAAATTGGTCAAAATTGTAGATTTTGAGTAAGCAAAACTCTGTAAAAATGGCAATTTTGGTCACTGTGAGGGTTTAAAAAGTGGTTATTCAACATGAGGCCCGATCCAAATGACATTTTGAATCATTTTTGGTAGAGTCCAAAAAATCAATTTTCTGATGAAAAACGATGACCCCGGACCAGTCGAACGTTGAAAAAATGGTCAATATTGATGAAATTTTAACATTTAATCTTTTGACTTTAAATGACGGTTGGATGTGAGTTATTACTTTTTCAACTAAAATAAGTGTGTTTAAAGTCATTTCTGTGCCTGAAATTGGTCAAAATTGAAGATTTTGAGTAAGCAAAACTCTGTAAAAATGGCAGTTTTGGTCACTGTGAGGGTTTAAAAAGTGGTTATTCAACATGAGGCCCGATCCAAATGACATTTTGAATCATTTTTGGTAGAGTCCAAAAAATCAATTTTCTGATGAAAAACGATGACCCCGGACCAGTCGAACGTTGAAAAAATGGTCAATATTGATGAAATTTTAACATTTAATCTTTTGACTTTAAATGACGGTTGGATGTGAGTTATTACTTTTTCAACTAAAATAAGTGTGTTTAAAGTCATTTCTGTGCCTGAAATTGGTCAAAATTGAAGATTTTGAGTAAGCAAAACTCTGTAAAAATGGCAGTTTTGGTCACTGTGAGGGTTTAAAAAGTGGTTATTCAACATGAGGCCCGATCCAAATGACATTTTGAATCATTTTTGGTAGAGTCCAAATAATCAATTTTCTGATGAAAAACGATGACCCCGGACCAGTCGAACGTTGAAAAAATGGTCAATATTGATGAAATTTTAATATTTAATCTTTTGACTTTAAATGATGGTTGGATGTGAGTTATTACTTTTTCAACTACAATAAGTGTGTTTAAAGTCATTTCTGTGCCTGAAATTGGTCAAAATTGAAGATTTTGAGTAAGCAAAACTCTGTAAAAATGGCAATTTTGGTCACTGTGAGGGTTTAAAAAGTGGTTATTCAACATGAGGCCCGATCCAAATGACATTTTGAATCATTTTTGGTAGAGTCCAAAAAATCAATTTTCTGATGAAAAACGATGACCCCGGACCAGTCGAACGTTGAAAAAATGGTCAATATTGATGAAATTTTAACATTTAATCTTTTGACTTTAAATGACGGTTGGATGTGAGTTATTACTTTTTCAACTAAAATAAGTGTGTTTAAAGTCATTTCTGTGCCTGAAATTGGTCAAAATTGAAGATTTTGAGTAAGCAAAACTCTGTAAAAATGGCAATTTTGGTCACTGTTAGGGTTTAAAAAGTGGTTATTCAACATGAGGCCCGATCCAAATGACATTTTGAATCATTTTTGGTAGAGTCCAAAAAATCAATTTTCTGATGAAAAACGATGACCCCGGACCAGTTGAACGTTGAAAAAATGGTCAATATTGATGAAATTTTAACATTTAATCTTTTGACTTTAAATGACGGTTGGATGTGAGTTATTACTTTTTCAACTAAAATAAGTGTGTTTAAAGTCATTTCTGTGCCTGAAATTGGTCAAAATTGAAGATTTTGAGTAAGCAAAACTCTGTAAAAATGGCAGTTTTGGTCACTGTGAGGGTTTAAAAAGTGGTTATTCAACATGAGGCCCGATCCAAATGACATTTTGAATCATTTTTGGTAGAGTCCAAAAAATCAATTTTCTGATGAAAAACGATGACCCCGGACCAGTCGAACGTTGAAAAAATGGTCAATATTGATGAAATTTTAATATTTAATCTTTTGACTTTAAATGATGGTTGGATGTGAGTTATTACTTTTTCAACTACAATAAGTGTGTTTAAAGTCATTTCTGTGCCTGAAATTGGTCAAAATTGAAGATTTTGAGTAAGCAAAACTCTGTAAAAATGGCAGTTTTGGTCACTGTGAGGGTTTAAAAAGTGGTTATTCAACATGAGGCCCGATCCAAATGACATTTTGAATCATTTTTGGTAGAGTCCAAAAAATCAATTTTCTGATGAAAAACGATGACCCTGGACCAGTCGAACGTTGAAAAAATGGTCAATATTGATGAAATTTTAATATTTAATCTTTTGCCTTTAAATGATGGTTGGATGTGAGTTATTACTTTTTCAACTACAATAAGTGTGTTTAAAGTCATTTCTGTGCCTGAAATTGGTCAAAATTGAAGATTTTGAGTAAGCAAAACTCTGTAAAAATGGCAATTTTGGTCACTGTGAGGGTTTAAAAAGTGGTTATTCAACATGAGGCCCGATCCAAATGACATTTTGAATCATTTTTGGTAGAGTCCAAAAAATCCATTTTCTGATGAAAAACGATGACCCCGGACCAGTCGAACGTTGAAAAAATTGTCAATATTGATGAAATTTTAACATTTAATCTTTTGACTTTAAATGACGGTTGGATGTGAGTTATTACTTTTTCAACTAAAATAAGTGTGTTTAAAGTCATTTCTGTGCCTGAAATTGGTCAAAATTGAAGATTTTGAGTAAGCAAAACTCTGTAAAAATGGCAATTTTGGTCACTGTTAGGGTTTAAAAAGTGGTTATTCAACATGAGGCCCGATCCAAATGACATTTTGAATCATTTTTGGTAGAGTCCAAAAAATCCATTTTCTGATGAAAAACGATTACCCCGGACCAGTCGAACGTTGAAAAAATGGTCAATATTGATGAAATTTTAACATTTAATCTTTTGACTTTAAATGACGGTTGGATGTGAGTTATTACTTTTTCAACTAAAATAAGTGTGTTTAAAGTCATTTCTGTGCCTGAAATTGGTAAAAATTGAAGATTTTGAGTAAGCAAACTCTGTAAAAATGGCAATTTTGGTCACTGTGAGGGTTTAAAAAGTGGTTATTCAACATGAGGCCCGATCCAAATGACATTTTGAATCATTTTTGGTAGAGTCCAAAAAATCAATTTTCTGATGAAAAACGATGACCCCGGACCAGTCGAACGTTGAAAAAATGGTCAATATTGATGAAATTTTAATATTTAATCTTTTCACTTTAAATGACGGTTGGATGTGAGTTATTCCTTTTTCAACTAAAATAAGTGTGTTTAAAGTCATTTCTGTGCCTGAAATTGGTCAAGATTGTAGATTTTGAGTAAGCAAAACTCTGTAAAAATGGCAATTTTGGTCACTGTGAGGGTTTAAAAAGTGGTTATTCAACATGAGGCCCGATCCAAATGACATTTTGAATCATTTTTGGTAGAGTCCAAAAAATCAATTTTCTGATGAAAAACGATGACCCCGGACCAGTCGAACGTTGAAAAAATGGTCAATATTGATGAAATTTTAACATTTAATCTTTTGACTTTAAATGACGGTTGGATGTGAGTTATTACTTTTTCAACTAAAATAAGTGTGTTTAAAGTCATTTCTGTGCCTGAAATTGGTCAAAATTGAAGATAAGCAAAACTCTGTAAAAATGGCAGTTTTGGTCACTGTGAGGGTTTAAAAAGTGGTTATTCAACATGAGGCCTGATCCAAATGACATTTTGAATCATTTTTGGTAGAGTCCAAAAAATCAATTTTCTGATGAAAAACGATGACCCCGGACCAGTTGAACGTTGAAAAAATGGTCAATATTGATGAAATTTTAACATTTAATCTTTTGACTTTAAATGACGGTTGGATGTGAGTTATTACTTTTTCAACTACAATAAGTGTGTTTAAAGTCATTTCTGTGCCTGAAATTGGTCAAAATTGAAGATTTTGAGTAAGCAAAACTCTGTAAAAATGGCAATTTTGGTCACTGTTAGGGTTTAAAAAGTGGTTATTCAACATGAGGCCCGATCCAAATGACATTTTGAATCATTTTTGGTAGAGTCCAAAAAATCAATTTTCTGATGAAAAACGATGACCCCGGATCAGTCGAACGTTTAAAAAATGGTCAATATTGATGAAAGTTTAACATTTAATCTTTTGACTTTAAATGACGGTTGGATGTGAGTTATGACTTTTTCAACTAAAATAAGTGTGTTTAAAGTCATTTCTGTGCCTGAAATTGGTCAAAATTGAAGATTTTGAGTAAGCAAAACTCTGTAAAAATGGCAATTTTGGTCACTGTTAGGGTTTAAAAAGTGGTTATTCAACATGAGGCCCGATCCAAATGACATTTTGAATCATTTTTGGTAGAGTCCAAAAAATTAATTTTCTGATGAAAAACGATGACCCCGGACCAGTTGAACGTTGAAAAAATGGTCAATATTGATGAAATTTTAACATTTAATCTTTTGACTTTAAATGACGGTTGGATGTGAGTTATTACTTTTTCAACTACAATAAGTGTGTTTAAAGTCATTTCTGTGCCTGAAATTGGTCAAAATTGAAGATTTTGAGTAAGCAAAACTCTGTAAAAATGGCAATTTTGGTCACTGTGAGGGTTTAAAAAGTGGTTATTCAACATGAGGCCCGATCCAAATGACATTTTGAATCATTTTTGGTAGAGTCCAAAAAATCCATTTTCTGATGAAAAACGATGACCCCGGACCAGTCGAACGTTGAAAAAATTGTCAATATTGATGAAATTTTAACATTTAATCTTTTGACTTTAAATGACGGTTGGATGTGAGTTATTACTTTTTCAACTAAAATAAGTGTGTTTAAAGTCATTTCTGTGCCTGAAATTGGTCAAAATTGAAGATTTTGAGTAAGCAAAAACTCTGTAAAAATGGCAATTTTGGTCACTGTTAGGGTTTAAAAAGTGGTTATTCAACATGAGGCCCGATCCAAATGACATTTTGAATCATTTTTGGTAGAGTCCAAAAAATCCATTTTCTGATGAAAAACGATTACCCCGGACCAGTCGAACGTTGAAAAAATGGTCAATATTGATGAAATTTTAACATTTAATCTTTTGACTTTAAATGACGGTTGGATGTGAGTTATTACTTTTTCAACTACAATAAGTGTGTTTAAAGTCATTTCTGTGCCTGAAATTGGTCAAAATTGAAGATTTTGAGTAAGCAAAACTCTGTAAAAATGGCAATTTTGGTCACTGTGAGGGTTTAAAAAGTGGTTATTCAACATGAGGCCCGATCCAAATGACATTTTGAATCATTTTTGGTAGAGTCCAAAAAATCAATTTTCTGATGAAAAACGATGACCCCGGATCAGTCGAACGTTTAAAAAATGGTCAATATTGATGAAAGTTTAACATTTAATCTTTTGACTTTAAATGACGGTTGGATGTGTGTTATGACTTTTTCAACTAAAATAAGTGTGTTTAAAGTCATTTCTGTGCCTGAAATTGGTCAAAATTGAAGATTTTGAGTAAGCAAAACTCTGTAAAAATGGCAATTTTGGTCACTGTGAGGGTTTAAAAAGTGGTTATTCAACATGAGGCCCGATCCAAATGACATTTTGAATCATTTTTGGTAGAGTCCAAAAAATCAATTTTCTGATGAAAAACGATGACCCCGGACCAGTTGAACGTTGAAAAAATGGTCAATATTGATGAAATTTTAACATTTAATCTTTTGACTTTAAATGACGGTTGGATGTGAGTTATTACTTTTTCAACTACAATAAGTGTGTTTAAAGTCATTTCTGTGCCTGAAATTGGTCAAAATTGAAGATTTTGAGTAAGCAAGACTCTGTAAAAATGGCAATTTTGGTCACTGTTAGGGTTTAAAAAGTGGTTATTCAACATGAGGCCCGATCCAAATGACATTTTGAATCATTTTTGGTAGAGTCCAAAAAATCAATTTTCTGATGAAAAACGATGACCCCGGATCAGTCGAACGTTTAAAAAATGGTCAATATTGATGAAAGTTTAACATTTAATCTTTTGACTTTAAATGACGGTTGGATGTGAGTTATGACTTTTTCAACTAAAATAAGTGTGTTTAAAGTCATTTCTGTGCCTGAAATTGGTCAAAATTGAAGATTTTGAGTAAGCAAAACTCTGTAAAAATGGCAATTTTGGTCACTGTTAGGGTTTAAAAAGTGGTTATTCAACATGAGGCCCGATCCAAATGACATTTTGAATCATTTTTGGTAGAGTCCAAAAAATTAATTTTCTGATGAAAAACGATGACCCCGGACCAGTTGAACGTTGAAAAAATGGTCAATATTGATGAAATTTTAACATTTAATCTTTTGACTTTAAATGACGGTTGGATGTGAGTTATTACTTTTTCAACTACAATAAGTGTGTTTAAAGTCATTTCTGTGCCTGAAATTGGTCAAAATTGAAGATTTTGAGTAAGCAAAACTCTGTAAAAATGGCAATTTTGGTCACTGTGAGGGTTTAAAAAGTGGTTATTCAACATGAGGCCCGATCCAAATGACATTTTGAATCATTTTTGGTAGAGTCCAAAAAATCCATTTTCTGATGAAAAACGATGACCCCGGACCAGTCGAACGTTGAAAAAATTGTCAATATTGATGAAATTTTAACATTTAATCTTTTGACTTTAAATGACGGTTGGATGTGAGTTATTACTTTTTCAACTAAAATAAGTGTGTTTAAAGTCATTTCTGTGCCTGAAATTGGTCAAAATTGAAGATTTTGAGTAAGCAAAAACTCTGTAAAAATGGCAATTTTGGTCACTGTTAGGGTTTAAAAAGTGGTTATTCAACATGAGGCCCGATCCAAATGACATTTTGAATCATTTTTGGTAGAGTCCAAAAAATCCATTTTCTGATGAAAAACGATTACCCCGGACCAGTCGAACGTTGAAAAAATGGTCAATATTGATGAAATTTTAACATTTAATCTTTTGACTTTAAATGACGGTTGGATGTGAGTTATTACTTTTTCAACTACAATAAGTGTGTTTAAAGTCATTTCTGTGCCTGAAATTGGTCAAAATTGAAGATTTTGAGTAAGCAAAACTCTGTAAAAATGGCAATTTTGGTCACTGTGAGGGTTTAAAAAGTGGTTATTCAACATGAGGCCCGATCCAAATGACATTTTGAATCATTTTTGGTAGAGTCCAAAAAATCAATTTTCTGATGAAAAACGATGACCCCGGATCAGTCGAACGTTTAAAAAATGGTCAATATTGATGAAAGTTTAACATTTAATCTTTTGACTTTAAATGACGGTTGGATGTGAGTTATGACTTTTTCAACTAAAATAAGTGTGTTTAAAGTCATTTCTGTGCCTGAAATTGGTCAAAATTGAAGATTTTGAGTAAGCAAAACTCTGTAAAAATGGCAATTTTGGTCACTGTGAGGGTTTAAAAAGTGGTTATTCAACATGAGGCCCGATCCAAATGACATTTTGAATCATTTTTGGTAGAGTCCAAAAAATCAATTTTCTGATGAAAAACGATGACCCCGGACCAGTCGAACGTTGAAAAAATGGTCAATATTGATGAAATTTTAACATTTAATCTTTTGACTTTAAATGACGGTTGGATGTGAGTTATTACTTTTTCAACTAAAATAAGTGTGTTTAAAGTCATTTCTGTGCCTGAAATTGGTCAAAATTGAAGATTTTGAGTAAGCAAACTCTGTAAAAATGGCAATTTTGGTCACTGTGAGGGTTTAAAAAGTGGTTATTCAACATGAGGCCCGATCCAAATGACATTTTGAATCATTTTTGGTAGAGTCCAAAAAATCAATTTTCCGATGAAAAACAATGACCCCGGACCAGTCGAACGTTGAAAAAATGGTAAATATTCATGAAATTTTAATATTTAATCTTTTCACTTTAAATGACGGTTGGATGTGAGTTATTCCTTTTTCAACTAAAATAAGTGTGTTTAAAGTCATTTCTGTGCCTGAAATTGGTCAAAATTGTAGATTTTGAGTAAGCAAAACTCTGTAAAAATGGCAATTTTGGTCACTGTGAGGGTTTAAAAAGTGGTTATTCAACATGAGGCCCGATCCAAATGACATTTTGAATCATTTTTGGTAGAGTCCAAAAAATCAATTTTCTGATGAAAAACGATGACCCCGGACCAGTCGAACGTTGAAAAAATGGTCAATATTGATGAAATTTTAACATTTAATCTTTTGACTTTAAATGACGGTTGGATGTGAGTTATTACTTTTTCAACTAAAATAAGTGTGTTTAAAGTCATTTCTGTGCCTGAAATTGGTCAAAATTGAAGATTTTGAGTAAGCAAAACTCTGTAAAAATGGCAGTTTTGGTCACTGTGAGGGTTTAAAAAGTGGTTATTCAACATGAGGCCTGATCCAAATGACATTTTGAATCATTTTTGGTAGAGTCCAAAAAATCAATTTTCTGATGAAAAACGATGACCCCGGACCAGTTGAACGTTGAAAAAATGGTCAATATTGATGAAATTTTAACATTTAATCTTTTGACTTTAAATGACGGTTGGATGTGAGTTATTACTTTTTCAACTACAATAAGTGTGTTTAAAGTCATTTCTGTGCCTGAAATTGGTCAAAATTGAAGATTTTGAGTAAGCAAAACTCTGTAAAAATGGCAATTTTGGTCACTGTTAGGGTTTAAAAAGTGGTTATTCAACATGAGGCCCGATCCAAATGACATTTTGAATCATTTTTGGTAGAGTCCAAAAAATCAATTTTCTGATGAAAAACGATGACCCCGGATCAGTCGAACGTTTAAAAAATGGTCAATATTGATGAAAGTTTAACATTTAATCTTTTGACTTTAAATGACGGTTGGATGTGAGTTATGACTTTTTCAACTAAAATAAGTGTGTTTAAAGTCATTTCTGTGCCTGAAATTGGTCAAAATTGAAGATTTTGAGTAAGCAAAACTCTGTAAAAATGGCAATTTTGGTCACTGTTAGGGTTTAAAAAGTGGTTATTCAACATGAGGCCCGATCCAAATGACATTTTGAATCATTTTTGGTAGAGTCCAAAAAATTAATTTTCTGATGAAAAACGATGACCCCGGACCAGTTGAACGTTGAAAAAATGGTCAATATTGATGAAATTTTAACATTTAATCTTTTGACTTTAAATGACGGTTGGATGTGAGTTATTACTTTTTCAACTACAATAAGTGTGTTTAAAGTCATTTCTGTGCCTGAAATTGGTCAAAATTGAAGATTTTGAGTAAGCAAAACTCTGTAAAAATGGCAATTTTGGTCACTGTGAGGGTTTAAAAAGTGGTTATTCAACATGAGGCCCGATCCAAATGACATTTTGAATCATTTTTGGTAGAGTCCAAAAAATCCATTTTCTGATGAAAAACGATGACCCCGGACCAGTCGAACGTTGAAAAAATTGTCAATATTGATGAAATTTTAACATTTAATCTTTTGACTTTAAATGACGGTTGGATGTGAGTTATTACTTTTTCAACTAAAATAAGTGTGTTTAAAGTCATTTCTGTGCCTGAAATTGGTCAAAATTGAAGATTTTGAGTAAGCAAAAACTCTGTAAAAATGGCAATTTTGGTCACTGTTAGGGTTTAAAAAGTGGTTATTCAACATGAGGCCCGATCCAAATGACATTTTGAATCATTTTTGGTAGAGTCCAAAAAATCCATTTTCTGATGAAAAACGATTACCCCGGACCAGTCGAACGTTGAAAAAATGGTCAATATTGATGAAATTTTAACATTTAATCTTTTGACTTTAAATGACGGTTGGATGTGAGTTATTACTTTTTCAACTACAATAAGTGTGTTTAAAGTCATTTCTGTGCCTGAAATTGGTCAAAATTGAAGATTTTGAGTAAGCAAAACTCTGTAAAAATGGCAATTTTGGTCACTGTGAGGGTTTAAAAAGTGGTTATTCAACATGAGGCCCGATCCAAATGACATTTTGAATCATTTTTGGTAGAGTCCAAAAAATCAATTTTCTGATGAAAAACGATGACCCCGGATCAGTCGAACGTTTAAAAAATGGTCAATATTGATGAAAGTTTAACATTTAATCTTTTGACTTTAAATGACGGTTGGATGTGAGTTATGACTTTTTCAACTAAAATAAGTGTGTTTAAAGTCATTTCTGTGCCTGAAATTGGTCAAAATTGAAGATTTTGAGTAAGCAAAACTCTGTAAAAATGGCAATTTTGGTCACTGTGAGGGTTTAAAAAGTGGTTATTCAACATGAGGCCCGATCCAAATGACATTTTGAATCATTTTTGGTAGAGTCCAAAAAATCAATTTTCTGATGAAAAACGATGACCCCGGACCAGTCGAACGTTGAAAAAATGGTCAATATTGATGAAATTTTAACATTTAATCTTTTGACTTTAAATGACGGTTGGATGTGAGTTATTACTTTTTCAACTAAAATAAGTGTGTTTAAAGTCATTTCTGTGCCTGAAATTGGTCAAAATTGAAGATTTTGAGTAAGCAAAACTCTGTAAAAATGGCAATTTTGGTCACTGTTAGGGTTTAAAAAGTGGTTATTCAACATGAGGCCCGATCCAAATGACATTTTGAATCATTTTTGGTAGAGTCCAAAAAATCAATTTTCTGATGAAAAACGATGACCCCGGACCAGTTGAACGTTGAAAAAATGGTCAATATTGATGAAATTTTAACATTTAATCTTTTGACTTTAAATGACGGTTGGATGTGAGTTATTACTTTTTCAACTAAAATAAGTGTGTTTAAAGTCATTTCTGTGCCTGAAATTGGTCAAAATTGAAGATTTTGAGTAAGCAAAACTCTGTAAAAATGGCAGTTTTGGTCACTGTGAGGGTTTAAAAAGTGGTTATTCAACATGAGGCCCGATCCAAATGACATTTTGAATCATTTTTGGTAGAGTCCAAAAAATCAATTTTCTGATGAAAAACGATGACCCCGGACCAGTCGAACGTTGAAAAAATGGTCAATATTGATGAAATTTTAATATTTAATCTTTTGACTTTAAATGATGGTTGGATGTGAGTTATTACTTTTTCAACTACAATAAGTGTGTTTAAAGTCATTTCTGTGCCTGAAATTGGTCAAAATTGAAGATTTTGAGTAAGCAAAACTCTGTAAAAATGGCAGTTTTGGTCACTGTGAGGGTTTAAAAAGTGGTTATTCAACATGAGGCCCGATCCAAATGACATTTTGAATCATTTTTGGTAGAGTCCAAAAAATCAATTTTCTGATGAAAAACGATGACCCTGGACCAGTCGAACGTTGAAAAAATGGTCAATATTGATGAAATTTTAATATTTAATCTTTTGACTTTAAATGATGGTTGGATGTGAGTTATTACTTTTTCAACTACAATAAGTGTGTTTAAAGTCATTTCTGTGCCTGAAATTGGTCAAAATTGAAGATTTTGAGTAAGCAAAACTCTGTAAAAATGGCAATTTTGGTCACTGTGAGGGTTTAAAAAGTGGTTATTCAACATGAGGCCCGATCCAAATGACATTTTGAATCATTTTTGGTAGAGTCCAAAAAATCCATTTTCTGATGAAAAACGATGACCCCGGACCAGTCGAACGTTGAAAAAATTGTCAATATTGATGAAATTTTAACATTTAATCTTTTGACTTTAAATGACGGTTGGATGTGAGTTATTACTTTTTCAACTAAAATAAGTGTGTTTAAAGTCATTTCTGTGCCTGAAATTGGTCAAAATTGAAGATTTTGAGTAAGCAAAACTCTGTAAAAATGGCAATTTTGGTCACTGTTAGGGTTTAAAAAGTGGTTATTCAACATGAGGCCCGATCCAAATGACATTTTGAATCATTTTTGGTAGAGTCCAAAAAATCCATTTTCTGATGAAAAACGATTACCCCGGACCAGTCGAACGTTGAAAAAATGGTCAATATTGATGAAATTTTAACATTTAATCTTTTGACTTTAAATGACGGTTGGATGTGAGTTATTACTTTTTCAACTAAAATAAGTGTGTTTAAAGTCATTTCTGTGCCTGAAATTGGTAAAAATTGAAGATTTTGAGTAAGCAAACTCTGTAAAAATGGCAATTTTGGTCACTGTGAGGGTTTAAAAAGTGGTTATTCAACATGAGGCCCGATCCAAATGACATTTTGAATCATTTTTGGTAGAGTCCAAAAAATCAATTTTCTGATGAAAAACGATGACCCCGGACCAGTCGAACGTTGAAAAAATGGTCAATATTGATGAAATTTTAATATTTAATCTTTTCACTTTAAATGACGGTTGGATGTGAGTTATTCCTTTTTCAACTAAAATAAGTGTGTTTAAAGTCATTTCTGTGCCTGAAATTGGTCAAAATTGTAGATTTTGAGTAAGCAAAACTCTGTAAAAATGGCAATTTTGGTCACTGTGAGGGTTTAAAAAGTGGTTATTCAACATGAGGCCCGATCCAAATGACATTTTGAATCATTTTTGGTAGAGTCCAAAAAATCAATTTTCTGATGAAAAACGATGACCCCGGACCAGTCGAACGTTGAAAAAATGGTCAATATTGATGAAATTTTAACATTTAATCTTTTGACTTTAAATGACGGTTGGATGTGAGTTATTACTTTTTCAACTAAAATAAGTGTGTTTAAAGTCATTTCTGTGCCTGAAATTGGTCAAAATTGAAGATTTTGAGTAAGCAAAACTCTGTAAAAATGGCAGTTTTGGTCACTGTGAGGGTTTAAAAAGTGGTTATTCAACATGAGGCCTGATCCAAATGACATTTTGAATCATTTTTGGTAGAGTCCAAAAAATCAATTTTCGGATGAAAAACGATGACCCCGGACCAGTTGAACGTTGAAAAAATGGTCAATATTGATGAAATTTTAACATTTAATCTTTTGACTTTAAATGACGGTTGGATGTGAGTTATTACTTTTTCAACTACAATAAGTGTGTTTAAAGTCATTTCTGTGCCTGAAATTGGTCAAAATTGAAGATTTTGAGTAAGCAAAACTCTGTAAAAATGGCAATTTTGGTCACTGTTAGGGTTTAAAAAGTGGTTATTCAACATGAGGCCCGATCCAAATGACATTTTGAATCATTTTTGGTAGAGTCCAAAAAATCAATTTTCTGATGAAAAACGATGACCCCGGACCAGTCGAACGTTGAAAAAATGGTCAATATTGATGAAATTTTAATATTTAATCTTTTGACTTTAAATGATGGTTGGATGTGAGTTATTACTTTTTCAACTACAATAAGTGTGTTTAAAGTCATTTCTGTGCCTGAAATTGGTCAAAATTGAAGATTTTGAGTATGCAAAACTCTGTAAAAATGGCAGTTTTGGTCACTGTGAGGGTTTAAAAAGTGGTTATTCAACATGAGGCCCGATCCAAATGACATTTTGAATCATTTTTGGTAGAGTCCAAAAAATCAATTTTCTGATGAAAAACGATGACCCTGGACCAGTCGAACGTTGAAAAAATGGTCAATATTGATGAAATTTTAATATTTAATCTTTTGACTTTAAATGATGGTTGGATGTGAGTTATTACTTTTTCAACTACAATAAGTGTGTTTAAAGTCATTTCTGTGCCTGAAATTGGTCAAAATTGAAGATTTTGAGTAAGCAAAACTCTGTAAAAATGGCAATTTTGGTCACTGTGAGGGTTTAAAAAGTGGTTATTCAACATGAGGCCCGATCCAAATGACAGTTTGAATCATTTTTGGTAGAGTCAAAAAAATCCATTTTCTGATGAAAAACGATGACCCTGGACCAGTCGAACGTTGAAAAAATGGTCAATATTGATGAAATTTTAATATTTAATCTTTTGACTTTAAATGACGGTTGGATGTGAGTTATTACTTTTTCAACTAAAATAAGTGTGTTTAAAGTCATTTCTGTGCCTGAAATTGGTAAAAATTGAAGATTTTGAGTAAGCAAACTCTGTAAAAATGGCAATTTTGGTCACTGTGAGGGTTTAAAAAGTGGTTATTCAACATGAGGCCCGATCCAAATGACATTTTGAATCATTTTTGGTAGAGTCCAAAAAATCAATTTTCTGATGAAAAACGATGACCCCGGACCAGTCGAACGTTGAAAAAATGGTCAATATTGATGAAATTTTAATATTTAATCTTTTCACTTTAAATGACGGTTGGATGTGAGTTATTCCTTTTTCAACTAAAATAAGTGTGTTTAAAGTCATTTCTGTGCCTGAAATTGGTCAAAATTGTAGATTTTGAGTAAGCAAAACTCTGTAAAAATGGCAATTTTGGTCACTGTGAGGGTTTAAAAAGTGGTTATTCAACATGAGGCCCGATCCAAATGACATTTTGAATCATTTTTGGTAGAGTCCAAAAAATCAATTTTCTGATGAAAAACGATGACCCCGGACCAGTCGAACGTTGAAAAAATGGTCAATATTGATGAAATTTTAACATTTAATCTTTTGACTTTAAATGACGGTTGGATGTGAGTTATTACTTTTTCAACTAAAATAAGTGTGTTTAAAGTCATTTCTGTGCCTGAAATTGGTCAAAATTGAAGATTTTGAGTAAGCAAAACTCTGTAAAAATGGCAGTTTTGGTCACTGTGAGGGTTTAAAAAGTGGTTATTCAACATGAGGCCTGATCCAAATGACATTTTGAATCATTTTTGGTAGAGTCCAAAAAATCAATTTTCTGATGAAAAACGATGACCCCGGACCAGTTGAACGTTGAAAAAATGGTCAATATTGATGAAATTTTAACATTTAATCTTTTGACTTTAAATGACGGTTGGATGTGAGTTATTACTTTTTCAACTAAAATAAGTGTGTTTAAAGTCATTTCTGTGCCTGAAATTGGTAAAAATTGAAGATTTTGAGTAAGCAAACTCTGTAAAAATGGCAATTTTGGTCACTGTGAGGGTTTAAAAAGTGGTTATTCAACATGAGGCCCGATCCAAATGACATTTTGAATCATTTTTGGTAGAGTCCAAAAAATCAATTTTCTGATGAAAAACGATGACCCCGGACCAGTCGAACGTTGAAAAAATGGTCAATATTGATGAAATTTTAACATTTAATCTTTTGACTTTAAATGACGGTTGGATGTGAGTTATTACTTTTTCAACTAAAATAAGTGTGTTTAAAGTCATTTCTGTGCCTGAAATTGGTCAAAATTGAAGATTTTGAGTAAGCAAAACTCTGTAAAAATGGCAGTTTTGGTCACTGTGAGGGTTTAAAAAGTGGTTATTCAACATGAGGCCTGATCCAAATGACATTTTGAATCATTTTTGGTAGAGTCCAAAAAATCAATTTTCTGATGAAAAACGATGACCCCGGACCAGTTGAACGTTGAAAAAATGGTCAATATTGATGAAATTTTAACATTTAATCTTTTGACTTTAAATGACGGTTGGATGTGAGTTATTACTTTTTCAACTACAATAAGTGTGTTTAAAGTCATTTCTGTGCCTGAAATTGGTCAAAATTGAAGATTTTGAGTAAGCAAAACTCTGTAAAAATGGCAATTTTGGTCACTGTTAGGGTTTAAAAAGTGGTTATTCAACATGAGGCCCGATCCAAATGACATTTTGAATCATTTTTGGTAGAGTCCAAAAAATCAATTTTCTGATGAAAAACGATGACCCCGGATCAGTCGAACGTTTAAAAAATGGTCAATATTGATGAAAGTTTAACATTTAATCTTTTGACTTTAAATGACGGTTGGATGTGAGTTATGACTTTTTCAACTAAAATAAGTGTGTTTAAAGTCATTTCTGTGCCTGAAATTGGTCAAAATTGAAGATTTTGAGTAAGCAAAACTCTGTAAAAATGGCAATTTTGGTCACTGTTAGGGTTTAAAAAGTGGTTATTCAACATGAGGCCCGATCCAAATGACATTTTGAATCATTTTTGGTAGAGTCCAAAAAATTAATTTTCTGATGAAAAACGATGACCCCGGACCAGTTGAACGTTGAAAAAATGGTCAATATTGATGAAATTTTAACATTTAATCTTTTGACTTTAAATGACGGTTGGATGTGAGTTATTACTTTTTCAACTACAATAAGTGTGTTTAAAGTCATTTCTGTGCCTGAAATTGGTCAAAATTGAAGATTTTGAGTAAGCAAAACTCTGTAAAAATGGCAATTTTGGTCACTGTGAGGGTTTAAAAAGTGGTTATTCAACATGAGGCCCGATCCAAATGACATTTTGAATCATTTTTGGTAGAGTCCAAAAAATCCATTTTCTGATGAAAAACGATGACCCCGGACCAGTCGAACGTTGAAAAAATTGTCAATATTGATGAAATTTTAACATTTAATCTTTTGACTTTAAATGACGGTTGGATGTGAGTTATTACTTTTTCAACTAAAATAAGTGTGTTTAAAGTCATTTCTGTGCCTGAAATTGGTCAAAATTGAAGATTTTGAGTAAGCAAAAACTCTGTAAAAATGGCAATTTTGGTCACTGTTAGGGTTTAAAAAGTGGTTATTCAACATGAGGCCCGATCCAAATGACATTTTGAATCATTTTTGGTAGAGTCCAAAAAATCCATTTTCTGATGAAAAACGATTACCCCGGACCAGTCGAACGTTGAAAAAATGGTCAATATTGATGAAATTTTAACATTTAATCTTTTGACTTTAAATGACGGTTGGATGTGAGTTATTACTTTTTCAACTACAATAAGTGTGTTTAAAGTCATTTCTGTGCTTGAAATTGGTCAAAATTGAAGATTTTGAGTAAGCAAAACTCTGTAAAAATGGCAATTTTGGTCACTGTGAGGGTTTAAAAAGTGGTTATTCAACATGAGGCCCGATCCAAATGACATTTTGAATCATTTTTGGTAGAGTCCAAAAAATCAATTTTCTGATGAAAAACGATGACCCCGGATCAGTCGAACGTTTAAAAAATGGTCAATATTGATGAAAGTTTAACATTTAATCTTTTGACTTTAAATGACGGTTGGATGTGAGTTATGACTTTTTCAACTAAAATAAGTGTGTTTAAAGTCATTTCTGTGCCTGAAATTGGTCAAAATTGAAGATTTTGAGTAAGCAAAACTCTGTAAAAATGGCAATTTTGGTCACTGTGAGGGTTTAAAAAGTGGTTATTCAACATGAGGCCCGATCCAAATGACATTTTGAATCATTTTTGGTAGAGTCCAAAAAATCAATTTTCTGATGAAAAACGATGACCCCGGACCAGTCGAACGTTGAAAAAATGGTCAATATTGATGAAATTTTAACATTTAATCTTTTGACTTTAAATGACGGTTGGATGTGAGTTATTACTTTTTCAACTAAAATAAGTGTGTTTAAAGTCATTTCTGTGCCTGAAATTGGTCAAAATTGAAGATTTTGAGTAAGCAAAACTCTGTAAAAATGGCAATTTTGGTCACTGTTAGGGTTTAAAAAGTGGTTATTCAACATGAGGCCCGATCCAAATGACATTTTGAATCATTTTTGGTAGAGTCCAAAAAATCAATTTTCTGATGAAAAACGATGACCCCGGATCAGTCGAACGTTTAAAAAATGGTCAATATTGATGAAAGTTTAACATTTAATCTTTTGACTTTAAATGACGGTTGGATGTGAGTTATGACTTTTTCAACTAAAATAAGTGTGTTTAAAGTCATTTCTGTGCCTGAAATTGGTCAAAATTGAAGATTTTGAGTAAGCAAAACTCTGTAAAAATGGCAATTTTGGTCACTGTGAGGGTTTAAAAAGTGGTTATTCAACATGAGGCCCGATCCAAATGACATTTTGAATCATTTTTGGTAGAGTCCAAAAAATCAATTTTCTGATGAAAAACGATGACCCCGGACCAGTCGAACGTTGAAAAAATGGTCAATATTGATGAAATTTTAACATTTAATCTTTTGACTTTAAATGACGGTTGGATGTGAGTTATTACTTTTTCAACTAAAATAAGTGTGTTTAAAGTCATTTCTGTGCCTGAAATTGGTCAAAATTGAAGATTTTGAGTAAGCAAACTCTGTAAAAATGGCAATTTTGGTCACTGTGAGGGTTTAAAAAGTGGTTATTCAACATGAGGCCCGATCCAAATGACATTTTGAATCATTTTTGGTAGAGTCCAAAAAATCAATTTTCCGATGAAAAACGATGACCCCGGACCAGTCGAACGTTGAAAAAATGGTAAATATTCATGAAATTTTAATATTTAATCTTTTCACTTTAAATGACGGTTGGATGTGAGTTATTCCTTTTTCAACTAAAATAAGTGTGTTTAAAGTCATTTCTGTGCCTGAAATTGGTCAAAATTGTAGATTTTGAGTAAGCAAAACTCTGTAAAAATGGCAATTTTGGTCACTGTGAGGGTTTAAAAAGTGGTTATTCAACATGAGGCCCGATCCAAATGACATTTTGAATCATTTTTGGTAGAGTCCAAAAAATCAATTTTCTGATGAAAAACGATGACCCCGGACCAGTCGAACGTTGAAAAAATGGTCAATATTGATGAAATTTTAACATTTAATCTTTTGACTTTAAATGACGGTTGGATGTGAGTTATTACTTTTTCAACTAAAATAAGTGTGTTTAAAGTCATTTCTGTGCCTGAAATTGGTCAAAATTGAAGATTTTGAGTAAGCAAAACTCTGTAAAAATGGCAGTTTTGGTCACTGTGAGGGTTTAAAAAGTGGTTATTCAACATGAGGCCTGATCCAAATGACATTTTGAATCATTTTTGGTAGAGTCCAAAAAATCAATTTTCTGATGAAAAACGATGACCCCGGACCAGTTGAACGTTGAAAAAATGGTCAATATTGATGAAATTTTAACATTTAATCTTTTGACTTTAAATGACGGTTGGATGTGAGTTATTACTTTTTCAACTACAATAAGTGTGTTTAAAGTCATTTCTGTGCCTGAAATTGGTCAAAATTGAAGATTTTGAGTAAGCAAAACTCTGTAAAAATGGCAATTTTGGTCACTGTTAGGGTTTAAAAAGTGGTTATTCAACATGAGGCCCGATCCAAATGACATTTTGAATCATTTTTGGTAGAGTCCAAAAAATCAATTTTCTGATGAAAAACGATGACCCCGGATCAGTCGAACGTTTAAAAAATGGTCAATATTGATGAAAGTTTAACATTTAATCTTTTGACTTTAAATGACGGTTGGATGTGAGTTATGACTTTTTCAACTAAAATAAGTGTGTTTAAAGTCATTTCTGTGCCTGAAATTGGTCAAAATTGAAGATTTTGAGTAAGCAAAACTCTGTAAAAATGGCAATTTTGGTCACTGTTAGGGTTTAAAAAGTGGTTATTCAACATGAGGCCCGATCCAAATGACATTTTGAATCATTTTTGGTAGAGTCCAAAAAATTAATTTTCTGATGAAAAACGATGACCCCGGACCAGTTGAACGTTGAAAAAATGGTCAATATTGATGAAATTTTAACATTTAATCTTTTGACTTTAAATGACGGTTGGATGTGAGTTATTACTTTTTCAACTACAATAAGTGTGTTTAAAGTCATTTCTGTGCCTGAAATTGGTCAAAATTGAAGATTTTGAGTAAGCAAAACTCTGTAAAAATGGCAATTTTGGTCACTGTGAGGGTTTAAAAAGTGGTTATTCAACATGAGGCCCGATCCAAATGACATTTTGAATCATTTTTGGTAGAGTCCAAAAAATCCATTTTCTGATGAAAAACGATGACCCCGGACCAGTCGAACGTTGAAAAAATTGTCAATATTGATGAAATTTTAACATTTAATCTTTTGACTTTAAATGACGGTTGGATGTGAGTTATTACTTTTTCAACTAAAATAAGTGTGTTTAAAGTCATTTCTGTGCCTGAAATTGGTCAAAATTGAAGATTTGGAGTAAGCAAAAACTCTGTAAAAATGGCAATTTTGGTCACTGTTAGGGTTTAAAAAGTGGTTATTCAACATGAGGCCCGATCCAAATGACATTTTGAATCATTTTTGGTAGAGTCCAAAAAATCCATTTTCTGATGAAAAACGATTACCCCGGACCAGTCGAACGTTGAAAAAATGGTCAATATTGATGAAATTTTAACATTTAATCTTTTGACTTTAAATGACGGTTGGATGTGAGTTATTACTTTTTCAACTACAATAAGTGTGTTTAAAGTCATTTCTGTGCCTGAAATTGGTCAAAATTGAAGATTTTGAGTAAGCAAAACTCTGTAAAAATGGCAATTTTGGTCACTGTGAGGGTTTAAAAAGTGGTTATTCAACATGAGGCCCGATCCAAATGACATTTTGAATCATTTTTGGTAGAGTCCAAAAAATCAATTTTCTGATGAAAAACGATGACCCCGGATCAGTCGAACGTTTAAAAAATGGTCAATATTGATGAAAGTTTAACATTTAATCTTTTGACTTTAAATGACGGTTGGATGTGAGTTATGACTTTTTCAACTAAAATAAGTGTGTTTAAAGTCATTTCTGTGCCTGAAATTGGTCAAAATTGAAGATTTTGAGTAAGCAAAACTCTGTAAAAATGGCAATTTTGGTCACTGTGAGGGTTTAAAAAGTGGTTATTCAACATGAGGCCCGATCCAAATGACATTTTGAATCATTTTTGGTAGAGTCCAAAAAATCAATTTTCTGATGAAAAACGATGACCCCGGACCAGTCGAACGTTGAAAAAATGGTCAATATTGATGAAATTTTAACATTTAATCTTTTGACTTTAAATGACGGTTGGATGTGAGTTATTACTTTTTCAACTAAAATAAGTGTGTTTAAAGTCATTTCTGTGCCTGAAATTGGTCAAAATTGAAGATTTTGAGTAAGCAAAACTCTGTAAAAATGGCAATTTTGGTCACTGTTAGGGTTTAAAAAGTGGTTATTCAACATGAGGCCCGATCCAAATGACATTTTGAATCATTTTTGGTAGAGTCCAAAAAATCAATTTTCTGATGAAAAACGATGACCCCGGACCAGTTGAACGTTGAAAAAATGGTCAATATTGATGAAATTTTAACATTTAATCTTTTGACTTTAAATGACGGTTGGATGTGAGTTATTACTTTTTCAACTAAAATAAGTGTGTTTAAAGTCATTTCTGTGCCTGAAATTGGTCAAAATTGAAGATTTTGAGTAAGCAAAACTCTGTAAAAATGGCAGTTTTGGTCACTGTGAGGGTTTAAAAAGTGGTTATTCAACATGAGGCCCGATCCAAATGACATTTTGAATCATTTTTGGTAGAGTCCAAAAAATCAATTTTCTGATGAAAAACGATGACCCCGGACCAGTCGAACGTTGAAAAAATGGTCAATATTGATGAAATTTTAATATTTAATCTTTTGACTTTAAATGATGGTTGGATGTGAGTTATTACTTTTTCAACTACAATAAGTGTGTTTAAAGTCATTTCTGTGCCTGAAATTGGTCAAAATTGAAGATTTTGAGTAAGCAAAACTCTGTAAAAATGGCAGTTTTGGTCACTGTGAGGGTTTAAAAAGTGGTTATTCAACATGAGGCCCGATCCAAATGACATTTTGAATCATTTTTGGTAGAGTCCAAAAAATCAATTTTCTGATGAAAAACGATGACCCTGGACCAGTCGAACGTTGAAAAAATGGTCAATATTGATGAAATTTTAATATTTAATCTTTTGACTTTAAATGATGGTTGGATGTGAGTTATTACTTTTTCAACTACAATAAGTGTGTTTAAAGTCATTTCTGTGCCTGAAATTGGTCAAAATTGAAGATTTTGAGTAAGCAAAACTCTGTAAAAATGGCAATTTTGGTCACTGTGAGGGTTTAAAAAGTGGTTATTCAACATGAGGCCCGATCCAAATGACATTTTGAATCATTTTTGGTAGAGTCCAAAAAATCCATTTTCTGATGAAAAACGATGACCCCGGACCAGTCGAACGTTGAAAAAATTGTCAATATTGATGAAATTTTAACATTTAATCTTTTGACTTTAAATGACGGTTGCATGTGAGTTATTACTTTTTCAACTAAAATAAGTGTGTTTAAAGTCATTTCTGTGCCTGAAATTGGTCAAAATTGAAGATTTTGAGTAAGCAAAACTCTGTAAAAATGGCAATTTTGGTCACTGTTAGGGTTTAAAAAGTGGTTATTCAACATGAGGCCCGATCCAAATGACATTTTGAATCATTTTTGGTAGAGTCCAAAAAATCCATTTTCTGATGAAAAACGATTACCCCGGACCAGTCGAACGTTGAAAAAATGGTCAATATTGATGAAATTTTAACATTTAATCTTTTGACTTTAAATGACGGTTGGATGTGAGTTATTACTTTTTCAACTAAAATAAGTGTGTTTAAAGTCATTTCTGTGCCTGAAATTGGTAAAAATTGAAGATTTTGAGTAAGCAAACTCTGTAAAAATGGCAATTTTGGTCACTGTGAGGGTTTAAAAAGTGGTTATTCAACATGAGGCCCGATCCAAATGACATTTTGAATCATTTTTGGTAGAGTCCAAAAAATCAATTTTCTGATGAAAAACGATGACCCCGGACCAGTCGAACGTTGAAAAAATGGTCAATATTGATGAAATTTTAATATTTAATCTTTTCACTTTAAATGACGGTTGGATGTGAGTTATTCCTTTTTCAACTAAAATAAGTGTGTTTAAAGTCATTTCTGTGCCTGAAATTGGTCAAAATTGTAGATTTTGAGTAAGCAAAACTCTGTAAAAATGGCAATTTTGGTCACTGTGAGGGTTTAAAAAGTGGTTATTCAACATGAGGCCCGATCCAAATGACATTTTGAATCATTTTTGGTAGAGTCCAAAAAATCAATTTTCTGATGAAAAACGATGACCCCGGACCAGTCGAACGTTGAAAAAATGGTCAATATTGATGAAATTTTAACATTTAATCTTTTGACTTTAAATGACGGTTGGATGTGAGTTATTACTTTTTCAACTAAAATAAGTGTGTTTAAAGTCATTTCTGTGCCTGAAATTGGTCAAAATTGAAGATTTTGAGTAAGCAAAACTCTGTAAAAATGGCAGTTTTGGTCACTGTGAGGGTTTAAAAAGTGGTTATTCAACATGAGGCCTGATCCAAATGACATTTTGAATCATTTTTGGTAGAGTCCAAAAAATCAATTTTCGGATGAAAAACGATGACCCCGGACCAGTTGAACGTTGAAAAAATGGTCAATATTGATGAAATTTTAACATTTAATCTTTTGACTTTAAATGACGGTTGGATGTGAGTTATTACTTTTTCAACTACAATAAGTGTGTTTAAAGTCATTTCTGTGCCTGAAATTGGTCAAAATTGAAGATTTTGAGTAAGCAAAACTCTGTAAAAATGGCAATTTTGGTCACTGTTAGGGTTTAAAAAGTGGTTATTCAACATGAGGCCCGATCCAAATGACATTTTGAATCATTTTTGGTAGAGTCCAAAAAATCAATTTTCTGATGAAAAACGATGACCCCGGACCAGTCGAACGTTGAAAAAATGGTCAATATTGATGAAATTTTAATATTTAATCTTTTGACTTTAAATGATGGTTGGATGTGAGTTATTACTTTTTCAACTACAATAAGTGTGTTTAAAGTCATTTCTGTGCCTGAAATTGGTCAAAATTGAAGATTTTGAGTATGCAAAACTCTGTAAAAATGGCAGTTTTGGTCACTGTGAGGGTTTAAAAAGTGGTTATTCAACATGAGGCCCGATCCAAATGACATTTTGAATCATTTTTGGTAGAGTCCAAAAAATCAATTTTCTGATGAAAAACGATGACCCTGGACCAGTCGAACGTTGAAAAAATGGTCAATATTGATGAAATTTTAATATTTAATCTTTTGACTTTAAATGATGGTTGGATGTGAGTTATTACTTTTTCAACTACAATAAGTGTGTTTAAAGTCATTTCTGTGCCTGAAATTGGTCAAAATTGAAGATTTTGAGTAAGCAAAACTCTGTAAAAATGGCAATTTTGGTCACTGTGAGGGTTTAAAAAGTGGTTATTCAACATGAGGCCCGATCCAAATGACAGTTTGAATCATTTTTGGTAGAGTCAAAAAAATCCATTTTCTGATGAAAAACGATGACCCTGGACCAGTCGAACGTTGAAAAAATGGTCAATATTGATGAAATTTTAATATTTAATCTTTTGACTTTAAATGACGGTTGGATGTGAGTTATTACTTTTTCAACTAAAATAAGTGTGTTTAAAGTCATTTCTGTGCCTGAAATTGGTAAAAATTGAAGATTTTGAGTAAGCAAACTCTGTAAAAATGGCAATTTTGGTCACTGTGAGGGTTTAAAAAGTGGTTATTCAACATGAGGCCCGATCCAAATGACATTTTGAATCATTTTTGGTAGAGTCCAAAAAATCAATTTTCTGATGAAAAACGATGACCCCGGACCAGTCGAACGTTGAAAAAATGGTCAATATTGATGAAATTTTAATATTTAATCTTTTCACTTTAAATGACGGTTGGATGTGAGTTATTCCTTTTTCAACTAAAATAAGTGTGTTTAAAGTCATTTCTGTGCCTGAAATTGGTCAAAATTGTAGATTTTGAGTAAGCAAAACTCTGTAAAAATGGCAATTTTGGTCACTGTGAGGGTTTAAAAAGTGGTTATTCAACATGAGGCCCGATCCAAATGACATTTTGAATCATTTTTGGTAGAGTCCAAAAAATCAATTTTCTGATGAAAAACGATGACCCCGGACCAGTCGAACGTTGAAAAAATGGTCAATATTGATGAAATTTTAACATTTAATCTTTTGACTTTAAATGACGGTTGGATGTGAGTTATTACTTTTTCAACTAAAATAAGTGTGTTTAAAGTCATTTCTGTGCCTGAAATTGGTCAAAATTGAAGATTTTGAGTAAGCAAAACTCTGTAAAAATGGCAGTTTTGGTCACTGTGAGGGTTTAAAAAGTGGTTATTCAACATGAGGCCTGATCCAAATGACATTTTGAATCATTTTTGGTAGAGTCCAAAAAATCAATTTTCTGATGAAAAACGATGACCCCGGACCAGTTGAACGTTGAAAAAATGGTCAATATTGATGAAATTTTAACATTTAATCTTTTGACTTTAAATGACGGTTGGATGTGAGTTATTACTTTTTCAACTAAAATAAGTGTGTTTAAAGTCATTTCTGTGCCTGAAATTGGTAAAAATTGAAGATTTTGAGTAAGCAAACTCTGTAAAAATGGCAATTTTGGTCACTGTGAGGGTTTAAAAAGTGGTTATTCAACATGAGGCCCGATCCAAATGACATTTTGAATCATTTTTGGTAGAGTCCAAAAAATCAATTTTCTGATGAAAAACGATGACCCCGGACCAGTCGAACGTTGAAAAAATGGTCAATATTGATGAAATTTTAATATTTAATCTTTTCACTTTAAATGACGGTTGGATGTGAGTTATTCCTTTTTCAACTAAAATAAGTGTGTTTAAAGTCATTTCTGTGCCTGAAATTGGTCAAAATTGTAGATTTTGAGTAAGCAAAACTCTGTAAAAATGGCAATTTTGGTCACTGTGAGGGTTTAAAAAGTGGTTATTCAACATGAGGCCCGATCCAAATGACATTTTGAATCATTTTTGGTAGAGTCCAAAAAATCAATTTTCTGATGAAAAACGATGACCCCGGACCAGTCGAACGTTGAAAAAATGGTCAATATTGATGAAATTTTAACATTTAATCTTTTGACTTTAAATGACGGTTGGATGTGAGTTATTACTTTTTCAACTAAAATAAGTGTGTTTAAAGTCATTTCTGTGCCTGAAATTGGTCAAAATTGAAGATTTTGAGTAAGCAAAACTCTGTAAAAATGGCAGTTTTGGTCACTGTGAGGGTTTAAAAAGTGGTTATTCAACATGAGGCCTGATCCAAATGACATTTTGAATCATTTTTGGTAGAGTCCAAAAAATCAATTTTCTGATGAAAAACGATGACCCCGGACCAGTTGAACGTTGAAAAAATGGTCAATATTGATGAAATTTTAACATTTAATCTTTTGACTTTAAATGACGGTTGGATGTGAGTTATTACTTTTTCAACTACAATAAGTGTGTTTAAAGTCATTTCTGTGCCTGAAATTGGTCAAAATTGAAGATTTTGAGTAAGCAAAACTCTGTAAAAATGGCAATTTTGGTCACTGTTAGGGTTTAAAAAGTGGTTATTCAACATGAGGCCCGATCCAAATGACATTTTGAATCATTTTTGGTAGAGTCCAAAAAATCAATTTTCTGATGAAAAACGATGACCCCGGATCAGTCGAACGTTTAAAAAATGGTCAATATTGATGAAAGTTTAACATTTAATCTTTTGACTTTAAATGACGGTTGGATGTGAGTTATGACTTTTTCAACTAAAATAAGTGTGTTTAAAGTCATTTCTGTGCCTGAAATTGGTCAAAATTGAAGATTTTGAGTAAGCAAAACTCTGTAAAAATGGCAATTTTGGTCACTGTTAGGGTTTAAAAAGTGGTTATTCAACATGAGGCCCGATCCAAATGACATTTTGAATCATTTTTGGTAGAGTCCAAAAAATTAATTTTCTGATGAAAAACGATGACCCCGGACCAGTTGAACGTTGAAAAAATGGTCAATATTGATGAAATTTTAACATTTAATCTTTTGACTTTAAATGACGGTTGGATGTGAGTTATTACTTTTTCAACTACAATAAGTGTGTTTAAAGTCATTTCTGTGCCTGAAATTGGTCAAAATTGAAGATTTTGAGTAAGCAAAACTCTGTAAAAATGGCAATTTTGGTCACTGTGAGGGTTTAAAAAGTGGTTATTCAACATGAGGCCCGATCCAAATGACATTTTGAATCATTTTTGGTAGAGTCCAAAAAATCCATTTTCTGATGAAAAACGATGACCCCGGACCAGTCGAACGTTGAAAAAATTGTCAATATTGATGAAATTTTAACATTTAATCTTTTGACTTTAAATGACGGTTGGATGTGAGTTATTACTTTTTCAACTAAAATAAGTGTGTTTAAAGTCATTTCTGTGCCTGAAATTGGTCAAAATTGAAGATTTTGAGTAAGCAAAAACTCTGTAAAAATGGCAATTTTGGTCACTGTTAGGGTTTAAAAAGTGGTTATTCAACATGAGGCCCGATCCAAATGACATTTTGAATCATTTTTGGTAGAGTCCAAAAAATCCATTTTCTGATGAAAAACGATTACCCCGGACCAGTCGAACGTTGAAAAAATGGTCAATATTGATGAAATTTTAACATTTAATCTTTTGACTTTAAATGACGGTTGGATGTGAGTTATTACTTTTTCAACTACAATAAGTGTGTTTAAAGTCATTTCTGTGCTTGAAATTGGTCAAAATTGAAGATTTTGAGTAAGCAAAACTCTGTAAAAATGGCAATTTTGGTCACTGTGAGGGTTTAAAAAGTGGTTATTCAACATGAGGCCCGATCCAAATGACATTTTGAATCATTTTTGGTAGAGTCCAAAAAATCAATTTTCTGATGAAAAACGATGACCCCGGATCAGTCGAACGTTTAAAAAACGGTCAATATTGATGAAAGTTTAACATTTAATCTTTTGACTTTAAATGACGGTTGGATGTGAGTTATGACTTTTTCAACTAAAATAAGTGTGTTTAAAGTCATTTCTGTGCCTGAAATTGGTCAAAATTGAAGATTTTGAGTAAGCAAAACTCTGTAAAAATGGCAATTTTGGTCACTGTGAGGGTTTAAAAAGTGGTTATTCAACATGAGGCCCGATCCAAATGACATTTTGAATCATTTTTGGTAGAGTCCAAAAAATCAATTTTCTGATGAAAAACGATGACCCCGGACCAGTCGAACGTTGAAAAAATGGTCAATATTGATGAAATTTTAACATTTAATCTTTTGACTTTAAATGACGGTTGGATGTGAGTTATTACTTTTTCAACTAAAATAAGTGTGTTTAAAGTCATTTCTGTGCCTGAAATTGGTCAAAATTGAAGATTTTGAGTAAGCAAAACTCTGTAAAAATGGCAATTTTGGTCACTGTTAGGGTTTAAAAAGTGGTTATTCAACATGAGGCCCGATCCAAATGACATTTTGAATCATTTTTGGTAGAGTCCAAAAAATCAATTTTCTGATGAAAAACGATGACCCCGGATCAGTCGAACGTTTAAAAAATGGTCAATATTGATGAAAGTTTAACATTTAATCTTTTGACTTTAAATGACGGTTGGATGTGAGTTATGACTTTTTCAACTAAAATAAGTGTGTTTAAAGTCATTTCTGTGCCTGAAATTGGTCAAAATTGAAGATTTTGAGTAAGCAAAACTCTGTAAAAATGGCAATTTTGGTCACTGTTAGGGTTTAAAAAGTGGTTATTCAACATGAGGCCCGATCCAAATGACATTTTGAATCATTTTTGGTAGAGTCCAAAAAATTAATTTTCTGATGAAAAACGATGACCCCGGACCAGTTGAACGTTGAAAAAATGGTCAATATTGATGAAATTTTAACATTTAATCTTTTGACTTTAAATGACGGTTGGATGTGAGTTATTACTTTTTCAACTACAATAAGTGTGTTTAAAGTCATTTCTGTGCCTGAAATTGGTCAAAATTGAAGATTTTGAGTAAGCAAAACTCTGTAAAAATGGCAATTTTGGTCACTGTGAGGGTTTAAAAAGTGGTTATTCAACATGAGGCCCGATCCAAATGACATTTTGAATCATTTTTGGTAGAGTCCAAAAAATCCATTTTCTGATGAAAAACGATGACCCCGGACCAGTCGAACGTTGAAAAAATTGTCAATATTGATGAAATTTTAACATTTAATCTTTTGACTTTAAATGACGGTTGGATGTGAGTTATTACTTTTTCAACTAAAATAAGTGTGTTTAAAGTCATTTCTGTGCCTGAAATTGGTCAAAATTGAAGATTTTGAGTAAGCAAAACTCTGTAAAAATGGCAATTTTGGTCACTGTGAGGGTTTAAAAAGTGGTTATTCAACATGAGGCCCGATCCAAATGACATTTTGAATCATTTTTGGTAGAGTCCAAAAAATCAATTTTCTGATGAAAAACGATGACCCCGGATCAGTCGAACGTTTAAAAAATGGTCAATATTGATGAAAGTTTAACATTTAATCTTTTGACTTTAAATGACGGTTGGATGTGAGTTATGACTTTTTCAACTAAAATAAGTGTGTTTAAAGTCATTTCTGTGCCTGAAATTGGTCAAAATTGAAGATTTTGAGTAAGCAAAACTCTGTAAAAATGGCAATTTTGGTCACTGTGAGGGTTTAAAAAGTGGTTATTCAACATGAGGCCCGATCCAAATGACATTTTGAATCATTTTTGGTAGAGTCCAAAAAATCAATTTTCTGATGAAAAACGATGACCCCGGACCAGTCGAACGTTGAAAAAATGGTCAATATTGATGAAATTTTAACATTTAATCTTTTGACTTTAAATGACGGTTGGATGTGAGTTATTACTTTTTCAACTAAAATAAGTGTGTTTAAAGTCATTTCTGTGCCTGAAATTGGTCAAAATTGAAGATTTTGAGTAAGCAAAACTCTGTAAAAATGGCAATTTTGGTCACTGTTAGGGTTTAAAAAGTGGTTATTCAACATGAGGCCCGATCCAAATGACATTTTGAATCATTTTTGGTAGAGTCCAAAAAATCAATTTTCTGATGAAAAACGATGACTCCGGACCAGTTGAACGTTGAAAAAATGGTCAATATTGATGAAATTTTAACATTTAATCTTTTGACTTTAAATGACGGTTGGATGTGAGTTATTACTTTTTCAACTAAAATAAGTGTGTTTAAAGTCATTTCTGTGCCTGAAATTGGTCAAAATTGAAGATTTTGAGTAAGCAAAACTCTGTAAAAATGGCAGTTTTGGTCACTGTGAGGGTTTAAAAAGTGGTTATTCAACATGAGGCCCGATCCAAATGACATTTTGAATCATTTTTGGTAGAGTCCAAAAAATCAATTTTCTGATGAAAAACGATGACCTTGACCAGTCGAACGTTGAAAAAATGGTCAATATTGATGAAATTTTAACATTTAATCTTTTGACTTTAAATGACGGTTGGATGTGAGTTATTACTTTTTCAACTAAAATAAGTGTGTTTAAAGTCATTTCTGTGCCTGAAATTGGTCAAAATTGAAGATTTTGAGTAAGCAAAACTCTGTAAAAATGGCAGTTTTGGTCACTGTGAGGGTTTAAAAAGTGGTTATTCAACATGAGGCCCGATCCAAATGACATTTTGAATCATTTTTGGTAGAGTCCAAAAAATCAATTTTCTGATGAAAAACGATGACCCCGGACCAGTCGAACGTTGAAAAAATGGTCAATATTGATGAAATTTTAATATTTAATCTTTTGACTTTAAATGATGGTTGGATGTGAGTTATTACTTTTTCAACTACAATAAGTGTGTTTAAAGTCATTTCTGTGCCTGAAATTGGTCAAAATTGAAGATTTTGAGTAAGCAAAACTCTGTAAAAATTGCAGTTTTGGTCACTGTGAGGGTTTAAAAAGTGGTTATTCAACATGAGGCCCGATCCAAATGACATTTTGAATCATTTTTGGTAGAGTCCAAAAAATCAATTTTCTGATGAAAAACGATGACCCTGGACCAGTCGAACGTTGAAAAAATGGTCAATATTGATGAAATTTTAATATTTAATCTTTTGACTTTAAATGATGGTTGGATGTGAGTTATTACTTTTTCAACTACAATAAGTGTGTTTAAAGTCATTTCTGTGCCTGAAATTGGTCAAAATTGAAGATTTTGAGTAAGCAAACTCTGTAAAAATGGCAATTTTGGTCACTGTGAGGGTTTAAAAAGTGGTTATTCAACATGAGGCCCGATCCAAATGACATTTTGAATCATTTTTGGTAGAGTCCAAAAAATCCATTTTCTGATGAAAAACGATGACCCCGGATCAGTCGAACGTTTAAAAAATGGTCAATATTGATGAAAGTTTAACATTTAATCTTTTGACTTTAAATGACGGTTGGATGTGAGTTATTACTTTTTCAACTACAATAAGTGTGTTTAAAGTCATTTCTGTGCCTGAAATTGGTCAAAATTGTAGATTTTGAGTAAGCAAAACTCTGTAAAAATTGCAGTTTTGGTCACTGTGAGGGTTTAAAAAGTGGTTATTCAACATGAGGCCTGATCCAAATGACATTTTGAATCATTTTTGGTAGAGTCCAAAAAATCAATTTTCTGATGAAAAACGATGACCCCGGACCAGTTGAACGTTGAAAAAATGGTCAATATTGATGAAATTTTAACATTTAATCTTTTGACTTTAAATGACGGTTGGATGTGAGTTATTACTTTTTCAACTACAATAAGTGTGTTTAAAGTCATTTCTGTGCCTGAAATTGGTCAAAATTGAAGATTTTGAGTAAGCAAAACTCTGTAAAAATGGCAATTTTGGTCACTGTTAGGGTTTAAAAAGTGGTTATTCAACATGAGGCCCGATCCAAATGACATTTTGAATCATTTTTGGTAGAGTCCAAAAAATCCATTTTCTGATGAAAAACGATTACCCCGGACCAGTCGAACGTTGAAAAAATGGTCAATATTGATGAAATTTTAACATTTAATCTTTTGACTTTAAATGACGGTTGGATGTGAGTTATTACTTTTTCAACTAAAATAAGTGTGTTTAAAGTCATTTCTGTGCCTGAAATTGGTAAAAATTGAAGATTTTGAGTAAGCAAACTCTGTTAAAATGGCAATTTTGGTCACTGTGAGGGTTTAAAAAGTGGTTATTCAACATGAGGCCCGATCCAAATGACATTTTGAATCATTTTTGGTAGAGTCCAAAAAATCAATTTTCTGATGAAAAACGATGACCCCGGACCAGTCGAACGTTGAAAAAATGGTCAATATTGATGACATTTTAATATTTAATCTTTTCACTTTAAATGACGGTTGGATGTGAGTTATTCCTTTTTCAACTAAAATAAGTGTGTTTAAAGTCATTTCTGTGCCTGAAATTGGTCAAAATTGTAGATTTTGAGTAAGCAAAACTCTGTAAAAATTGCAGTTTTGGTCACTGTGAGGGTTTAAAAAGTGGTTATTCAACATGAGGCCTGATCCAAATGACATTTTGAATCATTTTTGGTAGAGTCCAAAAAATCAATTTTCTGATGAAAAACGATGACCCCGGACCAGTTGAACGTTGAAAAAATGGTCAATATTGATGAAATTTTAACATTTAATCTTTTGACTTTAAATGACGGTTGGATGTGAGTTATTACTTTTTCAACTACAATAAGTGTGTTTAAAGTCATTTCTGTGCCTGAAATTGGTCAAAATTGAAGATTTTGAGTAAGCAAAACTCTGTAAAAATGGCAATTTTGGTCACTGTTAGGGTTTAAAAAGTGGTTATTCAACATGAGGCCCGATCCAAATGACATTTTGAATCATTTTTGGTAGAGTCCAAAAAATCAATTTTCTGATGAAAAACGATGACCCCGGATCAGTCGAACGTTTAAAAAATGGTCAATATTGATGAAAGTTTAACATTTAATCTTTTGACTTTAAATGACGGTTGGATGTGAGTTATGACTTTTTCAACTAAAATAAGTGTGTTTAAAGTCATTTCTGTGCCTGAAATTGGTCAAAATTGAAGATTTTGAGTAAGCAAAACTCTGTAAAAATGGCAATTTTGGTCACTGTGAGGGTTTAAAAAGTGGTTATTCAACATGAGGCCCGATCCAAATGACATTTTGAATCATTTTTGGTAGAGTCCAAAAAATCCATTTTCTGATGAAAAACGATGACCCCGGACCAGTCGAACGTTGAAAAAACTTGTCAATATTGATGAAATTTTAACATTTATTCTTTTGACTTTAAATGACGGTTGGATGTGAGTTATTACTTTTTCAACTAAAATAAGTGTGTTTAAAGTCATTTCTGTGCCTGAAATTGGTCAAAATTGAAGATTTTGAGTAAGCAAAAACTCTGTAAAAATGGCAATTTTGGTCACTGTTAGGGTTTAAAAAGTGGTTATTCAACATGAGGCCCGATCCAAATGACATTTTGAATCATTTTTGGTAGAGTCCAAAAAATCCATTTTCTGATGAAAAACGATTACCCCGGACCAGTCGAACGTTGAAAAAATGGTCAATATTGATGAAATTTTAACATTTAATCTTTTGACTTTAAATGACGGTTGGATGTGAGTTATTACTTTTTCAACTACAATAAGTGTGTTTAAAGTCATTTCTGTGCCTGAAATTGGTCAAAATTGAAGATTTTGAGTAAGCAAAACTCTGTAAAAATGGCAATTTTGGTCACTGTGAGGGTTTAAAAAGTGGTTATTCAACATGAGGCCCGATCCAAATGACATTTTGAATCATTTTTGGTAGAGTCCAAAAAATCAATTTTCTGATGAAAAACGATGACCCCGGATCAGTCGAACGTTTAAAAAATGGTCAATATTGATGAAAGTTTAACATTTAATCTTTTGACTTTAAATGACGGTTGGATGTGAGTTATTACTTTTTCAACTACAATAAGTGTGTTTAAAGTCATTTCTGTGCCTGAAATTGGTCAAAATTGTAGATTTTGAGTAAGCAAAACTCTGTAAAAATTGCAGTTTTGGTCACTGTGAGGGTTTAAAAAGTGGTTATTCAACATGAGGCCTGATCCAAATGACATTTTGAATCATTTTTGGTAGAGTCCAAAAAATCAATTTTCTGATGAAAAACGATGACCCCGGACCAGTTGAACGTTGAAAAAATGGTCAATATTGATGAAATTTTAACATTTAATCTTTTGACTTTAAATGACGGTTGGATGTGAGTTATTACTTTTTCAACTACAATAAGTGTGTTTAAAGTCATTTCTGTGCCTGAAATTGGTCAAAATTGAAGATTTTGAGTAAGCAAAACTCTGTAAAAATGGCAATTTTGGTCACTGTTAGGGTTTAAAAAGTGGTTATTCAACATGAGGCCCGATCCAAATGACATTTTGAATCATTTTTGGTAGAGTCCAAAAAATCAATTTTCTGATGAAAAACGATGACCCCGGATCAGTCGAACGTTTAAAAAATGGTCAATATTGATGAAAGTTTAACATTTAATCTTTTGACTTTAAATGACGGTTGGATGTGAGTTATGACTTTTTCAACTAAAATAAGTGTGTTTAAAGTCATTTCTGTGCCTGAAATTGGTCAAAATTGAAGATTTTGAGTAAGCAAAACTCTGTAAAAATGGCAATTTTGGTCACTGTTAGGGTTTAAAAAGTGGTTATTCAACATGAGGCCCGATCCAAATGACATTTTGAATCATTTTTGGTAGAGTCCAAAAAATTAATTTTCTGATGAAAAACGATGACCCCGGACCAGTTGAACGTTGAAAAAATGGTCAATATTGATGAAATTTTAACATTTAATCTTTTGACTTTAAATGACGGTTGGATGTGAGTTATTACTTTTTCAACTACAATAAGTGTGTTTAAAGTCATTTCTGTGCCTGAAATTGGTCAAAATTGAAGATTTTGAGTAAGCAAAACTCTGTAAAAATGGCAATTTTGGTCACTGTGAGGGTTTAAAAAGTGGTTATTCAACATGAGGCCCGATCCAAATGACATTTTGAATTATTTTTGGTAGAGTCCAAAAAATCCATTTTCTGATGAAAAACGATGACCCCGGACCAGTCGAACGTTGAAAAAACTTGTCAATATTGATGAAATTTTAACATTTAATCTTTTGACTTTAAATGACGGTTGGATGTGAGTTATTACTTTTTCAACTAAAATAAGTGTGTTTAAAGTCATTTCTGTGCCTGAAATTGGTCAAAATTGAAGATTTTGAGTAAGCAAAAACTCTGTAAAAATGGCAATTTTGGTCACTGTTAGGGTTTAAAAAGTGGTTATTCAACATGAGGCCCGATCCAAATGACATTTTGAATCATTTTTGGTAGAGTCCAAAAAATCAATTTTCTGATGAAAAACGATGACCCCGGACCAGTCGAACGTTGAAAAAATGGTCAATATTGATGAAATTTTAACATTTAATCTTTTGACTTTAAATGACGGTTGGATGTGAGTTATTACTTTTTCAACTAAAATAAGTGTGTTTAAAGTCATTTCTGTGCCTGAAATTGGTCAAAATTGAAGATTTTGAGTAAGCAAAACTCTGTAAAAATGGCAATTTTGGTCACTGTTAGGGTTTAAAAAGTGGTTATTCAACATGAGGCCCGATTCAAATGACATTTTGAATCATTTTTGGTAGAGTCCAAAAAATCCATTTTCTGATGAAAAACGATTACCCCGGACCAGTCGAACGTTGAAAAAATGGTCAATATTGATGAAATTTTAACATTTAATCTTTTGACTTTAAATGACGGTTGGATGTGAGTTATTACTTTTTCAACTAAAATAAGTGTGTTTAAAGTCATTTCTGTGCCTGAAATTGGTAAAAATTGAAGATTTTGAGTAAGCAAACTCTGTAAAAATGGCAATTTTGGTCACTGTGAGGGTTTAAAAAGTGGTTATTCAACATGAGGCCCGATCCAAATGACATTTTGAATTATTTTTGGTAGAGTCCAAAAAATCCATTTTCTGATGAAAAACGATGACCCCGGACCAGTCGAACGTTGAAAAAACTTGTCAATATTGATGAAATTTTAACATTTAATCTTTTGACTTTAAATGACGGTTGGATGTGAGTTATTACTTTTTCAACTAAAATAAGTGTGTTTAAAGTCATTTCTGTGCCTGAAATTGGTCAAAATTGAAGATTTTGAGTAAGCAAAACTCTGTAAAAATGGCAGTTTTGGTCACTGTGAGGGTTTAAAAAGTGGTTATTCAACATGAGGCCCGATCCAAATGACATTTTGAATCATTTTTGGTAGAGTCCAAAAAATCAATTTTCTGATGAAAAACGATGACCCCGGACCAGTCGAACGTTGAAAAAATGGTCAATATTGATGAAATTTTAATATTTAATCTTTTGACTTTAAATGATGGTTGGATGTGAGTTATTACTTTTTCAACTACAATAAGTGTGTTTAAAGTCATTTCTGTGCCTGAAATTGGTCAAAATTGAAGATTTTGAGTAAGCAAAACTCTGTAAAAATTGCAGTTTTGGTCACTGTGAGGGTTTAAAAAGTGGTTATTCAACATGAGGCCCGATCCAAATGACATTTTGAATCATTTTTGGTAGAGTCCAAAAAATCAATTTTCTGATGAAAAACGATGACCCTGGACCAGTCGAACGTTGAAAAAATGGTCAATATTGATGAAATTTTAATATTTAATCTTTTGACTTTAAATGATGGTTGGATGTGAGTTATTACTTTTTCAACTACAATAAGTGTGTTTAAAGTCATTTCTGTGCCTGAAATTGGTCAAAATTGAAGATTTTGAGTAAGCAAACTCTGTAAAAATGGCAATTTTGGTCACTGTGAGGGTTTAAAAAGTGGTTATTCAACATGAGGCCCGATCCAAATGACATTTTGAATCATTTTTGGTAGAGTCCAAAAAATCCATTTTCTGATGAAAAACGATGACCCCGGATCAGTCGAACGTTTAAAAAATGGTCAATATTGATGAAAGTTTAACATTTAATCTTTTGACTTTAAATGACGGTTGGATGTGAGTTATTACTTTTTCAACTACAATAAGTGTGTTTAAAGTCATTTCTGTGCCTGAAATTGGTCAAAATTGTAGATTTTGAGTAAGCAAAACTCTGTAAAAATTGCAGTTTTGGTCACTGTGAGGGTTTAAAAAGTGGTTATTCAACATGAGGCCTGATCCAAATGACATTTTGAATCATTTTTGGTAGAGTCCAAAAAATCAATTTTCTGATGAAAAACGATGACCCCGGACCAGTTGAACGTTGAAAAAATGGTCAATATTGATGAAATTTTAACATTTAATCTTTTGACTTTAAATGACGGTTGGATGTGAGTTATTACTTTTTCAACTACAATAAGTGTGTTTAAAGTCATTTCTGTGCCTGAAATTGGTCAAAATTGAAGATTTTGAGTAAGCAAAACTCTGTAAAAATGGCAATTTTGGTCACTGTTAGGGTTTAAAAAGTGGTTATTCAACATGAGGCCCGATCCAAATGACATTTTGAATCATTTTTGGTAGAGTCCAAAAAATCCATTTTCTGATGAAAAACGATTACCCCGGACCAGTCGAACGTTGAAAAAATGGTCAATATTGATGAAATTTTAACATTTAATCTTTTGACTTTAAATGACGGTTGGATGTGAGTTATTACTTTTTCAACTAAAATAAGTGTGTTTAAAGTCATTTCTGTGCCTGAAATTGGTAAAAATTGAAGATTTTGAGTAAGCAAACTCTGTTAAAATGGCAATTTTGGTCACTGTGAGGGTTTAAAAAGTGGTTATTCAACATGAGGCCCGATCCAAATGACATTTTGAATCATTTTTGGTAGAGTCCAAAAAATCAATTTTCTGATGAAAAACGATGACCCCGGACCAGTCGAACGTTGAAAAAATGGTCAATATTGATGACATTTTAATATTTAATCTTTTCACTTTAAATGACGGTTGGATGTGAGTTATTCCTTTTTCAACTAAAATAAGTGTGTTTAAAGTCATTTCTGTGCCTGAAATTGGTCAAAATTGTAGATTTTGAGTAAGCAAAACTCTGTAAAAATTGCAGTTTTGGTCACTGTGAGGGTTTAAAAAGTGGTTATTCAACATGAGGCCTGATCCAAATGACATTTTGAATCATTTTTGGTAGAGTCCAAAAAATCAATTTTCTGATGAAAAACGATGACCCCGGACCAGTTGAACGTTGAAAAAATGGTCAATATTGATGAAATTTTAACATTTAATCTTTTGACTTTAAATGACGGTTGGATGTGAGTTATTACTTTTTCAACTACAATAAGTGTGTTTAAAGTCATTTCTGTGCCTGAAATTGGTCAAAATTGAAGATTTTGAGTAAGCAAAACTCTGTAAAAATGGCAATTTTGGTCACTGTTAGGGTTTAAAAAGTGGTTATTCAACATGAGGCCCGATCCAAATGACATTTTGAATCATTTTTGGTAGAGTCCAAAAAATCAATTTTCTGATGAAAAACGATGACCCCGGATCAGTCGAACGTTTAAAAAATGGTCAATATTGATGAAAGTTTAACATTTAATCTTTTGACTTTAAATGACGGTTGGATGTGAGTTATGACTTTTTCAACTAAAATAAGTGTGTTTAAAGTCATTTCTGTGCCTGAAATTGGTCAAAATTGAAGATTTTGAGTAAGCAAAACTCTGTAAAAATGGCAATTTTGGTCACTGTGAGGGTTTAAAAAGTGGTTATTCAACATGAGGCCCGATCCAAATGACATTTTGAATCATTTTTGGTAGAGTCCAAAAAATCCATTTTCTGATGAAAAACGATGACCCCGGACCAGTCGAACGTTGAAAAAACTTGTCAATATTGATGAAATTTTAACATTTATTCTTTTGACTTTAAATGACGGTTGGATGTGAGTTATTACTTTTTCAACTAAAATAAGTGTGTTTAAAGTCATTTCTGTGCCTGAAATTGGTCAAAATTGAAGATTTTGAGTAAGCAAAAACTCTGTAAAAATGGCAATTTTGGTCACTGTTAGGGTTTAAAAAGTGGTTATTCAACATGAGGCCCGATCCAAATGACATTTTGAATCATTTTTGGTAGAGTCCAAAAAATCCATTTTCTGATGAAAAACGATTACCCCGGACCAGTCGAACGTTGAAAAAATGGTCAATATTGATGAAATTTTAACATTTAATCTTTTGACTTTAAATGACGGTTGGATGTGAGTTATTACTTTTTCAACTACAATAAGTGTGTTTAAAGTCATTTCTGTGCCTGAAATTGGTCAAAATTGAAGATTTTGAGTAAGCAAAACTCTGTAAAAATGGCAATTTTGGTCACTGTGAGGGTTTAAAAAGTGGTTATTCAACATGAGGCCCGATCCAAATGACATTTTGAATCATTTTTGGTAGAGTCCAAAAAATCAATTTTCTGATGAAAAACGATGACCCCGGATCAGTCGAACGTTTAAAAAATGGTCAATATTGATGAAAGTTTAACATTTAATCTTTTGACTTTAAATGACGGTTGGATGTGAGTTATTACTTTTTCAACTACAATAAGTGTGTTTAAAGTCATTTCTGTGCCTGAAATTGGTCAAAATTGTAGATTTTGAGTAAGCAAAACTCTGTAAAAATTGCAGTTTTGGTCACTGTGAGGGTTTAAAAAGTGGTTATTCAACATGAGGCCTGATCCAAATGACATTTTGAATCATTTTTGGTAGAGTCCAAAAAATCAATTTTCTGATGAAAAACGATGACCCCGGACCAGTTGAACGTTGAAAAAATGGTCAATATTGATGAAATTTTAACATTTAATCTTTTGACTTTAAATGACGGTTGGATGTGAGTTATTACTTTTTCAACTACAATAAGTGTGTTTAAAGTCATTTCTGTGCCTGAAATTGGTCAAAATTGAAGATTTTGAGTAAGCAAAACTCTGTAAAAATGGCAATTTTGGTCACTGTTAGGGTTTAAAAAGTGGTTATTCAACATGAGGCCCGATCCAAATGACATTTTGAATCATTTTTGGTAGAGTCCAAAAAATCAATTTTCTGATGAAAAACGATGACCCCGGATCAGTCGAACGTTTAAAAAATGGTCAATATTGATGAAAGTTTAACATTTAATCTTTTGACTTTAAATGACGGTTGGATGTGAGTTATGACTTTTTCAACTAAAATAAGTGTGTTTAAAGTCATTTCTGTGCCTGAAATTGGTCAAAATTGAAGATTTTGAGTAAGCAAAACTCTGTAAAAATGGCAATTTTGGTCACTGTTAGGGTTTAAAAAGTGGTTATTCAACATGAGGCCCGATCCAAATGACATTTTGAATCATTTTTGGTAGAGTCCAAAAAATTAATTTTCTGATGAAAAACGATGACCCCGGACCAGTTGAACGTTGAAAAAATGGTCAATATTGATGAAATTTTAACATTTAATCTTTTGACTTTAAATGACGGTTGGATGTGAGTTATTACTTTTTCAACTACAATAAGTGTGTTTAAAGTCATTTCTGTGCCTGAAATTGGTCAAAATTGAAGATTTTGAGTAAGCAAAACTCTGTAAAAATGGCAATTTTGGTCACTGTGAGGGTTTAAAAAGTGGTTATTCAACATGAGGCCCGATCCAAATGACATTTTGAATTATTTTTGGTAGAGTCCAAAAAATCCATTTTCTGATGAAAAACGATGACCCCGGACCAGTCGAACGTTGAAAAAACTTGTCAATATTGATGAAATTTTAACATTTAATCTTTTGACTTTAAATGACGGTTGGATGTGAGTTATTACTTTTTCAACTAAAATAAGTGTGTTTAAAGTCATTTCTGTGCCTGAAATTGGTCAAAATTGAAGATTTTGAGTAAGCAAAAACTCTGTAAAAATGGCAATTTTGGTCACTGTTAGGGTTTAAAAAGTGGTTATTCAACATGAGGCCCGATCCAAATGACATTTTGAATCATTTTTGGTAGAGTCCAAAAAATCAATTTTCTGATGAAAAACGATGACCCCGGACCAGTCGAACGTTGAAAAAATGGTCAATATTGATGAAATTTTAACATTTAATCTTTTGACTTTAAATGACGGTTGGATGTGAGTTATTACTTTTTCAACTAAAATAAGTGTGTTTAAAGTCATTTCTGTGCCTGAAATTGGTCAAAATTGAAGATTTTGAGTAAGCAAAACTCTGTAAAAATGGCAATTTTGGTCACTGTGAGGGTTTAAAAAGTGGTTATTCAACATGAGGCCCGATCCAAATGACATTTTGAATCATTTTTGGTAGAGTCCAAAAAATCAATTTTCTGATGAAAAACGATGACCCCGGATCAGTCGAACGTTTAAAAAATGGTCAATATTGATGAAAGTTTAACATTTAATCTTTTGACTTTAAATGACGGTTGGATGTGAGTTATGACTTTTTCAACTAAAATAAGTGTGTTTAAAGTCATTTCTGTGCCTGAAATTGGTCAAAATTGAAGATTTTGAGTAAGCAAAACTCTGTAAAAATGGCAATTTTGGTCACTGTGAGGGTTTAAAAAGTGGTTATTCAACATGAGGCCCGATCCAAATGACATTTTGAATCATTTTTGGTAGAGTCCAAAAAATCAATTTTCTGATGAAAAACGATGACCCCGGACCAGTCGAACGTTGAAAAAATGGTCAATATTGATGAAATTTTAACATTTAATCTTTTGACTTTAAATGACGGTTGGATGTGAGTTATTACTTTTTCAACTAAAATAAGTGTGTTTAAAGTCATTTCTGTGCCTGAAATTGGTCAAAATTGAAGATTTTGAGTAAGCAAAACTCTGTAAAAATGGCAATTTTGGTCACTGTTAGGGTTTAAAAAGTGGTTATTCAACATGAGGCCCGATCCAAATGACATTTTGAATCATTTTTGGTAGAGTCCAAAAAATCAATTTTCTGATGAAAAACGATGACCCCGGACCAGTTGAACGTTGAAAAAATGGTCAATATTGATGAAATTTTAACATTTAATCTTTTGACTTTAAATGACGGTTGGATGTGAGTTATTACTTTTTCAACTAAAATAAGTGTGTTTAAAGTCATTTCTGTGCCTGAAATTGGTCAAAATTGAAGATTTTGAGTAAGCAAAACTCTGTAAAAATGGCAGTTTTGGTCACTGTGAGGGTTTAAAAAGTGGTTATTCAACATGAGGCCCGATCCAAATGACATTTTGAATCATTTTTGGTAGAGTCCAAAAAATCAATTTTCTGATGAAAAACGATGACCCCGGACCAGTCGAACGTTGAAAAAATGGTCAATATTGATGAAATTTTAACATTTAATCTTTTGACTTTAAATGACGGTTGGATGTGAGTTATTACTTTTTCAACTAAAATAAGTGTGTTTAAAGTCATTTCTGTGCCTGAAATTGGTCAAAATTGAAGATTTTGAGTAAGCAAAACTCTGTAAAAATGGCAGTTTTGGTCACTGTGAGGGTTTAAAAAGTGGTTATTCAACATGAGGCCCGATCCAAATGACATTTTGAATCATTTTTGGTAGAGTCCAAAAAATCAATTTTCTGATGAAAAACGATGACCCCGGACCAGTCGAACGTTGAAAAAATGGTCAATATTGATGAAATTTTTATATTTAATCTTTTGACTTTAAATGATGGTTGGATGTGAGTTATTACTTTTTCAACTACAATAAGTGTGTTTAAAGTCATTTCTGTGCCTGAAATTGGTCAAAATTGAAGATTTTGAGTAAGCAAAACTCTGTAAAAATGGCAGTTTTGGTCACTGTGAGAGTTTAAAAAGTGGTTATTCAACATGAGGCCCGATCCAAATGACATTTTGAATCATTTTTGGTAGAGTCCAAAAAATCAATTTTCTGATGAAAAACGATGACCCTGGACCAGTCGAACGTTGAAAAAATGGTCAATATTGATGAAATTTTAATATTTAATCTTTTGACTTTAAATGATGGTTGGATGTGAGTTATTACTTTTTCAACTACAATAAGTGTGTTTAAAGTCATTTCTGTGCCTGAAATTGGTCAAAATTGAAGATTTTGAGTAAGCAAAACTCTGTAAAAATGGCAATTTTGGTCACTGTTAGGGTTTAAAAAGTGGTTATTCAACATGAGGCCCGATCCAAATGACATTTTGAATCATTTTTGGTAGAGTCCAAAAAATTAATTTTCTGATGAAAAACGATGACCCCGGACCAGTTGAACGTTGAAAAAATGGTCAATATTGATGAAATTTTAACATTTAATCTTTTGACTTTAAATGACGGTTGGATGTGAGTTATTACTTTTTCAACTACAATAAGTGTGTTTAAAGTCATTTCTGTGCCTGAAATTGGTCAAAATTGAAGATTTTGAGTAAGCAAAACTCTGTAAAAATGGCAATTTTGGTCACTGTGAGGGTTTAAAAAGTGGTTATTCAACATGAGGCCCGATCCAAATGACATTTTGAATTATTTTTGGTAGAGTCCAAAAAATCCATTTTCTGATGAAAAACGATGACCCCGGACCAGTCGAACGTTGAAAAAACTTGTCAATATTGATGAAATTTTAACATTTAATCTTTTGACTTTAAATGACGGTTGGATGTGAGTTATTACTTTTTCAACTAAAATAAGTGTGTTTAAAGTCATTTCTGTGCCTGAAATTGGTCAAAATTGAAGATTTTGAGTAAGCAAAAACTCTGTAAAAATGGCAATTTTGGTCACTGTTAGGGTTTAAAAAGTGGTTATTCAACATGAGGCCCGATCCAAATGACATTTTGAATCATTTTTGGTAGAGTCCAAAAAATCCATTTTCTGATGAAAAACGATTACCCCGGACCAGTCGAACGTTGAAAAAATGGTCAATATTGATGAAATTTTAACATTTAATCTTTTGACTTTAAATGACGGTTGGATGTGAGTTATTACTTTTTCAACTACAATAAGTGTGTTTAAAGTCATTTCTGTGCCTGAAATTGGTCAAAATTGAAGATTTTGAGTAAGCAAAACTCTGTAAAAATGGCAATTTTGGTCACTGTGAGGGTTTAAAAAGTGGTTATTCAACATGAGGCCCGATCCAAATGACATTTTGAATCATTTTTGGTAGAGTCCAAAAAATCAATTTTCTGATGAAAAACGATGACCCCGGATCAGTCGAACGTTTAAAAAATGGTCAATATTGATGAAAGTTTAACATTTAATCTTTTGACTTTAAATGACGGTTGGATGTGAGTTATGACTTTTTCAACTAAAATAAGTGTGTTTAAAGTCATTTCTGTGCCTGAAATTGGTCAAAATTGAAGATTTTGAGTAAGCAAAACTCTGTAAAAATGGCAATTTTGGTCACTGTGAGGGTTTAAAAAGTGGTTATTCAACATGAGGCCCGATCCAAATGACATTTTGAATCATTTTTGGTAGAGTCCAAAAAATCAATTTTCTGATGAAAAACGATGACCCCGGACCAGTCGAACGTTGAAAAAATGGTCAATATTGATGAAATTTTAACATTTAATCTTTTGACTTTAAATGACGGTTGGATGTGAGTTATTACTTTTTCAACTAAAATAAGTGTGTTTAAAGTCATTTCTGTGCCTGAAATTGGTCAAAATTGAAGATTTTGAGTAGGCAAAACTCTGTAAAAATGGCAATTTTGGTCACTGTTAGGGTTTAAAAAGTGGTTATTCAACATGAGGCCCGATCCAAATGACATTTTGAATCATTTTTGGTAGAGTCCAAAAAATCAATTTTCTGATGAAAAACGATGACCCCGGACCAGTTGAACGTTGAAAAAATGGTCAATATTGATGAAATTTTAACATTTAATCTTTTGACTTTAAATGACGGTTGGATGTGAGTTATTACTTTTTCAACTAAAATAAGTGTGTTTAAAGTCATTTCTGTGCCTGAAATTGGTCAAAATTGAAGATTTTGAGTAAGCAAAACTCTGTAAAAATGGCAGTTTTGGTCACTGTGAGGGTTTAAAAAGTGGTTATTCAACATGAGGCCCGATCCAAATGACATTTTGAATCATTTTTGGTAGAGTCCAAAAAATCAATTTTCTGATGAAAAACGATGACCCCGGACCAGTCGAACGTTGAAAAAAGTGGTCAATATTGATGAAATTTTAACATTTAATCTTTTGACTTTAAATGACGGTTGGATGTGAGTTATTACTTTTTCAACTAAAATAAGTGTGTTTAAAGTCATTTCTGTGCCTGAAATTGGTCAAAATTGAAGATTTTGAGTAAGCAAAACTCTGTAAAAATGGCAGTTTTGGTCACTGTGAGGGTTTAAAAAGTGGTTATTCAACATGAGGCCCGATCCAAATGACATTTTGAATCATTTTTGGTAGAGTCCAAAAAATCAATTTTCTGATGAAAAACGATGACCCCGGACCAGTCGAACGTTGAAAAAATGGTCAATATTGATGAAATTTTAATATTTAATCTTTTGACTTTAAATGATGGTTGGATGTGAGTTATTACTTTTTCAACTACAATAAGTGTGTTTAAAGTCATTTCTGTGCCTGAAATTGGTCAAAATTGAAGATTTTGAGTAAGCAAAACTCTGTAAAAATGGCAGTTTTGGTCACTGTGAGAGTTTAAAAAGTGGTTATTCAACATGAGGCCCGATCCAAATGACATTTTGAATCATTTTTGGTAGAGTCCAAAAAATCAATTTTCTGATGAAAAACGATGACCCTGGACCAGTCGAACGTTGAAAAAATGGTCAATATTGATGAAATTTTAATATTTAATCTTTTGACTTTAAATGATGGTTGGATGTGAGTTATTACTTTTTCAACTACAATAAGTGTGTTTAAAGTCATTTCTGTGCCTGAAATTGGTCAAAATTGAAGATTTTGAGTAAGCAAAACTCTGTAAAAATGGCAATTTTGGTCACTGTGAGGGTTTAAAAAGTGGTTATTCAACATGAGGCCCGATCCAAATGACATTTTGAATCATTTTTGGTAGAGTCCAAAAAATCCATTTTCTGATGAAAAACGATGACCCCGGACCAGTCGAACGTTGAAAAAATTGTCAATATTGATGAAATTTTAACATTTAATCTTTTGACTTTAAATGACGGTTGGATGTGAGTTATTACTTTTTCAACTAAAATAAGTGTGTTTAAAGTCATTTCTGTGCCTGAAATTGGTAAAAATTGAAGATTTTGAGTAAGCAAACTCTGTAAAAATGGCAATTTTGGTCACTGTGAGGGTTTAAAAAGTGGTTATTCAACATGAGGCCCGATCCAAATGACATTTTGAATCATTTTTGGTAGAGTCCAAAAAATCAATTTTCTGATGAAAAACGATGACCCCGGACCAGTCGAACGTTGAAAAAATGGTCAATATTGATGAAATTTTAATATTTAATCTTTTCACTTTAAATGACGGTTGGATGTGAGTTATTCCTTTTTCAACTAAAATAAGTGTGTTTAAAGTCATTTCTGTGCCTGAAATTGGTCAAAATTGTAGATTTTGAGTAAGCAAAACTCTGTAAAAATGGCAATTTTGGTCACTGTGAGGGTTTAAAAAGTGGTTATTCAACATGAGGCCCGATCCAAATGACATTTTGAATCATTTTTGGTAGAGTCCAAAAAATCAATTTTCTGATGAAAAACGATGACCCCGGACCAGTCGAACGTTGAAAAAATGGTCAATATTGATGAAATTTTAACATTTAATCTTTTGACTTTAAATGACGGTTGGATGTGAGTTATTACTTTTTCAACTAAAATAAGTGTGTTTAAAGTCATTTCTGTGCCTGAAATTGGTCAAAATTGAAGATTTTGAGTAAGCAAAACTCTGTAAAAATGGCAGTTTTGGTCACTGTGAGGGTTTAAAAAGTGGTTATTCAACATGAGGCCTGATCCAAATGACATTTTGAATCATTTTTGGTAGAGTCCAAAAAATCAATTTTCTGATGAAAAACGATGACCCCGGACCAGTTGAACGTTGAAAAAATGGTCAATATTGATGAAATTTTAACATTTAATCTTTTGACTTTAAATGACGGTTGGATGTGAGTTATTACTTTTTCAACTACAATAAGTGTGTTTAAAGTCATTTCTGTGCCTGAAATTGGTCAAAATTGAAGATTTTGAGTAAGCAAAACTCTGTAAAAATGGCAATTTTGGTCACTGTTAGGGTTTAAAAAGTGGTTATTCAACATGAGGCCCGATCCAAATGACATTTTGAATCATTTTTGGTAGAGTCCAAAAAATCAATTTTCTGATGAAAAACGATGACCCCGGATCAGTCGAACGTTTAAAAAATGGTCAATATTGATGAAAGTTTAACATTTAATCTTTTGACTTTAAATGACGGTTGGATGTGAGTTATGACTTTTTCAACTAAAATAAGTGTGTTTAAAGTCATTTCTGTGCCTGAAATTGGTCAAAATTGAAGATTTTGAGTAAGCAAAACTCTGTAAAAATGGCAATTTTGGTCACTGTTAGGGTTTAAAAAGTGGTTATTCAACATGAGGCCCGATCCAAATGACATTTTGAATCATTTTTGGTAGAGTCCAAAAAATTAATTTTCTGATGAAAAACGATGACCCCGGACCAGTTGAACGTTGAAAAAATGGTCAATATTGATGAAATTTTAACATTTAATCTTTTGACTTTAAATGACGGTTGGATGTGAGTTATTACTTTTTCAACTACAATAAGTGTGTTTAAAGTCATTTCTGTGCCTGAAATTGGTCAAAATTGAAGATTTTGAGTAAGCAAAACTCTGTAAAAATGGCAATTTTGGTCACTGTGAGGGTTTAAAAAGTGGTTATTCAACATGAGGCCCGATCCAAATGACATTTTGAATCATTTTTGGTAGAGTCCAAAAAATCCATTTTCTGATGAAAAACGATGACCCCGGACCAGTCGAACGTTGAAAAAATTGTCAATATTGATGAAATTTTAACATTTAATCTTTTGACTTTAAATGACGGTTGGATGTGAGTTATTACTTTTTCAACTAAAATAAGTGTGTTTAAAGTCATTTCTGTGCCTGAAATTGGTCAAAATTGAAGATTTTGAGTAAGCAAAAACTCTGTAAAAATGGCAATTTTGGTCACTGTTAGGGTTTAAAAAGTGGTTATTCAACATGAGGCCCGATCCAAATGACATTTTGAATCATTTTTGGTAGAGTCCAAAAAATCCATTTTCTGATGAAAAACGATTACCCCGGACCAGTCGAACGTTGAAAAAATGGTCAATATTGATGAAATTTTAACATTTAATCTTTTGACTTTAAATGACGGTTGGATGTGAGTTATTACTTTTTCAACTACAATAAGTGTGTTTAAAGTCATTTCTGTGCCTGAAATTGGTCAAAATTGAAGATTTTGAGTAAGCAAAACTCTGTAAAAATGGCAATTTTGGTCACTGTGAGGGTTTAAAAAGTGGTTATTCAACATGAGGCCCGATCCAAATGACATTTTGAATCATTTTTGGTAGAGTCCAAAAAATCAATTTTCTGATGAAAAACGATGACCCCGGATCAGTCGAACGTTTAAAAAATGGTCAATATTGATGAAAGTTTAACATTTAATCTTTTGACTTTAAATGACGGTTGGATGTGAGTTATGACTTTTTCAACTAAAATAAGTGTGTTTAAAGTCATTTCTGTGCCTGAAATTGGTCAAAATTGAAGATTTTGAGTAAGCAAAACTCTGTAAAAATGGCAATTTTGGTCACTGTGAGGGTTTAAAAAGTGGTTATTCAACATGAGGCCCGATCCAAATGACATTTTGAATCATTTTTGGTAGAGTCCAAAAAATCAATTTTCTGATGAAAAACGATGACCCCGGACCAGTCGAACGTTGAAAAAATGGTCAATATTGATGAAATTTTAACATTTAATCTTTTGACTTTAAATGACGGTTGGATGTGAGTTATTACTTTTTCAACTAAAATAAGTGTGTTTAAAGTCATTTCTGTGCCTGAAATTGGTCAAAATTGAAGATTTTGAGTAAGCAAAACTCTGTAAAAATGGCAGTTTTGGTCACTGTGAGGGTTTAAAAAGTGGTTATTCAACATGAGGCCCGATCCAAATGACATTTTGAATCATTTTTGGTAGAGTCCAAAAAATCAATTTTCTGATGAAAAACGATGACCCCGGACCAGTCGAACGTTGAAAAAATGGTCAATATTGATGAAATTTTAATATTTAATCTTTTGACTTTAAATGATGGTTGGATGTGAGTTATTACTTATTCAACTACAATAAGTGTGTTTAAAGTCATTTCTGTGCCTGAAATTGGTCAAAATTGAAGATTTTGAGTAAGCAAAACTCTGTAAAAATGGCAGTTTTGGTCACTGTGAGGGTTTAAAAAGTGGTTATTCAACATGAGGCCCGATCCAAATGACATTTTGAATCATTTTTGGTAGAGTCCAAAAAATCAATTTTCTGATGAAAAACGATGACCCTGGACCAGTCGAACGTTGAAAAAATGGTCAATATTGATGAAATTTTAATATTTAATCTTTTGACTTTAAATGATGGTTGGATGTGAGTTATTACTTTTTCAACTACAATAAGTGTGTTTAAAGTCATTTCTGTGCCTGAAATTGGTCAAAATTGAAGATTTTGAGTAAGCAAAACTCTGTAAAAATGGCAATTTTGGTCACTGTGAGGGTTTAAAAAGTGGTTATTCAACATGAGGCCCGATCCAAATGACATTTTGAATCATTTTTGGTAGAGTCCAAAAAATCCATTTTCTGATGAAAAACGATGACCCCGGACCAGTCGAACGTTGAAAAAATTGTCAATATTGATGAAATTTTAACATTTAATCTTTTGACTTTAAATGACGGTTGGATGTGAGTTATTACTTTTTCAACTAAAATAAGTGTGTTTAAAGTCATTTCTGTGCCTGAAATTGGTCAAAATTGAAGATTTTGAGTAAGCAAAACTCTGTAAATATGGCAGTTTTGGTCACTGTGAGGGTTTAAAAAGTGGTTATTCAACATGAGGCCCGATCCAAATGACATTTTGAATCATTTTTGGTAGAGTCCAAAAAATCAATTTTCTGATGAAAAACGATGACCCCGGACCAGTCGAACGTTGAAAAAATGGTCAATATTGATGACATTTTAACATTTAATCTTTTGACTTTAAATGACGGTTGGATGTGAGTTATTACTTTTTCAACTAAAATAAGTGTGTTTAAAGTCATTTCTGTGCCTGAAATTGGTCAAAATTGAAGATTTTGAGTAAGCAAAACTCTGTAAAAATGGCAGTTTTGGTCACTGTGAGGGTTTAAAAAGTGGTTATTCAACATGAGGCCCGATCCAAATGACATTTTGAATCATTTTTGGTAGAGTCCAAAAAATCAATTTTCTGATGAAAAACGATGACCCCGGACCAGTCGAACGTTGAAAAAATGGTCAATATTGATGAAATTTTAATATTTAATCTTTTGACTTTAAATGATGGTTGGATGTGAGTTATTACTTATTCAACTACAATAAGTGTGTTTAAAGTCATTTCTGTGCCTGAAATTGGTCAAAATTGAAGATTTTGAGTAAGCAAAACTCTGTAAAAATGGCAGTTTTGGTCACTGTGAGGGTTTAAAAAGTGGTTATTCAACATGAGGCCCGATCCAAATGACATTTTGAATCATTTTTGGTAGAGTCCAAAAAATCAATTTTCTGATGAAAAACGATGACCCTGGACCAGTCGAACGTTGAAAAAATGGTCAATATTGATGAAATTTTAATATTTAATCTTTTGACTTTAAATGATGGTTGGATGTGAGTTATTACTTTTTCAACTACAATAAGTGTGTTTAAAGTCATTTCTGTGCCTGAAATTGGTCAAAATTGAAGATTTTGAGTAAGCAAAACTCTGTAAAAATGGCAATTTTGGTCACTGTGAGGGTTTAAAAAGTGGTTATTCAACATGAGGCCCGATCCAAATGACATTTTGAATCATTTTTGGTAGAGTCCAAAAAATCCATTTTCTGATGAAAAACGATGACCCCGGACCAGTCGAACGTTGAAAAAATTGTCAATATTGATGAAATTTTAACATTTAATCTTTTGACTTTAAATGACGGTTGGATGTGAGTTATTACTTTTTCAACTAAAATAAGTGTGTTTAAAGTCATTTCTGTGCCTGAAATTGGTCAAAATTGAAGATTTTGAGTAAGCAAAACTCTGTAAAAATGGCAATTTTGGTCACTGTTAGGGTTTAAAAAGTGGTTATTCAACATGAGGCCCGATCCAAATGACATTTTGAATCATTTTTGGTAGAGTCCAAAAAATCCATTTTCTGATGAAAAACGATTACCCCGGACCAGTCGAACGTTGAAAAAATGGTCAATATTGATGAAATTTTAACATTTAATCTTTTGACTTTAAATGACGGTTGGATGTGAGTTATTACTTTTTCAACTAAAATAAGTGTGTTTAAAGTCATTTCTGTGCCTGAAATTGGTAAAAATTGAAGATTTTGAGTAAGCAAACTCTGTAAAAATGGCAATTTTGGTCACTGTGAGGGTTTAAAAAGTGGTTATTCAACATGAGGCCCGATCCAAATGACATTTTGAATCATTTTTGGTAGAGTCCAAAAAATCAATTTTCTGATGAAAAACGATGACCCCGGACCAGTCGAACGTTGAAAAAATGGTCAATATTGATGAAATTTTAATATTTAATCTTTTCACTTTAAATGACGGTTGGATGTGAGTTATTCCTTTTTCAACTAAAATAAGTGTGTTTAAAGTCATTTCTGTGCCTGAAATTGGTCAAAATTGTAGATTTTGAGTAAGCAAAACTCTGTAAAAATGGCAATTTTGGTCACTGTGAGGGTTTAAAAAGTGGTTATTCAACATGAGGCCCGATCCAAATGACATTTTGAATCATTTTTGGTAGAGTCCAAAAAATCCATTTTCTGATGAAAAACGATGACCCCGGACCAGTCGAACGTTGAAAAAATTGTCAATATTGATGAAATTTTAACATTTAATCTTTTGACTTTAAATGACGGTTGGATGTGAGTTATTACTTTTTCAACTAAAATAAGTGTGTTTAAAGTCATTTCTGTGCCTGAAATTGGTCAAAATTGAAGATTTTGAGTAAGCAAAACTCTGTAAAAATGGCAATTTTGGTCACTGTTAGGGTTTAAAAAGTGGTTATTCAACATGAGGCCCGATCCAAATGACATTTTGAATCATTTTTGGTAGAGTCCAAAAAATCCATTTTCTGATGAAAAACGATTACCCCGGACCAGTCGAACGTTGAAAAAATGGTCAATATTGATGAAATTTTAACATTTAATCTTTTGACTTTAAATGACGGTTGGATGTGAGTTATTACTTTTTCAACTAAAATAAGTGTGTTTAAAGTCATTTCTGTGCCTGAAATTGGTAAAAATTGAAGATTTTGAGTAAGCAAACTCTGTAAAAATGGCAATTTTGGTCACTGTGAGGGTTTAAAAAGTGGTTATTCAACATGAGGCCCGATCCAAATGACATTTTGAATCATTTTTGGTAGAGTCCAAAAAATCAATTTTCTGATGAAAAACGATGACCCCGGACCAGTCGAACGTTGAAAAAATGGTCAATATTGATGAAATTTTAATATTTAATCTTTTCACTTTAAATGACGGTTGGATGTGAGTTATTCCTTTTTCAACTAAAATAAGTGTGTTTAAAGTCATTTCTGTGCCTGAAATTGGTCAAAATTGTAGATTTTGAGTAAGCAAAACTCTGTAAAAATGGCAATTTTGGTCACTGTGAGGGTTTAAAAAGTGGTTATTCAACATGAGGCCCGATCCAAATGACATTTTGAATCATTTTTGGTAGAGTCCAAAAAATCAATTTTCTGATGAAAAACGATGACCCCGGACCAGTCGAACGTTGAAAAAATGGTCAATATTGATGAAATTTTAACATTTAATCTTTTGACTTTAAATGACGGTTGGATGTGAGTTATTACTTTTTCAACTAAAATAAGTGTGTTTAAAGTCATTTCTGTGCCTGAAATTGGTCAAAATTGAAGATTTTGAGTAAGCAAAACTCTGTAAAAATGGCAATTTTGGTCACTGTTAGGGTTTAAAAAGTGGTTATTCAACATGAGGCCCGATCCAAATGACATTTTGAATCATTTTTGGTAGAGTCCAAAAAATCCATTTTCTGATGAAAAACGATTACCCCGGACCAGTCGAACGTTGAAAAAATGGTCAATATTGATGAAATTTTAACATTTAATCTTTTGACTTTAAATGACGGTTGGATGTGAGTTATTACTTTTTCAACTAAAATAAGTGTGTTTAAAGTCATTTCTGTGCCTGAAATTGGTAAAAATTGAAGATTTTGAGTAAGCAAACTCTGTAAAAATGGCAATTTTGGTCACTGTGAGGGTTTAAAAAGTGGTTATTCAACATGAGGCCCGATCCAAATGACATTTTGAATCATTTTTGGTAGAGTCCAAAAAATCAATTTTCTGATGAAAAACGATGACCCCGGACCAGTCGAACGTTGAAAAAATGGTCAATATTGATGAAATTTTAATATTTAATCTTTTCACTTTAAATGACGGTTGGATGTGAGTTATTCCTTTTTCAACTAAAATAAGTGTGTTTAAAGTCATTTCTGTGCCTGAAATTGGTCAAAATTGTAGATTTTGAGTAAGCAAAACTCTGTAAAAATGGCAATTTTGGTCACTGTGAGGGTTTAAAAAGTGGTTATTCAACATGAGGCCCGATCCAAATGACATTTTGAATCATTTTTGGTAGAGTCCAAAAAATCAATTTTCTGATGAAAAACGATGACCCCGGACCAGTCGAACGTTGAAAAAATGGTCAATATTGATGAAATTTTAACATTTAATCTTTTGACTTTAAATGACGGTTGGATGTGAGTTATTACTTTTTCAACTAAAATAAGTGTGTTTAAAGTCATTTCTGTGCCTGAAATTGGTCAAAATTGAAGATTTTGAGTAAGCAAAACTCTGTAAAAATGGCAGTTTTGGTCACTGTGAGGGTTTAAAAAGTGGTTATTCAACATGAGGCCTGATCCAAATGACATTTTGAATCATTTTTGGTAGAGTCCAAAAAATCAATTTTCTGATGAAAAACGATGACCCCGGACCAGTTGAACGTTGAAAAAATGGTCAATATTGATGAAATTTTAACATTTAATCTTTTGACTTTAAATGACGGTTGGATGTGAGTTATTACTTTTTCAACTACAATAAGTGTGTTTAAAGTCATTTCTGTGCCTGAAATTGGTCAAAATTGAAGATTTTGAGTAAGCAAAACTCTGTAAAAATGGCAATTTTGGTCACTGTTAGGGTTTAAAAAGTGGTTATTCAACATGAGGCCCGATCCAAATGACATTTTGAATCATTTTTGGTAGAGTCCAAAAAATCAATTTTCTGATGAAAAACGATGACCCCGGATCAGTCGAACGTTTAAAAAATGGTCAATATTGATGAAAGTTTAACATTTAATCTTTTGACTTTAAATGACGGTTGGATGTGAGTTATGACTTTTTCAACTAAAATAAGTGTGTTTAAAGTCATTTCTGTGCCTGAAATTGGTCAAAATTGAACATTTTGAGTAAGCAAAACTCTGTAAAAATGGCAATTTTGGTCACTGTGAGGGTTTAAAAAGTGGTTATTCAACATGAGGCCCGATCCAAATGACATTTTGAATCATTTTTGGTAGAGTCCAAAAAATTAATTTTCTGATGAAAAACGATGACCCCGGACCAGTTGAACGTTGAAAAAATGGTCAATATTGATGAAATTTTAACATTTAATCTTTTGACTTTAAATGACGGTTGGATGTGAGTTATTACTTTTTCAACTACAATAAGTGTGTTTAAAGTCATTTCTGTGCCTGAAATTGGTCAAAATTGAAGATTTTGGGTAAGCAAAACTCTGTAAAAATGGCAATTTTGGTCACTGTGAGGGTTTAAAAAGTGGTTATTCAACATGAGGCCCGATCCAAATGACATTTTGAATCATTTTTGGTAGAGTCCAAAAAATCAATTTTCTGATGAAAAACGATGACCCCGGACCAGTCGAACGTTGAAAAAATGGTCAATATTGATGAAATTTTAACATTTAATCTTTTGACTTTAAATGACGGTTGGATGTGAGGTATTACTTTTTCAACTAAAATAAGTGTGTTTAAAGTCATTTCTGTGCCTGAAATTGGTCAAAATTGAAGATTTTGAGTAAGCAAAACTCTGTAAAAATGGCAATTTTGGTCACTGTTAGGGTTTAAAAAGTGGTTATTCAACATGAGGCCCGATCCAAATGACATTTTGAATCATTTTTGGTAGAGTCCAAAAAATCAATTTTCTGATGAAAAACGATGACCCCGGACCAGTTGAACGTTGAAAAAATGGTCAATATTGATGAAATTTTAACATTTAATCTTTTGACTTTAAATGACGGTTGGATGTGAGTTATTACTTTTTCAACTAAAATAAGTGTGTTTAAAGTCATTTCTGTGCCTGAAATTGGTCAAAATTGAAGATTTTGAGTAAGCAAAACTCTGTAAAAATGGCAGTTTTGGTCACTGTGAGGGTTTAAAAAGTGGTTATTCAACATGAGGCCCGATCCAAATGACATTTTGAATCATTTTTGGTAGAGTCCAAAAAATCAATTTTCTGATGAAAAACGATGACCCCGGACCAGTCGAACGTTGAAAAAATGGTCAATATTGATGAAATTTTAACATTTAATCTTTTGACTTTAAATGACGGTTGGATGTGAGTTATTACTTTTTCAACTAAAATAAGTGTGTTTAAAGTCATTTCTGTGCCTGAAATTGGTCAAAATTGAAGATTTTGAGTAAGCAAAACTCTGTAAAAATTGCAGTTTTGGTCACTGTGAGGGTTTAAAAAGTGGTTATTCAACATGAGGCCCGATCCAAATGACATTTTGAATCATTTTTGGTAGAGTCCAAAAAATCAATTTTCTGATGAAAAACGATGACCCCGGACCAGTCGAACGTTGAAAAAATGGTCAATATTGATGAAATTTTAATATTTAATCTTTTGACTTTAAATGATGGTTGGATGTGAGTTATTACTTTTTCAACTACAATAAGTGTGTTTAAAGTCATTTCTGTGCCTGAAATTGGTCAAAATTGAAGATTTTGAGTAAGCAAAACTCTGTAAAAATGGCAGTTTTGGTCACTGTGAGGGTTTAAAAAGTGGTTATTCAACATGAGGCCCGATCCAAATGACATTTTGAATCATTTTTGGTAGAGTCCAAAAAATCAATTTTCTGATGAAAAACGATGACCCTGGACCAGTCGAACGTTGAAAAAATGGTCAATATTGATGAAATTTTAATATTTAATCTTTTGACTTTAAATGATGGTTGGATGTGAGTTATTACTTTTTCAACTACAATAAGTGTGTTTAAAGTCATTTCTGTGCCTGAAATTGGTCAAAATTGAAGATTTTGAGTAAGCAAAACTCTGTAAAAATGGCAATTTTGGTCACTGTGAGGGTTTAAAAAGTGGTTATTCAACATGAGGCCCGATCCAAATGACATTTTGAATCATTTTTGGTAGAGTCCAAAAAATCCATTTTCTGATGAAAAACGATGACCCCGGACCAGTCGAACGTTGAAAAAATTGTCAATATTGATGAAATTTTAACATTTAATCTTTTGACTTTAAATGACGGTTGGATGTGAGTTATTACTTTTTCAACTAAAATAAGTGTGTTTAAAGTCATTTCTGTGCCTGAAATTGGTCAAAATTGAAGATTTTGAGTAAGCAAAACTCTGTAAAAATGGCAATTTTGGTCACTGTTAGGGTTTAAAAAGTGGTTATTCAACATGAGGCCCGATCCAAATGACATTTTGAATCATTTTTGGTAGAGTCCAAAAAATTCATTTTCTCATGAAAAACGATTACCCCGGACCAGTCGAACGTTGAAAAAATGGTCAATATTGATGAAATTTTAACATTTAATCTTTTGACTTTAAATGACGGTTGGATGTGAGTTATTACTTTTTCAACTAAAATAAGTGTGTTTAAAGTCATTTCTGTGCCTGAAATTGGTAAAAATTGAAGATTTTGAGTAAGCAAACTCTGTAAAAATGGCAATTTTGGTCACTGTGAGGGTTTAAAAAGTGGTTATTCAACATGAGGCCCGATCCAAATGACATTTTGAATCATTTTTGGTAGAGTCCAAAAAATCAATTTTCTGATGAAAAACGATGACCCCGGACCAGTCGAACGTTGAAAAAATGGTCAATATTGATGAAATTTTAATATTTAATCTTTTCACTTTAAATGACGGTTGGATGTGAGTTTTTCCTTTTTCAACTAAAATAAGTGTGTTTAAAGTCATTTCTGTGCCTGAAATTGGTCAAAATTGTAGATTTTGAGTAAGCAAAACTCTGTAAAAATGGCAATTTTGGTCACTGTGAGGGTTTAAAAAGTGGTTATTCAACATGAGGCCCGATCCAAATGACATTTTGAATCATTTTTGGTAGAGTCCAAAAAATCAATTTTCTGATGAAAAATGATGACCCCGGACCAGTCGAACGTTGAAAAAATGGTCAATATTGATGAAATTTTAACATTTAATCTTTTGACTTTAAATGACGGTTGGATGTGAGTTATTACTTTTTCAACTAAAATAAGTGTGTTTAAAGTCATTTCTGTGCCTGAAATTGGTCAAAATTGAAGATTTTGAGTAAGCAAAACTCTGTAAAAATGGCAGTTTTGGTCACTGTGAGGGTTTAAAAAGTGGTTATTCAACATGAGGCCTGATCCAAATGACATTTTGAATCATTTTTGGTAGAGTCCAAAAAATCAATTTTCTGATGAAAAACGATGACCCCGGACCAGTTGAACGTTGAAAAAATGGTCAATATTGATGAAATTTTAACTTTTAATCTTTTGACTTTAAATGACGGTTGGATGTGAGTTATTACTTTTTCAACTACAATAAGTGTGTTTAAAGTCATTTCTGTGCCTGAAATTGGTCAAAATTGAAGATTTTGAGTAAGCAAAACTCTGTAAAAATGGCAATTTTGGTCACTGTTAGGGTTTAAAAAGTGGTTATTCAACATGAGGCCCGATCCAAATGACATTTTGAATCATTTTTGGTAGAGTCCAAAAAATCAATTTTCTGATGAAAAACGATGACCCCGGATCAGTCGAACGTTTAAAAAATGGTCAATATTGATGAAAGTTTAACATTTAATCTTTTGACTTTAAATGACGGTTGGATGTGAGTTATGACTTTTTCAACTAAAATAAGTGTGTTTAAAGTCATTTCTGTGCCTGAAATTGGTCAAAATTGAAGATTTTGAGTAAGCAAAACTCTGTAAAAATGGCAATTTTGGTCACTGTTAGGGTTTAAAAAGTGGTTATTCAACATGAGGCCCGATCCAAATGACATTTTGAATCATTTTTGGTAGAGTCCAAAAAATTAATTTTCTGATGAAAAACGATGACCCCGGACCAGTTGAACGTTGAAAAAATGGTCAATATTGATGAAATTTTAACATTTAATCTTTTGACTTTAAATGACGGTTGGATGTGAGTTATTACTTTTTCAACTACAATAAGTGTGTTTAAAGTCATTTCTGTGCCTGAAATTGGTCAAAATTGAAGATTTTGAGTAAGCAAAAACTCTGTAAAAATGGCAATTTTGGTCACTGTTAGGGTTTAAAAAGTGGTTATTCAACATGAGGCCCGATCCAAATGACATTTTGAATCATTTTTGGTAGAGTCCAAAAAATCCATTTTCTGATGAAAAACGATTACCCCGGACCAGTCGAACGTTGAAAAAATGGTCAATATTGATGAAATTTTAACATTTAATCTTTTGACTTTAAATGACGGTTGGATGTGAGTTATTACTTTTTCAACTACAATAAGTGTGTTTAAAGTCATTTCTGTGCCTGAAATTGGTCAAAATTGAAGATTTTGAGTAAGCAAAACTCTGTAAAAATGGCAATTTTGGTCACTGTGAGGGTTTAAAAAGTGGTTATTCAACATGAGGCCCGATCCAAATGACATTTTGAATCATTTTTGGTAGAGTCCAAAAAATCAATTTTCTGATGAAAAACGATGACCCCGGATCAGTCGAACGTTTAAAAAATGGTCAATATTGATGAAAGTTTAACATTTAATCTTTTGACTTTAAATGACGGTTGGATGTGAGTTATGACTTTTTCAACTAAAATAAGTGTGTTTAAAGTCATTTCTGTGCCTGAAATTGGTCAAAATTGAAGATTTTGAGTAAGCAAAACTCTGTAAAAATGGCAATTTTGGTCACTGTGAGGGTTTAAAAAGTGGTTATTCAACATGAGGCCCGATCCAAATGACATTTTGAATCATTTTTGGTAGAGTCCAAAAAATCAATTTTCTGATGAAAAACGATGACCCCGGACCAGTCGAACGTTGAAAAAATGGTCAATATTGATGAAATTTTAACATTTAATCTTTTGACTTTAAATGACGGTTGGATGTGAGTTATTACTTTTTTAACTAAAATAAGTGTGTTTAAAGTCATTTCTGTGCCTGAAATTGGTCAAAATTGAAGATTTTGAGTAAGCAAAACTCTGTAAAAATGGCAATTTTGGTCACTGTTAGGGTTTAAAAAGTGGTTATTCAACATGAGGCCCGATCCAAATGACATTTTGAATCATTTTTGGTAGAGTCCAAAAAATCAATTTTCTGATGAAAAACAATGACCCCGGACCAGTTGAACGTTGAAAAAATGGTCAATATTGATGAAATTTTAACATTTAATCTTTTGACTTTAAATGACGGTTGGATGTGAGTTATTACTTTTTCAACTAAAATAAGTGTGTTTAAAGTCATTTCTGTGCCTGAAATTGGTCAAAATTGAAGATTTTGAGTAAGCAAAACTCTGTAAAAATGGCAGTTTTGGTCACTGTGAGGGTTTAAAAAGTGGTTATTCAACATGAGGCCCGATCCAAATGACATTTTGAATCATTTTTGGTAGAGTCCAAAAAATCAATTTTCTGATGAAAAACGATGACCCCGGACCAGTCGAACGTTGAAAAAATGGTCAATATTGATGAAATTTTAACATTTAATCTTTTGACTTTAAATGACGGTTGGATGTGAGTTATTACTTTTTCAACTAAAATAAGTGTGTTTAAAGTCATTTCTGTGCCTGAAATTGGTCAAAATTGAAGATTTTGAGTAAGCAAAACTCTGTAAAAATGGCAGTTTTGGTCACTGTGAGGGTTTAAAAAGTGGTTATTCAACATGAGGCCCGATCCAAATGACATTTTGAATCATTTTTGGTAGAGTCCAAAAAATCAATTTTCTGATGAAAAACGATGACCCCGGACCAGTCGAACGTTGAAAAAATGGTCAATATTGATGAAATTTTAATATTTAATCTTTTGACTTTAAATGATGGTTGGATGTGAGTTATTACTTTTTCAACTACAATAAGTGTGTTTAAAGTCATTTCTGTGCCTGAAATTGGTCAAAATTGAAGATTTTGAGTAAGCAAAACTCTGTAAAAATGGCAGTTTTGGTCACTGTGAGGGTTTAAAAAGTGGTTATTCAACATGAGGCCCGATCCAAATGACATTTTGAATCATTTTTGGTAGAGTCCAAAAAATCAATTTTCTGATGAAAAACGATGACCCTGGACCAGTCGAACGTTGAAAAAATGGTCAATATTGATGAAATTTTAATATTTAATCCTTTGACTTTAAATGATGGTTGGATGTGAGTTATTACTTTTTCAACTACAATAAGTGTGTTTAAAGTCATTTCTGTGCCTGAAATTGGTCAAAATTGAAGATTTTGAGTAAGCAAAACTCTGTAAAAATGGCAATTTTGGTCACTGTGAGGGTTTAAAAAGTGGTTATTCAACATGAGGCCCGATCCAAATGACATTTTGAATCATTTTTGGTAGAGTCCAAAAAATCCATTTTCTGATGAAAAACGATGACCCCGGACCAGTCGAACGTTGAAAAAATTGTCAATATTGATGAAATTTTAACATTTAATCTTTTGACTTTAAATGACGGTTGGATGTGAGTTATTACTTTTTCAACTAAAATAAGTGTGTTTAAAGTCATTTCTGTGCCTGAAATTGGTCAAAATTGAAGATTTTGAGTAAGCAAAACTCTGTAAAAATGGCAATTTTGGTCACTGTTAGGGTTTAAAAAGTGGTTATTCAACATGAGGCCCGATCCAAATGACATTTTGAATCATTTTTGGTAGAGTCCAAAAAATCCATTTTCTGATGAAAAACGATTACCCCGGACCAGTCGAACGTTGAAAAAATGGTCAATATTGATGAAATTTTAACATTTAATCTTTTGACTTTAAATGACGGTTGGATGTGAGTTATTACTTTTTCAACTACAATAAGTGTGTTTAAAGTCATTTCTGTGCCTGAAATTGGTCAAAATTGAAGATTTTGAGTAAGCAAAACTCTGTAAAAATGGCAATTTTGGTCACTGTGAGGGTTTAAAAAGTGGTTATTCAACATGAGGCCCGATCCAAATGACATTTTGAATCATTTTTGGTAGAGTCCAAAAAATCAATTTTCTGATGAAAAACGATGACCCCGGATCAGTCGAACGTTTAAAAAATGGTCAATATTGATGAAAGTTTAACATTTAATCTTTTGACTTTAAATGACGGTTGGATGTGAGTTATGACTTTTTCAACTAAAATAAGTGTGTTTAAAGTCATTTCTGTGCCTGAAATTGGTCAAAATTGAAGATTTTGAGTAAGCAAAACTCTGTAAAAATGGCAATTTTGGTCACTGTGAGGGTTTAAAAAGTGGTTATTCAACATGAGGCCCGATCCAAATGACATTTTGAATCATTTTTGGTAGAGTCCAAAAAATCAATTTTCTGATGAAAAACGATGACCCCGGACCAGTCGAACGTTGAAAAAATGGTCAATATTGATGACATTTTAACATTTAATCTTTTGACTTTAAATGACGGTTGGATGTGAGTTATTACTTTTTCAACTAAAATAAGTGTGTTTAAAGTCATTTCTGTGCCTGAAATTGGTCAAAATTGAAGATTTTGAGTAAGCAAAACTCTGTAAAAATGGCAATTTTGGTCACTGTTAGGGTTTAAAAAGTGGTTATTCAACATGAGGCCCGATCCAAATGACATTTTGAATCATTTTTGGTAGAGTCCAAAAAATCAATTTTCTGATGAAAAACGATGACCCCGGACCAGTTGAACGTTGAAAAAATGGTCAATATTGATGAAATTTTAACATTTAATCTTTTGACTTTAAATGACGGTTGGATGTGAGTTATTACTTTTTCAACTAAAATAAGTGTGTTTAAAGTCATTTCTGTGCCTGAAATTGGTCAAAATTGAAGATTTTGAGTAAGCAAAACTCTGTAAAAATGGCAGTTTTGGTCACTGTGAGGGTTTAAAAAGTGGTTATTCAACATGAGGCCCGATCCAAATGACATTTTGAATCATTTTTGGTAGAGTCCAAAAAATCAATTTTCTGATGAAAAACGATGACCCCGGACCAGTCGAACGTTGAAAAAATGGTCAATATTGATGAAATTTTAACATTTAATCTTTTGACTTTAAATGACGGTTGGATGTGAGTTATTACTTTTTCAACTAAAATAAGTGTGTTTAAAGTCATTTCTGTGCCTGAAATTGGTCAAAATTGAAGATTTTGAGTAAGCAAAACTCTGTAAAAATGGCAGTTTTGGTCACTGTGAGGGTTTAAAAAGTGGTTATTCAACATGAGGCCCGATCCAAATGACATTTTGAATCATTTTTGGTAGAGTCCAAAAAATCAATTTTCTGATGAAAAACGATGACCCCGGACCAGTCGAACGTTGAAAAAATGGTCAATATTGATGAAATTTTAATATTTAATCTTTTGACTTTAAATGATGGTTGGATGTGAGTTATTACTTTTTCAACTACAATAAGTGTGTTTAAAGTCATTTCTGTGCCTGAAATTGGTCAAAATTGAAGATTTTGAGTAAGCAAAACTCTGTAAAAATGGCAGTTTTGGTCACTGTGAGGGTTTAAAAAGTGGTTATTCAACATGAGGCCCGATCCAAATGACATTTTGAATCATTTTTGGTAGAGTCCAAAAAATCAATTTTCTGATGAAAAACGATGACCCTGGACCAGTCGAACGTTGAAAAAATGGTCAATATTGATGAAATTTTAATATTTAATCTTTTGACTTTAAATGATGGTTGGATGTGAGTTATTACTTTTTCAACTACAATAAGTGTGTTTAAAGTCATTTCTGTGCCTGAAATTGGTCAAAATTGAAGATTTTGAGTAAGCAAAACTCTGTAAAAATGGCAATTTTGGTCACTGTGAGGGTTTAAAAAGTGGTTATTCAACATGAGGCCCGATCCAAATGACATTTTGAATCATTTTTGGTAGAGTCCAAAAAATCCATTTTCTGATGAAAAACGATGACCCCGGACCAGTCGAACGTTGAAAAAATTGTCAATATTGATGAAATTTTAACATTTAATCTTTTGACTTTAAATGACGGTTGGATGTGAGTTATTACTTTTTCAACTAAAATAAGTGTGTTTAAAGTCATTTCTGTGCCTGAAATTGGTCAAAATTGAAGATTTTGAGTAAGCAAAACTCTGTAAAAATGGCAATTTTGGTCACTGTTAGGGTTTAAAAAGTGGTTATTCAACATGAGGCCCGATTCAAATGACATTTTGAATCATTTTTGGTAGAGTCCAAAAAATCCATTTTCTGATGAAAAACGATTACCCCGGACCAGTCGAACGTTGAAAAAATGGTCAATATTGATGAAATTTTAACATTTAATCTTTTGACTTTAAATGACGGTTGGATGTGAGTTATTACTTTTTCAACTAAAATAAGTGTGTTTAAAGTCATTTCTGTGCCTGAAATTGGTAAAAATTGAAGATTTTGAGTAAGCAAACTCTGTAAAAATGGCAATTTTGGTCACTGTGAGGGTTTAAAAAGTGGTTATTCAACATGAGGCCCGATCCAAATGACATTTTGAATCATTTTTGGTAGAGTCCAAAAAATCAATTTTCTGATGAAAAACGATGACCCCGGACCAGTCGAACGTTGAAAAAATGGTCAATATTGATGAAATTTTAATATTTAATCTTTTCACTTTAAATGACGGTTGGATGTGAGTTATTCCTTTTTCAACTAAAATAAGTGTGTTTAAAGTCATTTCTGTGCCTGAAATTGGTCAAAATTGTAGATTTTGAGTAAGCAAAACTCTGTAAAAATGGCAATTTTGGTCACTGTGAGGGTTTAAAAAGTGGTTATTCAACATGAGGCCCGATCCAAATGACATTTTGAATCATTTTTGGTAGAGTCCAAAAAATCAATTTTCTGATGAAAAACGATGACCCCGGACCAGTCGAACGTTGAAAAAATGGTCAATATTGATGAAATTTTAACATTTAATCTTTTGACTTTAAATGACGGTTGGATGTGAGTTATTACTTTTTCAACTAAAATAAGTGTGTTTAAAGTCATTTCTGTGCCTGAAATTGGTCAAAATTGAAGATTTTGAGTAAGCAAAACTCTGTAAAAATGGCAGTTTTGGTCACTGTGAGGGTTTAAAAAGTGGTTATTCAACATGAGGCCTGATCCAAATGACATTTTGAATCATTTTTGGTAGAGTCCAAAAAATCAATTTTCTGATGAAAAACGATGACCCCGGACCAGTTGAACGTTGAAAAAATGGTCAATATTGATGAAATTTTAACATTTAATCTTTTGACTTTAAATGACGGTTGGATGTGAGTTATTACTTTTTCAACTACAATAAGTGTGTTTAAAGTCATTTCTGTGCCTGAAATTGGTCAAAATTGAAGATTTTGAGTAAGCAAAACTCTGTAAAAATGGCAATTTTGGTCACTGTTAGGGTTTAAAAAGTGGTTATTCAACATGAGGCCCGATCCAAATGACATTTTGAATCATTTTTGGTAGAGTCCAAAAAATTAATTTTCTGATGAAAAACGATGACCCCGGACCAGTTGAACGTTGAAAAAATGGTCAATATTGATGAAATTTTAACATTTAATCTTTTGACTTTAAATGACGGTTGGATGTGAGTTATTACTTTTTCAACTACAATAAGTGTGTTTAAAGTCATTTCTGTGCCTGAAATTGGTCAAAATTGAAGATTTTGAGTAAGCAAAACTCTGTAAAAATGGCAATTTTGGTCACTGTGAGGGTTTAAAAAGTGGTTATTCAACATGAGGCCCGATCCAAATGACATTTTGAATCATTTTTGGTAGAGTCCAAAAAATCCATTTTCTGATGAAAAACGATGACCCCGGACCAGTCGAACGTTGAAAAAATTGTCAATATTGATGAAATTTTAACATTTAATCTTTTGACTTTAAATGACGGTTGGATGTGAGTTATTACTTTTTCAACTAAAATAAGTGTGTTTAAAGTCATTTCTGTGCCTGAAATTGGTCAAAATTGAAGATTTTGAGTAAGCAAAAACTCTGTAAAAATGGCAATTTTGGTCACTGTTAGGGTTTAAAAAGTGGTTATTCAACATGAGGCCCGATCCAAATGACATTTTGAATCATTTTTGGTAGAGTCCAAAAAATCCATTTTCTGATGAAAAACGATTACCCCGGACCAGTCGAACGTTGAAAAAATGGTCAATATTGATGAAATTTTAACATTTAATCTTTTGACTTTAAATGACGGTTGGATGTGAGTTATTACTTTTTCAACTACAATAAGTGTGTTTAAAGTCATTTCTGTGCCTGAAATTGGTCAAAATTGAAGATTTTGAGTAAGCAAAACTCTGTAAAAATGGCAATTTTGGTCACTGTGAGGGTTTAAAAAGTGGTTATTCAACATGAGGCCCGATCCAAATGACATTTTGAATCATTTTTGGTAGAGTCCAAAAAATCAATTTTCTGATGAAAAACGATGACCCCGGATCAGTCGAACGTTTAAAAAATGGTCAATATTGATGAAAGTTTAACATTTAATCTTTTGACTTTAAATGACGGTTGGATGTGAGTTATGACTTTTTCAACTAAAATAAGTGTGTTTAAAGTCATTTCTGTGCCTGAAATTGGTCAAAATTGAAGATTTTGAGTAAGCAAAACTCTGTAAAAATGGCAATTTTGGTCACTGTGAGGGTTTAAAAAGTGGTTATTCAACATGAGGCCCGATCCAAATGACATTTTGAATCATTTTTGGTAGAGTCCAAAAAATCAATTTTCTGATGAAAAACGATGACCCCGGACCAGTCGAACGTTGAAAAAATGGTCAATATTGATGAAATTTTAACATTTAATCTTTTGACTTTAAATGACGGTTGGATGTGAGTTATTACTTTTTCAACTAAAATAAGTGTGTTTAAAGTCATTTCTGTGCCTGAAATTGGTCAAAATTGAAGATTTTGAGTAAGCAAAACTCTGTAAAAATGGCAATTTTGGTCACTGTTAGGGTTTAAAAAGTGGTTATTCAACATGAGGCCCGATCCAAATGACATTTTGAATCATTTTTGGTAGAGTCCAAAAAATCAATTTTCTGATGAAAAACGATGACCCCGGACCAGTTGAACGTTGAAAAAATGGTCAATATTGATGAAATTTTAACATTTAATCTTTTGACTTTAAATGACGGTTGGATGTGAGTTATTACTTTTTCAACTAAAATAAGTGTGTTTAAAGTCATTTCTGTGCCTGAAATTGGTCAAAATTGAAGATTTTGAGTAAGCAAAACTCTGTAAAAATGGCAGTTTTGGTCACTGTGAGGGTTTAAAAAGTGGTTATTCAACATGAGGCCCGATCCAAATGACATTTTGAATCATTTTTGGTAGAGTCCAAAAAATCAATTTTCTGATGAAAAACGATGACCCCGGACCAGTCGAACGTTGAAAAAATGGTCAATATTGATGAAATTTTAACATTTAATCTTTTGACTTTAAATGACGGTTGGATGTGAGTTATTACTTTTTCAACTAAAATAAGTGTGTTTAAAGTCATTTCTGTGCCTGAAATTGGTCAAAATTGAAGATTTTGAGTAAGCAAAACTCTGTAAAAATGGCAGTTTTGGTCACTGTGAGGGTTTAAAAAGTGGTTATTCAACATGAGGCCCGATCCAAATGACATTTTGAATCATTTTTGGTAGAGTCCAAAAAATCAATTTTCTGATGAAAAACGATGACCCCGGACCAGTCGAACGTTGAAAAAATAGTCAATATTGATGAAATTTTAATATTTAATCTTTTGACTTTAAATGATGGTTGGATGTGAGTTATTACTTTTTCAACTACAATAAGTGTGTTTAAAGTCATTTCTGTGCCTGAAATTGGTCAAAATTGAAGATTTTGAGTAAGCAAAACTCTGTAAAAATGGCAGTTTTGGTCACTGTGAGGGTTTAAAAAGTGGTTATTCAACATGAGGCCCGATCCAAATGACATTTTGAATCATTTTTGGTAGAGTCCAAAAAATCAATTTTCTGATGAAAAACGATGACCCTGGACCAGTCGAACGTTGAAAAAATGGTCAATATTGATGAAATTTTAATATTTAATCTTTTGACTTTAAATGATGGTTGGATGTGAGTTATTACTTTTTCAACTACAATAAGTGTGTTTAAAGTCATTTCTGTGCCTGAAATTGGTCAAAATTGAAGATTTTGAGTAAGCAAAACTCTGTAAAAATGGCAATTTTGGTCACTGTGAGGGTTTAAAAAGTGGTTATTCAACATGAGGCCCGATCCAAATGACATTTTGAATCATTTTTGGTAGAGTCCAAAAAATCCATTTTCTGATGAAAAACGATGACCCCGGACCAGTCGAACGTTGAAAAAATTGTCAATATTGATGAAATTTTAACATTTAATCTTTTGACTTTAAATGACGGTTGGATGTGAGTTATTACTTTTTCAACTAAAATAAGTGTGTTTAAAGTCATTTCTGTGCCTGAAATTGGTCAAAATTGAAGATTTTGAGTAAGCAAAACTCTGTAAAAATGGCAATTTTGGTCACTGTTAGGGTTTAAAAAGTGGTTATTCAACATGAGGCCCGATCCAAATGACATTTTGAATCATTTTTGGTAGAGTCCAAAAAATCCATTTTCTGATGAAAAACGATTACCCCGGACCAGTCGAACGTTGAAAAAATGGTCAATATTGATGAAATTTTAACATTTAATCTTTTGACTTTAAATGACGGTTGGATGTGAGTTATTACTTTTTCAACTAAAATAAGTGTGTTTAAAGTCATTTCTGTGCCTGAAATTGGTAAAAATTGAAGATTTTGAGTAAGCAAACTCTGTAAAAATGGCAATTTTGGTCACTGTGAGGGTTTAAAAAGTGGTTATTCAACATGAGGCCCGATCCAAATGACATTTTGAATCATTTTTGGTAGAGTCCAAAAAATCAATTTTCTGATGAAAAACGATGACCCCGGACCAGTCGAACGTTGAAAAAATGGTCAATATTGATGAAATTTTAATATTTAATCTTTTCACTTTAAATGACGGTTGGATGTGAGTTATTCCTTTTTCAACTAAAATAAGTGTGTTTAAAGTCATTTCTGTGCCTGAAATTGGTCAAAATTGTAGATTTTGAGTAAGCAAAACTCTGTAAAAATGGCAATTTTGGTCACTGTGAGGGTTTAAAAAGTGGTTATTCAACATGAGGCCCGATCCAAATGACATTTTGAATCATTTTTGGTAGAGTCCAAAAAATCAATTTTCTGATGAAAAACGATGACCCCGGACCAGTCGAACGTTGAAAAAATGGTCAATATTGATGAAATTTTAACATTTAATCTTTTGACTTTAAATGACGGTTGGATGTGAGTTATTACTTTTTCAACTAAAATAAGTGTGTTTAAAGTCATTTCTGTGCCTGAAATTGGTCAAAATTGAAGATTTTGAGTAAGCAAAACTCTGTAAAAATGGCAGTTTTGGTCACTGTGAGGGTTTAAAAAGTGGTTATTCAACATGAGGCCCGATCCAAATGACATTTTGAATCATTTTTGGTAGAGTCCAAAAAATCAATTTTCTGATGAAAAACGATGACCCCGGACCAGTCGAACGTTGAAAAAATGGTCAATATTGATGAAATTTTAATATTTAATCTTTTGACTTTAAATGATGGTTGGATGTGAGTTATTACTTTTTCAACTACAATAAGTGTGTTTAAAGTCATTTCTGTGCCTGAAATTGGTCAAAATTGAAGATTTTGAGTAAGCAAAACTCTGTAAAAATGGCAATTTTGGTCACTGTGAGGGTTTAAAAAGTGGTTATTCAACATGAGGCCCGATCCAAATGACATTTTGAATCATTTTTGGTAGAGTCCAAAAAATCCATTTTCTGATGAAAAACGATTACCCCGGACCAGTCGAACGTTGAAAAAATGGTCAATATTGATGAAATTTTAACATTTAATCTTTTGACTTTAAATGACGGTTGGATGTGAGTTATTACTTTTTCAACTACAATAAGTGTGTTTAAAGTCATTTCTGTGCCTGAAATTGGTCAAAATTGAAGATTTTGAGTAAGCAAAACTCTGTAAAAATGGCAATTTTGGTCACTGTGAGGGTTTAAAAAGTGGTTATTCAACATGAGGCCCGATCCAAATGACATTTTGAATCATTTTTGGTAGAGTCCAAAAAATCAATTTTCTGATGAAAAACGATGACCCCGGATCAGTCGAACGTTTAAAAAATGGTCAATATTGATGAAAGTTTAACATTTAATCTTTTGACTTTAAATGACGGTTGGATGTGAGTTATGACTTTTTCAACTAAAATAAGTGTGTTTAAAGTCATTTCTGTGCCTGAAATTGGTCAAAATTGAAGATTTTGAGTAAGCAAAACTCTGTAAAAATGGCAATTTTGGTCACTGTGAGGGTTTAAAAAGTGGTTATTCAACATGAGGCCTGATCCAAATGACATTTTGAATCATTTTTGGTAGAGTCCAAAAAATCAATTTTCTGATGAAAAACGATGACCCCGGACCAGTCGAACGTTGAAAAAATGGTCAATATTGATGAAATTTTAACATTTAATCTTTTGACTTTAAATGACGGTTGGATGTGAGTTATTACTTTTTCAACTACAATAAGTGTGTTTAAAGTCATTTCTGTGCCTGAAATTGGTCAAAATTGAAGATTTTGAGTAAGCAAAACTCTGTAAAAATGGCAATTTTGGTCACTGTGAGGGTTTAAAAAGTGGTTATTCAACATGAGGCCCGATCCAAATGACATTTTGAATCATTTTTGGTAGAGTCCAAAAAATCAATTTTCTGATGAAAAACGATGACCCCGGATCAGTCGAACGTTTAAAAAATGGTCAATATTGATGAAAGTTTAACATTTAATCTTTTGACTTTAAATGACGGTTGGATGTGAGTTATGACTTTTTCAACTAAAATAAGTGTGTTTAAAGTCATTTCTGTGCCTGAAATTGGTCAAAATTGAAGATTTTGAGTAAGCAAAACTCTGTAAAAATGGCAATTTTGGTCACTGTGAGGGTTTAAAAAGTGGTTATTCAACATGAGGCCCGATCCAAATGACATTTTGAATCATTTTTGGTAGAGTCCAAAAAATCAATTTTCTGATGAAAAACGATGACCCCGGACCAGTCGAACGTTGAAAAAATGGTCAATATTGATGAAATTTTAACATTTAATCTTTTGACTTTAAATGACGGTTGGATGTGAGTTATTACTTTTTCAACTAAAATAAGTGTGTTTAAAGTCATTTCTGTGCCTGAAATTGGTCAAAATTGAAGATTTTGAGTAAGCAAAACTCTGTAAAAATGGCAATTTTGGTCACTGTTAGGGTTTAAAAAGTGGTTATTCAACATGAGGCCCGATCCAAATGACATTTTGAATCATTTTTGGTAGAGTCCAAAAAATCAATTTTCTGATGAAAAACGATGACCCCGGACCAGTTGAACGTTGAAAAAATGGTCAATATTGATGAAATTTTAACATTTAATCTTTTGACTTTAAATGACGGTTGGATGTGAGTTATTACTTTTTCAACTAAAATAAGTGTGTTTAAAGTCATTTCTGTGCCTGAAATTGGTCAAAATTGAAGATTTTGAGTAAGCAAAACTCTGTAAAAATGGCAGTTTTGGTCACTGTGAGGGTTTAAAAAGTGGTTATTCAACATGAGGCCCGATCCAAATGACATTTTGAATCATTTTTGGTAGAGTCCAAAAAATCAATTTTCTGATGAAAAACGATGACCCCGGACCAGTCGAACGTTGAAAAAATGGTCAATATTGATGAAATTTTAACATTTAATCTTTTGACTTTAAATGACGGTTGGATGTGAGTTATTACTTTTTCAACTAAAATAAGTGTGTTTAAAGTCATTTCTGTGCCTGAAATTGGTCAAAATTGAAGATTTTGAGTAAGCAAAACTCTGTAAAAATGGCAGTTTTGGTCACTGTGAGGGTTTAAAAAGTGGTTATTCAACATGAGGCCCGATCCAAATGACATTTTGAATCATTTTTGGTAGAGTCCAAAAAATCAATTTTCTGATGAAAAACGATGACCCCGGACCAGTCGAACGTTGAAAAAATAGTCAATATTGATGAAATTTTAATATTTAATCTTTTGACTTTAAATGATGGTTGGATGTGAGTTATTACTTTTTCAACTACAATAAGTGTGTTTAAAGTCATTTCTGTGCCTGAAATTGGTCAAAATTGAAGATTTTGAGTAAGCAAAACTCTGTAAAAATGGCAGTTTTGGTCACTGTGAGGGTTTAAAAAGTGGTTATTCAACATGAGGCCCGATCCAAATGACATTTTGAATCATTTTTGGTAGAGTCCAAAAAATCAATTTTCTGATGAAAAACGATGACCCTGGACCAGTCGAACGTTGAAAAAATGGTCAATATTGATGAAATTTTAATATTTAATCTTTTGACTTTAAATGATGGTTGGATGTGAGTTATTACTTTTTCAACTACAATAAGTGTGTTTAAAGTCATTTCTGTGCCTGAAATTGGTCAAAATTGAAGATTTTGAGTAAGCAAAACTCTGTAAAAATGGCAATTTTGGTCACTGTGAGGGTTTAAAAAGTGGTTATTCAACATGAGGCCCGATCCAAATGACATTTTGAATCATTTTTGGTAGAGTCCAAAAAATCCATTTTCTGATGAAAAACGATGACCCCGGACCAGTCGAACGTTGAAAAAATTGTCAATATTGATGAAATTTTAACATTTAATCTTTTGACTTTAAATGACGGTTGGATGTGAGTTATTACTTTTTCAACTAAAATAAGTGTGTTTAAAGTCATTTCTGTGCCTGAAATTGGTCAAAATTGAAGATTTTGAGTAAGCAAAACTCTGTAAAAATGGCAATTTTGGTCACTGTTAGGGTTTAAAAAGTGGTTATTCAACATGAGGCCCGATCCAAATGACATTTTGAATCATTTTTGGTAGAGTCCAAAAAATCCATTTTCTGATGAAAAACGATTACCCCGGACCAGTCGAACGTTGAAAAAATGGTCAATATTGATGAAATTTTAACATTTAATCTTTTGACTTTAAATGACGGTTGGATGTGAGTTATTACTTTTTCAACTAAAATAAGTGTGTTTAAAGTCATTTCTGTGCCTGAAATTGGTAAAAATTGAAGATTTTGAGTAAGCAAACTCTGTAAAAATGGCAATTTTGGTCACTGTGAGGGTTTAAAAAGTGGTTATTCAACATGAGGCCCGATCCAAATGACATTTTGAATCATTTTTGGTAGAGTCCAAAAAATCAATTTTCTGATGAAAAACGATGACCCCGGACCAGTCGAACGTTGAAAAAATGGTCAATATTGATGAAATTTTAATATTTAATCTTTTCACTTTAAATGACGGTTGGATGTGAGTTATTCCTTTTTCAACTAAAATAAGTGTGTTTAAAGTCATTTCTGTGCCTGAAATTGGTCAAAATTGTAGATTTTGAGTAAGCAAAACTCTGTAAAAATGGCAATTTTGGTCACTGTGAGGGTTTAAAAAGTGGTTATTCAACATGAGGCCCGATCCAAATGACATTTTGAATCATTTTTGGTAGAGTCCAAAAAATCAATTTTCTGATGAAAAACGATGACCCCGGACCAGTCGAACGTTGAAAAAATGGTCAATATTGATGAAATTTTAACATTTAATCTTTTGACTTTAAATGACGGTTGGATGTGAGTTATTACTTTTTCAACTAAAATAAGTGTGTTTAAAGTCATTTCTGTGCCTGAAATTGGTCAAAATTGAAGATTTTGAGTAAGCAAAACTCTGTAAAAATGGCAGTTTTGGTCACTGTGAGGGTTTAAAAAGTGGTTATTCAACATGAGGCCCGATCCAAATGACATTTTGAATCATTTTTGGTAGAGTCCAAAAAATCAATTTTCTGATGAAAAACGATGACCCCGGACCAGTCGAACGTTGAAAAAATGGTCAATATTGATGAAATTTTAATATTTAATCTTTTGACTTTAAATGATGGTTGGATGTGAGTTATTACTTTTTCAACTACAATAAGTGTGTTTAAAGTCATTTCTGTGCCTGAAATTGGTCAAAATTGAAGATTTTGAGTAAGCAAAACTCTGTAAAAATGGCAATTTTGGTCACTGTGAGGGTTTAAAAAGTGGTTATTCAACATGAGGCCCGATCCAAATGACATTTTGAATCATTTTTGGTAGAGTCCAAAAAATCCATTTTCTGATGAAAAACGATTACCCCGGACCAGTCGAACGTTGAAAAAATGGTCAATATTGATGAAATTTTAACATTTAATCTTTTGACTTTAAATGACGGTTGGATGTGAGTTATTACTTTTTCAACTACAATAAGTGTGTTTAAAGTCATTTCTGTGCCTGAAATTGGTCAAAATTGAAGATTTTGAGTAAGCAAAACTCTGTAAAAATGGCAATTTTGGTCACTGTGAGGGTTTAAAAAGTGGTTATTCAACATGAGGCCCGATCCAAATGACATTTTGAATCATTTTTGGTAGAGTCCAAAAAATCAATTTTCTGATGAAAAACGATGACCCCGGATCAGTCGAACGTTTAAAAAATGGTCAATATTGATGAAAGTTTAACATTTAATCTTTTGACTTTAAATGACGGTTGGATGTGAGTTATGACTTTTTCAACTAAAATAAGTGTGTTTAAAGTCATTTCTGTGCCTGAAATTGGTCAAAATTGAAGATTTTGAGTAAGCAAAACTCTGTAAAAATGGCAATTTTGGTCACTGTGAGGGTTTAAAAAGTGGTTATTCAACATGAGGCCTGATCCAAATGACATTTTGAATCATTTTTGGTAGAGTCCAAAAAATCAATTTTCTGATGAAAAACGATGACCCCGGACCAGTCGAACGTTGAAAAAATGGTCAATATTGATGAAATTTTAACATTTAATCTTTTGACTTTAAATGACGGTTGGATGTGAGTTATTACTTTTTTAACTAAAATAAGTGTGTTTAAAGTCATTTCTGTGCCTGAAATTGGTCAAAATTGAAGATTTTGAGTAAGCAAAACTCTGTAAAAATGGCAATTTTGGTCACTGTTAGGGTTTAAAAAGTGGTTATTCAACATGAGGCCCGATCCAAATGACATTTTGAATCATTTTTGGTAGAGTCCAAAAAATCAATTTTCTGATGAAAAACAATGACCCCGGACCAGTTGAACGTTGAAAAAATGGTCAATATTGATGAAATTTTAACATTTAATCTTTTGACTTTAAATGACGGTTGGATGCGAGTTATTACTTTTTCAACTAAAATAAGTGTGTTTAAAGTCATTTCTGTGCCTGAAATTGGTCAAAATTGAAGATTTTGAGTAAGCAAAACTCTGTAAAAATGGCAGTTTTGGTCACTGTGAGGGTTTAAAAAGTGGTTATTCAACATGAGGCCCGATCCAAATGACATTTTGAATCATTTTTGGTAGAGTCCAAAAAATCAATTTTCTGATGAAAAACGATGACCCCGGACCAGTCGAACGTTGAAAAAATGGTCAATATTGATGAAATTTTAACATTTAATCTTTTGACTTTAAATGACGGTTGGATGTGAGTTATTACTTTTTCAACTAAAATAAGTGTGTTTAAAGTCATTTCTGTGCCTGAAATTGGTCAAAATTGAAGATTTTGAGTAAGCAAAACTCTGTAAAAATGGCAGTTTTGGTCACTGTGAGGGTTTAAAAAGTGGTTATTCAACATGAGGCCCGATCCAAATGACATTTTGAATCATTTTTGGTAGAGTCCAAAAAATCAATTTTCTGATGAAAAACGATGACCCCGGACCAGTCGAACGTTGAAAAAATGGTCAATATTGATGAAATTTTAATATTTAATCTTTTGACTTTAAATGATGGTTGGATGTGAGTTATTACTTTTTCAACTACAATAAGTGTGTTTAAAGTCATTTCTGTGCCTGAAATTGGTCAAAATTGAAGATTTTGAGTAAGCAAAACTCTGTAAAAATGGCAGTTTTGGTCACTGTGAGGGTTTAAAAAGTGGTTATTCAACATGAGGCCCGATCCAAATGACATTTTGAATCATTTTTGGTAGAGTCCAAAAAATCAATTTTCTGATGAAAAACGATGACCCTGGACCAGTCGAACGTTGAAAAAATGGTCAATATTGATGAAATTTTAATATTTAATCCTTTGACTTTAAATGATGGTTGGATGTGAGTTATTACTTTTTCAACTACAATAAGTGTGTTTAAAGTCATTTCTGTGCCTGAAATTGGTCAAAATTGAAGATTTTGAGTAAGCAAAACTCTGTAAAAATGGCAATTTTGGTCACTGTGAGGGTTTAAAAAGTGGTTATTCAACATGAGGCCCGATCCAAATGACATTTTGAATCATTTTTGGTAGAGTCCAAAAAATCCATTTTCTGATGAAAAACGATGACCCCGGACCAGTCGAACGTTGAAAAAATTGTCAATATTGATGAAATTTTAACATTTAATCTTTTGACTTTAAATGACGGTTGGATGTGAGTTATTACTTTTTCAACTAAAATAAGTGTGTTTAAAGTCATTTCTGTGCCTGAAATTGGTCAAAATTGAAGATTTTGAGTAAGCAAAACTCTGTAAAAATGGCAATTTTGGTCACTGTTAGGGTTTAAAAAGTGGTTATTCAACATGAGGCCCGATCCAAATGACATTTTGAATCATTTTTGGTAGAGTCCAAAAAATCCATTTTCTGATGAAAAACGATTACCCCGGACCAGTCGAACGTTGAAAAAATGGTCAATATTGATGAAATTTTAACATTTAATCTTTTGACTTTAAATGACGGTTGGATGTGAGTTATTACTTTTTCAACTACAATAAGTGTGTTTAAAGTCATTTCTGTGCCTGAAATTGGTCAAAATTGAAGATTTTGAGTAAGCAAAACTCTGTAAAAATGGCAATTTTGGTCACTGTGAGGGTTTAAAAAGTGGTTATTCAACATGAGGCCCGATCCAAATGACATTTTGAATCATTTTTGGTAGAGTCCAAAAAATCAATTTTCTGATGAAAAACGATGACCCCGGATCAGTCGAACGTTTAAAAAATGGTCAATATTGATGAAAGTTTAACATTTAATCTTTTGACTTTAAATGACGGTTGGATGTGAGTTATGACTTTTTCAACTAAAATAAGTGTGTTTAAAGTCATTTCTGTGCCTGAAATTGGTCAAAATTGAAGATTTTGAGTAAGCAAAACTCTGTAAAAATGGCAATTTTGGTCACTGTGAGGGTTTAAAAAGTGGTTATTCAACATGAGGCCCGATCCAAATGACATTTTGAATCATTTTTGGTAGAGTCCAAAAAATCAATTTTCTGATGAAAAACGATGACCCCGGACCAGTCGAACGTTGAAAAAATGGTCAATATTGATGACATTTTAACATTTAATCTTTTGACTTTAAATGACGGTTGGATGTGAGTTATTACTTTTTCAACTAAAATAAGTGTGTTTAAAGTCATTTCTGTGCCTGAAATTGGTCAAAATTGAAGATTTTGAGTAAGCAAAACTCTGTAAAAATGGCAGTTTTGGTCACTGTGAGGGTTTAAAAAGTGGTTATTCAACATGAGGCCCGATCCAAATGACATTTTGAATCATTTTTGGTAGAGTCCAAAAAATCAATTTTCTGATGAAAAACGATGACCCCGGACCAGTCGAACGTTGAAAAAATGGTCAATATTGATGAAATTTTAACATTTAATCTTTTGACTTTAAATGACGGTTGGATGTGAGTTATTACTTTTTCAACTAAAATAAGTGTGTTTAAAGTCATTTCTGTGCCTGAAATTGGTCAAAATTGAAGATTTTGAGTAAGCAAAACTCTGTAAAAATGGAAGTTTTGGTCACTGTGAGGGTTTAAAAAGTGGTTATTCAACATGAGGCCCGATCCAAATGACATTTTGAATCATTTTTGGTAGAGTCCAAAAAATCAATTTTCTGATGAAAAACGATGACCCCGGACCAGTCGAACGTTGAAAAAATGGTCAATATTGATGAAATTTTAATATTTAATCTTTTGACTTTAAATGATGGTTGGATGTGAGTTATTACTTTTTCAACTACAATAAGTGTGTTTAAAGTCATTTCTGTGCCTGAAATTGGTCAAAATTGAAGATTTTGAGTAAGCAAAACTCTGTAAAAATGGCAGTTTTGGTCACTGTGAGGGTTTAAAAAGTGGTTATTCAACATGAGGCCCGATCCAAATGACATTTTGAATCATTTTTGGTAGAGTCCAAAAAATCAATTTTCTGATGAAAAACGATGACCCTGGACCAGTCGAACGTTGAAAAAATGGTCAATATTGATGAAATTTTAATATTTAATCCTTTGACTTTAAATGATGGTTGGATGTGAGTTATTACTTTTTCAACTACAATAAGTGTGTTTAAAGTCATTTCTGTGCCTGAAATTGGTCAAAATTGAAGATTTTGAGTAAGCAAAACTCTGTAAAAATGGCAATTTTGGTCACTGTGAGGGTTTAAAAAGTGGTTATTCAACATGAGGCCCGATCCAAATGACATTTTGAATCATTTTTGGTAGAGTCCAAAAAATCCATTTTCTGATGAAAAACGATGACCCCGGACCAGTCGAACGTTGAAAAAATTGTCAATATTGATGAAATTTTAACATTTAATCTTTTGACTTTAAATGACGGTTGGATGTGAGTTATTACTTTTTCAACTAAAATAAGTGTGTTTAAAGTCATTTCTGTGCCTGAAATTGGTCAAAATTGAAGATTTTGAGTAAGCAAAACTCTGTAAAAATGGCAATTTTGGTCACTGTTAGGGTTTAAAAAGTGGTTATTCAACATGAGGCCCGATCCAAATGACATTTTGAATCATTTTTGGTAGAGTCCAAAAAATCCATTTTCTGATGAAAAACGATTACCCCGGACCAGTCGAACGTTGAAAAAATTGGTCAATATTGATGAAATTTTAACATTTAATCTTTTGACTTTAAATGACGGTTGGATGTGAGTTATTACTTTTTCAACTACAATAAGTGTGTTTAAAGTCATTTCTGTGCCTGAAATTGGTCAAAATTGAAGATTTTGAGTAAGCAAAACTCTGTAAAAATGGCAATTTTGGTCACTGTGAGGGTTTAAAAAGTGGTTATTCAACATGAGGCCCGATCCAAATGACATTTTGAATCATTTTTGGTAGAGTCCAAAAAATCAATTTTCTGATGAAAAACGATGACCCCGGATCAGTCGAACGTTTAAAAAATGGTCAATATTGATGAAAGTTTAACATTTAATCTTTTGACTTTAAATGACGGTTGGATGTGAGTTATGACTTTTTCAACTAAAATAAGTGTGTTTAAAGTCATTTCTGTGCCTGAAATTGGTCAAAATTGAAGATTTTGAGTAAGCAAAACTCTGTAAAAATGGCAATTTTGGTCACTGTGAGGGTTTAAAAAGTGGTTATTCAACATGAGGCCCGATCCAAATGACATTTTGAATCATTTTTGGTAGAGTCCAAAAAATCAATTTTCTGATGAAAAACGATGACCCCGGACCAGTCGAACGTTGAAAAAATGGTCAATATTGATGACATTTTAACATTTAATCTTTTGACTTTAAATGACGGTTGGATGTGAGTTATTACTTTTTCAACTAAAATAAGTGTGTTTAAAGTCATTTCTGTGCCTGAAATTGGTCAAAATTGAAGATTTTGAGTAAGCAAAACTCTGTAAAAATGGCAATTTTGGTCACTGTTAGGGTTTAAAAAGTGGTTATTCAACATGAGGCCCGATCCAAATGACATTTTGAATCATTTTTGGTAGAGTCCAAAAAATCAATTTTCTGATGAAAAACGATGACCCCGGACCAGTTGAACGTTGAAAAAATGGTCAATATTGATGAAATTTTAACATTTAATCTTTTGACTTTAAATGACGGTTGGATGTGAGTTATTACTTTTTCAACTTAAATAAGTGTGTTTAAAGTCATTTCTGTGCCTGAAATTGGTCAAAATTGAAGATTTTGAGTAAGCAAAACTCTGTAAAAATGGCAGTTTTGGTCACTGTGAGGGTTTAAAAAGTGGTTATTCAACATGAGGCCCGATCCAAATGACATTTTGAATCATTTTTGGTAGAGTCCAAAAAATCAATTTTCTGATGAAAAACGATGACCCCGGACCAGTCGAACGTTGAAAAAATGGTCAATATTGATGAAATTTTAACATTTAATCTTTTGACTTTAAATGACGGTTGGATGTGAGTTATTACTTTTTCAACTAAAATAAGTGTGTTTAAAGTCATTTCTGTGCCTGAAATTGGTCAAAATTGAAGATTTTGAGTAAGCAAAACTCTGTAAAAATGGCAGTTTTGGTCACTGTGAGGGTTTAAAAAGTGGTTATTCAACATGAGGCCCGATCCAAATGACATTTTGAATCATTTTTGGTAGAGTCCAAAAAATCAATTTTCTGATGAAAAACGATGACCCCGGACCAGTCGAACGTTGAAAAAATGGTCAATATTGATGAAATTTTAATATTTAATCTTTTGACTTTAAATGATGGTTGGATGTGAGTTATTACTTTTTCAACTACAATAAGTGTGTTTAAAGTCATTTCTGTGCCTGAAATTGGTCAAAATTGAAGATTTTGAGTAAGCAAAACTCTGTAAAAATGGCAGTTTTGGTCACTGTGAGGGTTTAAAAAGTGGTTATTCAACATGAGGCCCGATCCAAATGACATTTTGAATCATTTTTGGTAGAGTCCAAAAAATCAATTTTCTGATGAAAAACGATGACCCTGGACCAGTCGAACGTTGAAAAAATGGTCAATATTGATGAAATTTTAATATTTAATCTTTTGACTTTAAATGATGGTTGGATGTGAGTTATTACTTTTTCAACTACAATAAGTGTGTTTAAAGTCATTTCTGTGCCTGAAATTGGTCAAAATTGAAGATTTTGAGTAAGCAAAACTCTGTAAAAATGGCAATTTTGGTCACTGTGAGGGTTTAAAAAGTGGTTATTCAACATGAGGCCCGATCCAAATGACATTTTGAATCATTTTTGGTAGAGTCCAAAAAATCCATTTTCTGATGAAAAACGATGACCCCGGACCAGTCGAACGTTGAAAAAATTGTCAATATTGATGAAATTTTAACATTTAATCTTTTAACTTTAAATGACGGTTGGATGTGAGTTATTACTTTTTCAACTAAAATAAGTGTGTTTAAAGTCATTTCTGTGCCTGAAATTGGTCAAAATTGAAGATTTTGAGTAAGCAAAACTCTGTAAAAATGGCAATTTTGGTCACTGTTAGGGTTTAAAAAGTGGTTATTCAACATGAGGCCCGATTCAAATGACATTTTGAATCATTTTTGGTAGAGTCCAAAAAATCCATTTTCTGATGAAAAACGATTACCCCGGACCAGTCGAACGTTGAAAAAATGGTCAATATTGATGAAATTTTAACATTTAATCTTTTGACTTTAAATGACGGTTGGATGTGAGTTATTACTTTTTCAACTAAAATAAGTGTGTTTAAAGTCATTTCTGTGCCTGAAATTGGTAAAAATTGAAGATTTTGAGTAAGCAAACTCTGTAAAAATGGCAATTTTGGTCACTGTGAGGGTTTAAAAAGTGGTTATTCAACATGAGGCCCGATCCAAATGACATTTTGAATCATTTTTGGTAGAGTCCAAAAAATCAATTTTCTGATGAAAAACGATGACCCCGGACCAGTCGAACGTTGAAAAAATGGTCAATATTGATGAAATTTTAATATTTAATCTTTTCACTTTAAATGACGGTTGGATGTGAGTTATTCCTTTTTCAACTAAAATAAGTGTGTTTAAAGTCATTTCTGTGCCTGAAATTGGTCAAAATTGTAGATTTTGAGTAAGCAAAACTCTGTAAAAATGGCAATTTTGGTCACTGTGAGGGTTTAAAAAGTGGTTATTCAACATGAGGCCCGATCCAAATGACATTTTGAATCATTTTTGGTAGAGTCCAAAAAATCAATTTTCTGATGAAAAACGATGACCCCGGACCAGTCGAACGTTGAAAAAATGGTCAATATTGATGAAATTTTAACATTTAATCTTTTGACTTTAAATGACGGTTGGATGTGAGTTATTACTTTTTCAACTAAAATAAGTGTGTTTAAAGTCATTTCTGTGCCTGAAATTGGTCAAAATTGAAGATTTTGAGTAAGCAAAACTCTGTAAAAATGGCAGTTTTGGTCACTGTGAGGGTTTAAAAAGTGGTTATTCAACATGAGGCCTGATCCAAATGACATTTTGAATCATTTTTGGTAGAGTCCAAAAAATCAATTTTCTGATGAAAAACGATGACCCCGGACCAGTTGAACGTTGAAAAAATGGTCAATATTGATGAAATTTTAACATTTAATCTTTTGACTTTAAATGACGGTTGGATGTGAGTTATTACTTTTTCAACTACAATAAGTGTGTTTAAAGTCATTTCTGTGCCTGAAATTGGTCAAAATTGAAGATTTTGATTAAGCAAAACTCTGTAAAAATGGCAATTTTGGTCACTGTTAGGGTTTAAAAAGTGGTTATTCAACATGAGGCCCGATCCAAATGACATTTTGAATCATTTTTGGTAGAGTCCAAAAAATTAATTTTCTGATGAAAAACGATGACCCCGGACCAGTTGAACGTTGAAAAAATGGTCAATATTGATGAAATTTTAACATTTAATCTTTTGACTTTAAATGACGGTTGGATGTGAGTTATTACTTTTTCAACTACAATAAGTGTGTTTAAAGTCATTTCTGTGCCTGAAATTGGTCAAAATTGAAGATTTTGAGTAAGCAAAACTCTGTAAAAATGGCAATTTTGGTCACTGTGAGGGTTTAAAAAGTGGTTATTCAACATGAGGCCCGATCCAAATGACATTTTGAATCATTTTTGGTAGAGTCCAAAAAATCCATTTTCTGATGAAAAACGATGACCCCGGACCAGTCGAACGTTGAAAAAATTGTCAATATTGATGAAATTTTAACATTTAATCTTTTGACTTTAAATGACGGTTGGATGTGAGTTATTACTTTTTCAACTAAAATAAGTGTGTTTAAAGTCATTTCTGTGCCTGAAATTGGTCAAAATTGAAGATTTTGAGTAAGCAAAAACTCTGTAAAAATGGCAATTTTGGTCACTGTGAGGGTTTAAAAAGTGGTTATTCAACATGAGGCCCGATCCAAATGACATTTTGAATCATTTTTGGTAGAGTCCAAAAAATCCATTTTCTGATGAAAAACGATGACCCCGGACCAGTCGAACGTTGAAAAAATGGTCAATATTGATGAAATTTTAACATTTAATCTTTTGACTTTAAATGACGGTTGGATGTGAGTTATTACTTTTTCAACTACAATAAGTGTGTTTAAAGTCATTTCTGTGCCTGAAATTGGTCAAAATTGAAGATTTTGAGTAAGCAAAACTCTGTAAAAATGGCAATTTTGGTCACTGTTAGGGTTTAAAAAGTGGTTATTCAACATGAGGCCCGATCCAAATGACATTTTGAATCATTTTTGGTAGAGTCCAAAAAATCAATTTTCTGATGAAAAACGATGACCCCGGACCAGTTGAACGTTGAAAAAATGGTCAATATTGATGAAATTTTAACATTTAATCTTTTGACTTTAAATGACGGTTGGATGTGAGTTATTACTTTTTCAACTAAAATAAGTGTGTTTAAAGTCATTTCTGTGCCTGAAATTGGTCAAAATTGAAGATTTTGAGTAAGCAAAACTCTGTAAAAATGGCAGTTTTGGTCACTGTGAGGGTTTAAAAAGTGGTTATTCAACATGAGGCCCGATCCAAATGACATTTTGAATCATTTTTGGTAGAGTCCAAAAAATCAATTTTCTGATGAAAAACGATGACCCCGGACCAGTCGAACGTTGAAAAAATGGTCAATATTGATGAAATTTTAACATTTAATCTTTTGACTTTAAATGACGGTTGGATGTGAGTTATTACTTTTTCAACTAAAATAAGTGTGTTTAAAGTCATTTCTGTGCCTGAAATTGGTCAAAATTGAAGATTTTGAGTAAGCAAAACTCTGTAAAAATGGCAGTTTTGGTCACTGTGAGGGTTTAAAAAGTGGTTATTCAACATGAGGCCCGATCCAAATGACATTTTGAATCATTTTTGGTAGAGTCCAAAAAATCAATTTTCTGATGAAAAACGATGACCCCGGACCAGTCGAACGTTGAAAAAATGGTCAATATTGATGAAATTTTAATATTTAATCTTTTGACTTTAAATGATGGTTGGATGTGAGTTATTACTTTTTCAACTACAATAAGTGTGTTTAAAGTCATTTCTGTGCCTGAAATTGGTCAAAATTGAAGATTTTGAGTAAGCAAAACTCTGTAAAAATGGCAGTTTTGGTCACTGTGAGGGTTTAAAAAGTGGTTATTCAACATGAGGCCCGATCCAAATGACATTTTGAATCATTTTTGGTAGAGTCCAAAAAATCAATTTTCTGATGAAAAACGATGACCCTGGACCAGTCGAACGTTGAAAAAATGGTCAATATTGATGAAATTTTAATATTTAATCTTTTGACTTTAAATGATGGTTGGATGTGAGTTATTACTTTTTCAACTACAATAAGTGTGTTTAAAGTCATTTCTGTGCCTGAAATTGGTCAAAATTGAAGATTTTGAGTAAGCAAAACTCTGTAAAAATGGCAATTTTGGTCACTGTGAGGGTTTAAAAAGTGGTTATTCAACATGAGGCCCGATCCAAATGACATTTTGAATCATTTTTGGTAGAGTCCAAAAAATCCATTTTCTGATGAAAAACGATGACCCCGGACCAGTCGAACGTTGAAAAAATTGTCAATATTGATGAAATTTTAACATTTAATCTTTTGACTTTAAATGACGGTTGGATGTGAGTTATTACTTTTTCAACTAAAATAAGTGTGTTTAAAGTCATTTCTGTGCCTGAAATTGGTCAAAATTGAAGATTTTGAGTAAGCAAAACTCTGTAAAAATGGCAATTTTGGTCACTGTTAGGGTTTAAAAAGTGGTTATTCAACATGAGGCCCGATCCAAATGACATTTTGAATCATTTTTGGTAGAGTCCAAAAAATCCATTTTCTGATGAAAAACGATTACCCCGGACCAGTCGAACGTTGAAAAAATGGTCAATATTGATGAAATTTTAACATTTAATCTTTTGACTTTAAATGACGGTTGGATGTGAGTTATTACTTTTTCAACTAAAATAAGTGTGTTTAAAGTCATTTCTGTGCCTGAAATTGGTAAAAATTGAAGATTTTGAGTAAGCAAACTCTGTAAAAATGGCAATTTTGGTCACTGTGAGGGTTTAAAAAGTGGTTATTCAACATGAGGCCCGATCCAAATGACATTTTGAATCATTTTTGGTAGAGTCCAAAAAATCAATTTTCTGATGAAAAACGATGACCCCGGACCAGTCGAACGTTGAAAAAATGGTCAATATTGATGAAATTTTAATATTTAATCTTTTCACTTTAAATGACGGTTGGATGTGAGTTATTCCTTTTTCAACTAAAATAAGTGTGTTTAAAGTCATTTCTGTGCCTGAAATTGGTCAAAATTGTAGATTTTGAGTAAGCAAAACTCTGTAAAAATGGCAATTTTGGTCACTGTGAGGGTTTAAAAAGTGGTTATTCAACATGAGGCCCGATCCAAATGACATTTTGAATCATTTTTGGTAGAGTCCAAAAAATCAATTTTCTGATGAAAAACGATGACCCCGGACCAGTCGAACGTTGAAAAAATGGTCAATATTGATGAAATTTTAACATTTAATCTTTTGACTTTAAATGACGGTTGGATGTGAGTTATTACTTTTTCAACTAAAATAAGTGTGTTTAAAGTCATTTCTGTGCCTGAAATTGGTCAAAATTGAAGATTTTGAGTAAGCAAAACTCTGTAAAAATGGCAGTTTTGGTCACTGTGAGGGTTTAAAAAGTGGTTATTCAACATGAGGCCCGATCCAAATGACATTTTGAATCATTTTTGGTAGAGTCCAAAAAATCAATTTTCTGATGAAAAACGATGACCCCGGACCAGTCGAACGTTGAAAAAATGGTCAATATTGATGAAATTTTAATATTTAATCTTTTGACTTTAAATGATGGTTGGATGTGAGTTATTACTTTTTCAACTACAATAAGTGTGTTTAAAGTCATTTCTGTGCCTGAAATTGGTCAAAATTGAAGATTTTGAGTAAGCAAAACTCTGTAAAAATGGCAGTTTTGGTCACTGTGAGGGTTTAAAAAGTGGTTATTCAACATGAGGCCCGATCCAAATGACATTTTGAATCATTTTTGGTAGAGTCCAAAAAATCAATTTTCTGATGAAAAACGATGACCCTGGACCAGTCGAACGTTGAAAAAATGGTCAATATTGATGAAATTTTAATATTTAATCTTTTGACTTTAAATGATGGTTGGATGTGAGTTATTACTTTTTCAACTACAATAAGTGTGTTTAAAGTCATTTCTGTGCCTGAAATTGGTCAAAATTGAAGATTTTGAGTAAGCAAAACTCTGTAAAAATGGCAATTTTGGTCACTGTGAGGGTTTAAAAAGTGGTTATTCAACATGAGGCCCGATCCAAATGACATTTTGAATCATTTTTGGTAGAGTCCAAAAAATCCATTTTCTGATGAAAAACGATGACCCCGGACCAGTCGAACGTTGAAAAAATTGTCAATATTGATGAAATTTTAACATTTAATCTTTTGACTTCAAATGACGGTTGGATGTGAGTTATTACTTTTTCAACTAAAATAAGTGTGTTTAAAGTCATTTCTGTGCCTGAAATTGGTCAAAATTGAAGATTTTGAGTAAGCAAACTCTGTAAAAATGGCAATTTTGGTCACTGTGAGGGTTTAAAAAGTGGTTATTCAACATGAGGCCCGATCCAAATGACATTTTGAATCATTTTTGGTAGAGTCCAAAAAATCAATTTTCTGATGAAAAACGATGACCCCGGACCAGTCGAACGTTGAAAAAATGGTCAATATTGATGAAATTTTAATATTTAATCTTTTCACTTTAAATGACGGTTGGATGTGAGTTATTCCTTTTTCAACTAAAATAAGTGTGTTTAAAGTCATTTCTGTGCCTGAAATTGGTCAAAATTGTAGATTTTGAGTAAGCAAAACTCTGTAAAAATGGCAATTTTGGTCACTGTGAGGGTTTAAAAAGTGGTTATTCAACATGAGGCCCGATCCAAATGACATTTTGAATCATTTTTGGTAGAGTCCAAAAAATCAATTTTCTGATGAAAAACGATGACCCCGGACCAGTCGAACGTTGAAAAAATGGTCATATTGATGACATTTTAACATTTAATCTTTTGACTTTAAATGACGGTTGGATGTGAGTTATTACTTTTTCAACTAAAATAAGTGTGTTTAAAGTCATTTCTGTGCCTGAAATTGGTCAAAATTGAAGATTTTGAGTAAGCAAAACTCTGTAAAAATGGCAGTTTTGGTCACTGTGAGGGTTTAAAAAGTGGTTATTCAACATGAGGCCTGATCCAAATGACATTTTGAATCATTTTTGGTAGAGTCCAAAAAATCAATTTTCTGATGAAAAACGATGACCCCGGACCAGTTGAACGTTGAAAAAATGGTCAATATTGATGAAATTTTAACATTTAATCTTTTGACTTTAAATGACGGTTGGATGTGAGTTATTACTTTTTCAACTACAATAAGTGTGTTTAAAGTCATTTCTGTGCCTGAAATTGGTCAAAATTGAAGATTTTGAGTAAGCAAAACTCTGTAAAAATGGCAATTTTGGTCACTGTTAGGGTTTAAAAAGTGGTTATTCAACATGAGGCCCGATCCAAATGACATTTTGAATCATTTTTGGTAGAGTCCAAAAAATCAATTTTCTGATGAAAAACGATGACCCCGGATCAGTCGAACGTTTAAAAAATGGTCAATATTGATGAAAGTTTAACATTTAATCTTTTGACTTTAAATGACGGTTGGATGTGAGTTATGACTTTTTCAACTACAATAAGTGTGTTTAAAGTCATTTCTGTGCCTGAAATTGGTCAAAATTGAAGATTTTGAGTAAGCAAAACTCTGTAAAAATGGCAATTTTGGTCACTGTGAGGGTTTAAAAAGTGGTTATTCAACATGAGGCCCGATCCAAATGACATTTTGAATCATTTTTGGTAGAGTCCAAAAAATCCATTTTCTGATGAAAAACGATGACCCCGGACCAGTCGAACGTTGAAAAAATTGTCAATATTGATGAAATTTTAACATTTAATCTTTTGACTTTAAATGACGGTTGGATGTGAGTTATTACTTTTTCAACTAAAATAAGTGTGTTTAAAGTCATTTCTGTGCCTGAAATTGGTCAAAATTGAAGATTTTGAGTAAGCAAAAACTCTGTAAAAATGGCAATTTTGGTCACTGTTAGGGTTTAAAAAGTGGTTATTCAACATGAGGCCCGATCCAAATGACATTTTGAATCATTTTTGGTAGAGTCCAAAAAATCCATTTTCTGATGAAAAACGATTACCCCGGACCAGTCGAACGTTGAAAAAATGGTCAATATTGATGAAATTTTAACATTTAATCTTTTGACTTTAAATGACGGTTGGATGTGAGTTATTACTTTTTCAACTACAATAAGTGTGTTTAAAGTCATTTCTGTGCCTGAAATTGGTCAAAATTGAAGATTTTGAGTAAGCAAAACTCTGTAAAAATGGCAATTTTGGTCACTGTGAGGGTTTAAAAAGTGGTTATTCAACATGAGGCCCGATCCAAATGACATTTTGAATCATTTTTGGTAGAGTCCAAAAAATCAATTTTCTGATGAAAAACGATGACCCCGGATCAGTCGAACGTTTAAAAAATGGTCAATATTGATGAAAGTTTAACATTTAATCTTTTGACTTTAAATGACGGATGGATGTGAGTTATGACTTTTTCAACTAAAATAAGTGTGTTTAAAGTCATTTCTGTGCCTGAAATTGGTCAAAATTGAAGATTTTGAGTAAGCAAAACTCTGTAAAAATGGCAATTTTGGTCACTGTGAGGGTTTAAAAAGTGGTTATTCAACATGAGGCCCGATCCAAATGACATTTTGAATCATTTTTGGTAGAGTCCAAAAAATCAATTTTCTGATGAAAAACGATGACCCCGGACCAGTCGAACGTTGAAAAAATGGTCAATATTGATGAAATTTTAACATTTAATCTTTTGACTTTAAATGACGGTTGGATGTGAGTTATTACTTTTTCAACTAAAATAAGTGTGTTTAAAGTCATTTCTGTGCCTGAAATTGGTCAAAATTGAAGATTTTGAGTAAGCAAAACTCTGTAAAAATGGCAATTTTGGTCACTGTGAGGGTTTAAAAAGTGGTTATTCAACATGAGGCCCGATCCAAATGACATTTTGAATCATTTTTGGTAGAGTCCAAAAAATCAATTTTCTGATGAAAAACGATGACCCCGGACCAGTCGAACGTTGAAAAAATGGTCAATATTGATGAAATTTTAATATTTAATCTTTTGACTTTAAATGACGGTTGGATGTGAGTTATTACTTTTTCAACTAAAATAAGTGTGTTTAAAGTCATTTCTGTGCCTGAAATTGGTCAAAATTGAAGATTTTGAGTAAGCAAAACTCTGTAAAAATGGCAGTTTTGGTCACTGTGAGGGTTTAAAAAGTGGTTATTCAACATGAGGCCCGATCCAAATGACATTTTGAATCATTTTTGGTAGAGTCCAAAAAATCAATTTTCTGATGAAAAACGATGACCCCGGACCAGTCGAACGTTGAAAAAATGGTCAATATTGATGAAATTTTAACATTTAATCTTTTGACTTTAAATGACGGTTGGATGTGAGTTATTACTTTTTCAACTAAAATAAGTGTGTTTAAAGTCATTTCTGTGCCTGAAATTGGTCAAAATTGAAGATTTTGAGTAAGCAAAACTCTGTAAAAATGGCAGTTTTGGTCACTGTGAGGGTTTAAAAAGTGGTTATTCAACATGAGGCCCGATCCAAATGACATTTTGAATCATTTTTGGTAGAGTCCAAAAAATCAATTTTCTGATGAAAAACGATGACCCCGGACCAGTCGAACGTTGAAAAAATGGTCAATATTGATGAAATTTTAATATTTAATCTTTTGACTTTAAATGATGGTTGGATGTGAGTTATTACTTTTTCAACTACAATAAGTGTGTTTAAAGTCATTTCTGTGCCTGAAATTGGTCAAAATTGAAGATTTTGAGTAAGCAAAACTCTGTAAAAATGGCAGTTTTGGTCACTGTGAGGGTTTAAAAAGTGGTTATTCAACATGAGGCCCGATCCAAATGACATTTTGAATCATTTTTGGTAGAGTCCAAAAAATCAATTTTCTGATGAAAAACGATGACCCTGGACCAGTCGAACGTTGAAAAAATGGTCAATATTGATGAAATTTTAATATTTAATCTTTTGACTTTAAATGATGGTTGGATGTGAGTTATTACTTTTTCAACTACAATAAGTGTGTTTAAAGTCATTTCTGTGCCTGAAATTGGTCAAAATTGAAGATTTTGAGTAAGCAAAACTCTGTAAAAATGGCAATTTTGGTCACTGTGAGGGTTTAAAAAGTGGTTATTCAACATGAGGCCCGATCCAAATGACATTTTGAATCATTTTTGGTAGAGTCCAAAAAATCCATTTTCTGATGAAAAACGATGACCCCGGACCAGTCGAACGTTGAAAAAATTGTCAATATTGATGAAATTTTAACATTTAATCTTTTGACTTTAAATGACGGTTGGATGTGAGTTATTACTTTTTCAACTAAAATAAGTGTGTTTAAAGTCATTTCTGTGCCTGAAATTGGTCAAAATTGAAGATTTTGAGTAAGCAAAACTCTGTAAAAATGGCAATTTTGGTCACTGTTAGGGTTTAAAAAGTGGTTATTCAACATGAGGCCCGATCCAAATGACATTTTGAATCATTTTTGGTAGAGTCCAAAAAATCCATTTTCTGATGAAAAACGATTACCCCGGACCAGTCGAACGTTGAAAAAATGGTCAATATTGATGAAATTTTAACATTTAATCTTTTGACTTTAAATGACGGTTGGATGTGAGTTATTACTTTTTCAACTAAAATAAGTGTGTTTAAAGTCATTTCTGTGCCTGAAATTGGTAAAAATTGAAGATTTTGAGTAAGCAAACTCTGTAAAAATGGCAATTTTGGTCACTGTGAGGGTTTAAAAAGTGGTTATTCAACATGAGGCCCGATCCAAATGACATTTTGAATCATTTTTGGTAGAGTCCAAAAAATCAATTTTCTGATGAAAAACGATGACCCCGGACCAGTCGAACGTTGAAAAAATGGTCAATATTGATGAAATTTTAATATTTAATCTTTTCACTTTAAATGACGGTTGGATGTGAGTTATTCCTTTTTCAACTAAAATAAGTGTGTTTAAAGTCATTTCTGTGCCTGAAATTGGTCAAAATTGTAGATTTTGAGTAAGCAAAACTCTGTAAAAATGGCAATTTTGGTCACTGTGAGGGTTTAAAAAGTGGTTATTCAACATGAGGCCCGATCCAAATGACATTTTGAATCATTTTTGGTAGAGTCCAAAAAATCAATTTTCTGATGAAAAACGATGACCCCGGACCAGTCGAACGTTGAAAAAATGGTCAATATTGATGAAATTTTAACATTTAATCTTTTGACTTTAAATGACGGTTGGATGTGAGTTATTACTTTTTCAACTAAAATAAGTGTGTTTAAAGTCATTTCTGTGCCTGAAATTGGTCAAAATTGAAGATTTTGAGTAAGCAAAACTCTGTAAAAATGGCAGTTTTGGTCACTGTGAGGGTTTAAAAAGTGGTTATTCAACATGAGGCCTGATCCAAATGACATTTTGAATCATTTTTGGTAGAGTCCAAAAAATCAATTTTCTGATGAAAAACGATGACCCCGGACCAGTTGAACGTTGAAAAAATGGTCAATATTGATGAAATTTTAACATTTAATCTTTTGACTTTAAATGACGGTTGGATGTGAGTTATTACTTTTTCAACTACAATAAGTGTGTTTAAAGTCATTTCTGTGCCTGAAATTGGTCAAAATTGAAGATTTTGAGTAAGCAAAACTCTGTAAAAATGGCAATTTTGGTCACTGTTAGGGTTTAAAAAGTGGTTATTCAACATGAGGCCCGATCCAAATGACATTTTGAATCATTTTTGGTAGAGTCCAAAAAATTAATTTTCTGATGAAAAACGATGACCCCGGACCAGTTGAACGTTGAAAAAATGGTCAATATTGATGAAATTTTAACATTTAATCTTTTGACTTTAAATGATGGTTGGATGTGAGTTATTACTTTTTCAACTACAATAAGTGTGTTTAAAGTCATTTCTGTGCCTGAAATTGGTCAAAATTGAAGATTTTGAGTAAGCAAAACTCTGTAAAAATGGCAATTTTGGTCACTGTGAGGGTTTAAAAAGTGGTTATTCAACATGAGGCCCGATCCAAATGACATTTTGAATCATTTTTGGTAGAGTCCAAAAAATCCATTTTCTGATGAAAAACGATGACCCCGGACCAGTCGAACGTTGAAAAAATTGTCAATATTGATGAAATTTTAACATTTAATCTTTTGACTTTAAATGACGGTTGGATGTGAGTTATTACTTTTTCAACTAAAATAAGTGTGTTTAAAGTCATTTCTGTGCCTGAAATTGGTCAAAATTGAAGATTTTGAGTAAGCAAAACTCTGTAAAAATGGCAATTTTGGTCACTGTTAGGGTTTAAAAAGTGGTTATTCAACATGAGGCCCGATCCAAATGACATTTTGAATCATTTTTGGTAGAGTCCAAAAAATCCATTTTCTGATGAAAAACGATTACCCCGGACCAGTCGAACGTTGAAAAAATGGTCAATATTGATGAAATTTTAACATTTAATCTTTTGACTTTAAATGACGGTTGGATGTGAGTTATTACTTTTTCAACTAAAATAAGTGTGTTTAAAGTCATTTCTGTGCCTGGAATTGGTAAAAATTGAAGATTTTTAGTAAGCAAACTCTGTAAAAATGGCAATTTTGGTCACTGTGAGGGTTTAAAAAGTGGTTATTCAACATGAGGCCCGATCCAAATGACATTTTGAATCATTTTTGGTAGAGTCCAAAAAATCAATTTTCTGATGAAAAACGATGACCCCGGACCAGTCGAACGTTGAAAAAATGGTCAATATTGATGAAATTTTAATATTTAATCTTTTCACTTTAAATGACGGTTGGATGTGAGTTATTCCTTTTTCAACTAAAATAAGTGTGTTTAAAGTCATTTCTGTGCCTGAAATTGGTCAAAATTGTAGATTTTGAGTAAGCAAAACTCTGTAAAAATGGCAATTTTGGTCACTGTGAGGGTTTAAAAAGTGGTTATTCAACATGAGGCCCGATCCAAATGACATTTTGAATCATTTTTGGTAGAGTCCAAAAAATCAATTTTCTGATGAAAAACGATGACCCCGGACCAGTCGAACGTTGAAAAAATGGTCAATATTGATGAAATTTTAACATTTAATCTTTTGACTTTAAATGACGGTTGGATGTGAGTTATTACTTTTTCAACTAAAATAAGTGTGTTTAAAGTCATTTCTGTGCCTGAAATTGGTCAAAATTGAAGATTTTGAGTAAGCAAAACTCTGTAAAAATGGCAGTTTTGGTCACTGTGAGGGTTTAAAAAGTGGTTATTCAACATGAGGCCTGATCCAAATGACATTTTGAATCATTTTTGGTAGAGTCCAAAAAATCAATTTTCTGATGAAAAACGATGACCCCGGACCAGTTGAACGTTGAAAAAATGGTCAATATTGATGAAATTTTAACATTTAATCTTTTGACTTTAAATGACGGTTGGATGTGAGTTATTACTTTTTCAACTACAATAAGTGTGTTTAAAGTCATTTCTGTGCCTGAAATTGGTCAAAATTGAAGATTTTGAGTAAGCAAAACTCTGTAAAAATGGCAATTTTGGTCACTGTTAGGGTTTAAAAAGTGGTTATTCAACATGAGGCCCGATCCAAATGACATTTTGAATCATTTTTGGTAGAGTCCAAAAAATCAATTTTCTGATGAAAAACGATGACCCCGGATCAGTCGAACGTTTAAAAAATGGTCAATATTGATGAAAGTTTAACATTTAATCTTTTGACTTTAAATGACGGTTGGATGTGAGTTATGACTTTTTCAACTACAATAAGTGTGTTTAAAGTCATTTCTGTGCCTGAAATTGGTCAAAATTGAAGATTTTGAGTAAGCAAAACTCTGTAAAAATGGCAATTTTGGTCACTGTGAGGGTTTAAAAAGTGGTTATTCAACATGAGGCCCGATCCAAATGACATTTTGAATCATTTTTGGTAGAGTCCAAAAAATCCATTTTCTGATGAAAAACGATGACCCCGGACCAGTCGAACGTTGAAAAAATTGTCAATATTGATGAAATTTTAACATTTAATCTTTTGACTTTAAATGACGGTTGGATGTGAGTTATTACTTTTTCAACTAAAATAAGTGTGTTTAAAGTCATTTCTGTGCCTGAAATTGGTCAAAATTGAAGATTTTGAGTAAGCAAAAACTCTGTAAAAATGGCAATTTTGGTCACTGTTAGGGTTTAAAAAGTGGTTATTCAACATGAGGCCCGATCCAAATGACATTTTGAATCATTTTTGGTAGAGTCCAAAAAATCCATTTTCTGATGAAAAACGATTACCCCGGACCAGTCGAACGTTGAAAAAATGGTCAATATTGATGAAATTTTAACATTTAATCTTTTGACTTTAAATGACGGTTGGATGTGAGTTATTACTTTTTCAACTACAATAAGTGTGTTTAAAGTCATTTCTGTGCCTGAAATTGGTCAAAATTGAAGATTTTGAGTAAGCAAAACTCTGTAAAAATGGCAATTTTGGTCACTGTGAGGGTTTAAAAAGTGGTTATTCAACATGAGGCCCGATCCAAATGACATTTTGAATCATTTTTGGTAGAGTCCGAAAAATCAATTTTCTGATGAAAAACGATGACCCCGGATCAGTCGAACGTTTAAAAAATGGTCAATATTGATGAAAGTTTAACATTTAATCTTTTGACTTTAAATGACGGATGGATGTGAGTTATGACTTTTTCAACTAAAATAAGTGTGTTTAAAGTCATTTCTGTGCCTGAAATTGGTCAAAATTGAAGATTTTGAGTAAGCAAAACTCTGTAAAAATGGCAATTTTGGTCACTGTGAGGGTTTAAAAAGTGGTTATTCAACATGAGGCCCGATCCAAATGACATTTTGAATCATTTTTGGTAGAGTCCAAAAAATCAATTTTCTGATGAAAAACGATGACCCCGGACCAGTCGAACGTTGAAAAAATGGTCAATATTGATGAAATTTTAACATTTAATCTTTTGACTTTAAATGACGGTTGGATGTGAGTTATTACTTTTTCAACTAAAATAAGTGTGTTTAAAGTCATTTCTGTGCCTGAAATTGGTCAAAATTGAAGATTTTGAGTAAGCAAAACTCTGTAAAAATGGCAATTTTGGTCACTGTTAGGGTTTAAAAAGTGGTTATTCAACATGAGGCCCGATCCAAATGACATTTTGAATCATTTTTGGTAGAGTCCAAAAAATCAATTTTCTGATGAAAAACGATGACCCCGGACCAGTTGAACGTTGAAAAAATGGTCAATATTGATGAAATTTTAACATTTAATCTTTTGACTTTAAATGACGGTTGGATGTGAGTTATTACTTTTTCAACTAAAATAAGTGTGTTTAAAGTCATTTCTGTGCCTGAAATTGGTCAAAATTGAAGATTTTGAGTAAGCAAAACTCTGTAAAAATGGCAGTTTTGGTCACTGTGAGGGTTTAAAAAGTGGTTATTCAACATGAGGCCCGATCCAAATGACATTTTGAATCATTTTTGGTAGAGTCCAAAAAATCAATTTTCTGATGAAAAACGATGACCCCGGACCAGTCGAACGTTGAAAAAATGGTCAATATTGATGAAATTTTAACATTTAATCTTTTGACTTTAAATGACGGTTGGATGTGAGTTATTACTTTTTCAACTAAAATAAGTGTGTTTAAAGTCATTTCTGTGCCTGAAATTGGTCAAAATTGAAGATTTTGAGTAAGCAAAACTCTGTAAAAATGGCAGTTTTGGTCACTGTGAGGGTTTAAAAAGTGGTTATTCAACATGAGGCCCGATCCAAATGACATTTTGAATCATTTTTGGTAGAGTCCAAAAAATCAATTTTCTGATGAAAAACGATGACCCCGGACCAGTCGAACGTTGAAAAAATGGTCAATATTGATGAAATTTTAATATTTAATCTTTTGACTTTAAATGATGGTTGGATGTGAGTTATTACTTTTTCAACTACAATAAGTGTGTTTAAAGTCATTTCTGTGCCTGAAATTGGTCAAAATTGAAGATTTTGAGTAAGCAAAACTCTGTAAAAATGGCAGTTTTGGTCACTGTGAGGGTTTAAAAAGTGGTTATTCAACATGAGGCCCGATCCAAATGACATTTTGAATCATTTTTGGTAGAGTCCAAAAAATCAATTTTCTGATGAAAAACGATGACCCTGGACCAGTCGAACGTTGAAAAAATGGTCAATATTGATGAAATTTTAATATTTAATCTTTTGACTTTAAATGATGGTTGGATGTGAGTTATTACTTTTTCAACTACAATAAGTGTGTTTAAAGTCATTTCTGTGCCTGAAATTGGTCAAAATTGAAGATTTTGAGTAAGCAAAACTCTGTAAAAATGGCAATTTTGGTCACTGTGAGGGTTTAAAAAGTGGTTATTCAACATGAGGCCCGATCCAAATGACATTTTGAATCATTTTTGGTAGAGTCCAAAAAATCCATTTTCTGATGAAAAACGATGACCCCGGACCAGTCGAACGTTGAAAAAATTGTCAATATTGATGAAATTTTAACATTTAATCTTTTGACTTTAAATGACGGTTGGATGTGAGTTATTACTTTTTCAACTAAAATAAGTGTGTTTAAAGTCATTTCTGTGCCTGAAATTGGTCAAAATTGAAGATTTTGAGTAAGCAAAACTCTGTAAAAATGGCAATTTTGGTCACTGTTAGGGTTTAAAAAGTGGTTATTCAACATGAGGCCCGATCCAAATGACATTTTGAATCATTTTTGGTAGAGTCCAAAAAATCCATTTTCTGATGAAAAACGATTACCCCGGACCAGTCGAACGTTGAAAAAATGGTCAATATTGATGAAATTTTAACATTTAATCTTTTGACTTTAAATGACGGTTGGATGTGAGTTATTACTTTTTCAACTAAAATAAGTGTGTTTAAAGTCATTTCTGTGCCTGAAATTGGTAAAAATTGAAGATTTTGAGTAAGCAAACTCTGTAAAAATGGCAATTTTGGTCACTGTGAGGGTTTAAAAAGTGGTTATTCAACATGAGGCCCGATCCAAATGACATTTTGAATCATTTTTGGTAGAGTCCAAAAAATCAATTTTCTGATGAAAAACGATGACCCCGGACCAGTCGAACGTTGAAAAAATGGTCAATATTGATGAAATTTTAATATTTAATCTTTTCACTTTAAATGACGGTTGGATGTGAGTTATTCCTTTTTCAACTAAAATAAGTGTGTTTAAAGTCATTTCTGTGCCTGAAATTGGTCAAAATTGTAGATTTTGAGTAAGCAAAACTCTGTAAAAATGGCAATTTTGGTCACTGTGAGGGTTTAAAAAGTGGTTATTCAACATGAGGCCCGATCCAAATGACATTTTGAATCATTTTTGGTAGAGTCCAAAAAATCAATTTTCTGATGAAAAACGATGACCCCGGACCAGTCGAACGTTGAAAAAATGGTCAATATTGATGAAATTTTAACATTTAATCTTTTGACTTTAAATGACGGTTGGATGTGAGTTATTACTTTTTCAACTAAAATAAGTGTGTTTAAAGTCATTTCTGTGCCTGAAATTGGTCAAAATTGAAGATTTTGAGTAAGCAAAACTCTGTAAAAATGGCAGTTTTGGTCACTGTGAGGGTTTAAAAAGTGGTTATTCAACATGAGGCCTGATCCAAATGACATTTTGAATCATTTTTGGTAGAGTCCAAAAAATCAATTTTCTGATGAAAAACGATGACCCCGGACCAGTTGAACGTTGAAAAAATGGTCAATATTGATGAAATTTTAACATTTAATCTTTTGACTTTAAATGACGGTTGGATGTGAGTTATTACTTTTTCAACTACAATAAGTGTGTTTAAAGTCATTTCTGTGCCTGAAATTGGTCAAAATTGAAGATTTTGAGTAAGCAAAACTCTGTAAAAATGGCAATTTTGGTCACTGTTAGGGTTTAAAAAGTGGTTATTCAACATGAGGCCCGATCCAAATGACATTTTGAATCATTTTTGGTAGAGTCCAAAAAATCAATTTTCTGATGAAAAACGATGACCCCGGATCAGTCGAACGTTTAAAAAATGGTCAATATTGATGAAAGTTTAACATTTAATCTTTTGACTTTAAATGACGGTTGGATGTGAGTTATGACTTTTTCAACTAAAATAAGTGTGTTTAAAGTCATTTCTGTGCCTGAAATTGGTCAAAATTGAAGATTTTGAGTAAGCAAAACTCTGTAAAAATGGCAATTTTGGTCACTGTTAGGGTTTAAAAAGTGGTTATTCAACATGAGGCCCGATCCAAATGACATTTTGAATCATTTTTGGTAGAGTCCAAAAAATTAATTTTCTGATGAAAAACGATGACCCCGGACCAGTTGAACGTTGAAAAAATGGTCAATATTGATGAAATTTTAACATTTAATCTTTTGACTTTAAATGACGGTTGGATGTGAGTTATTACTTTTTCAACTACAATAAGTGTGTTTAAAGTCATTTCTGTGCCTGAAATTGGTCAAAATTGAAGATTTTGAGTAAGCAAAACTCTGTAAAAATGGCAATTTTGGTCACTGTGAGGGTTTAAAAAGTGGTTATTCAACATGAGGCCCGATCCAAATGACATTTTGAATCATTTTTGGTAGAGTCCAAAAAATCAATTTTCTGATGAAAAACGATGACCCCGGACCAGTCGAACGTTGAAAAAATGGTCAATATTGATGAAATTTTAACATTTAATCTTTTGACTTTAAATGACGGTTGGATGTGAGTTATTACTTTTTCAACTAAAATAAGTGTGTTTAAAGTCATTTCTGTGCCTGAAATTGGTCAAAATTGAAGATTTTGAGTAAGCAAAACTCTGTAAAAATGGCAGTTTTGGTCACTGTGAGGGTTTAAAAAGTGGTTATTCAACATGAGGCCTGATCCAAATGACATTTTGAATCATTTTTGGTAGAGTCCAAAAAATCAATTTTCTGATGAAAAACGATGACCCCGGACCAGTTGAACGTTGAAAAAATGGTCAATATTGATGAAATTTTAACATTTAATCTTTTGACTTTAAATGACGGTTGGATGTGAGTTATTACTTTTTCAACTACAATAAGTGTGTTTAAAGTCATTTCTGTGCCTGAAATTGGTCAAAATTGAAGATTTTGAGTAAGCAAAACTCTGTAAAAATGGCAATTTTGGTCACTGTTAGGGTTTAAAAAGTGGTTATTCAACATGAGGCCCGATCCAAATGACATTTTGAATCATTTTTGGTAGAGTCCAAAAAATCAATTTTCTGATGAAAAACGATGACCCCGGATCAGTCGAACGTTTAAAAAATGGTCAATATTGATGAAAGTTTAACATTTAATCTTTTGACTTTAAATGACGGTTGGATGTGAGTTATGACTTTTTCAACTAAAATAAGTGTGTTTAAAGTCATTTCTGTGCCTGAAATTGGTCAAAATTGAAGATTTTGAGTAAGCAAAACTCTGTAAAAATGGCAATTTTGGTCACTGTTAGGGTTTAAAAAGTGGTTATTCAACATGAGGCCCGATCCAAATGACATTTTGAATCATTTTTGGTAGAGTCCAAAAAATTAATTTTCTGATGAAAAACGATGACCCCGGACCAGTTGAACGTTGAAAAAATGGTCAATATTGATGAAATTTTAACATTTAATCTTTTGACTTTAAATGACGGTTGGATGTGAGTTATTACTTTTTCAACTACAATAAGTGTGTTTAAAGTCATTTCTGTGCCTGAAATTGGTCAAAATTGAAGATTTTGAGTAAGCAAAACTCTGTAAAATGGCAATTTTGGTCACTGTGAGGGTTTAAAAAGTGGTTATTCAACATGAGGCCCGATCCAAATGACATTTTGAATCATTTTTGGTAGAGTCCAAAAAATCCATTTTCTGATGAAAAACGATGACCCCGGACCAGTCGAACGTTGAAAAAATTGTCAATATTGATGAAATTTTAACATTTAATCTTTTGACTTTAAATGACGGTTGGATGTGAGTTATTACTTTTTCAACTAAAATAAGTGTGTTTAAAGTCATTTCTGTGCCTGAAATTGGTCAAAATTGAAGATTTTGAGTAAGCAAAAACTCTGTAAAAATGGCAATTTTGGTCACTGTTAGGGTTTAAAAAGTGGTTATTCAACATGAGGCCCGATCCAAATGACATTTTGAATCATTTTTGGTAGAGTCCAAAAAATCCATTTTCTGATGAAAAACGATTACCCCGGACCAGTCGAACGTTAAAAAAATGGTCAATATTGATGAAATTTTAACATTTAATCTTTTGACTTTAAATGACGGTTGGATGTGAGTTATTACTTTTTCAACTACAATAAGTGTGTTTAAAGTCATTTCTGTGCCTGAAATTGGTCAAAATTGAAGATTTTGAGTAAGCAAAACTCTGTAAAAATGGCAATTTTGGTCACTGTGAGGGTTTAAAAAGTGGTTATTCAACATGAGGCCCGATCCAAATGACATTTTGAATCATTTTTGGTAGAGTCCAAAAAATCAATTTTCTGATGAAAAACGATGACCCCGGATCAGTCGAACGTTTAAAAAATGGTCAATATTGATGAAAGTTTAACATTTAATCTTTTGACTTTAAATGACGGTTGGATGTGAGTTATGACTTTTTCAACTAAAATAAGTGTGTTTAAAGTCATTTCTGTGCCTGAAATTGGTCAAAATTGAAGATTTTGAGTAAGCAAAACTCTGTAAAAATGGCAATTTTGGTCACTGTGAGGGTTTAAAAAGTGGTTATTCAACATGAGGCCCGATCCAAATGACATTTTGAATCATTTTTGGTAGAGTCCAAAAAATCAATTTTCTGATGAAAAACGATGACCCCGGACCAGTCGAACGTTGAAAAAATGTTCAATATTGATGAAATTTTAACATTTAATCTTTTGACTTTAAATGACGGTTGGATGTGAGTTATTACTTTTTCAACTAAAATAAGTGTGTTTAAAGTCATTTCTGTGCCTGAAATTGGTCAAAATTGAAGATTTTGAGTAAGCAAAACTCTGTAAAAATGGCAATTTTGGTCACTGTTAGGGTTTAAAAAGTGGTTATTCAACATGAGGCCCGATCCAAATGACATTTTGAATCATTTTTGGTAGAGTCCAAAAAATCAATTTTCTGATGAAAAACGATGACCCCGGACCAGTTGAACGTTGAAAAAATGGTCAATATTGATGAAATTTTAACATTTAATCTTTTGACTTTAAATGACGGTTGGATGTGAGTTATTACTTTTTCAACTAAAATAAGTGTGTTTAAAGTCATTTCTGTGCCTGAAATTGGTCAAAATTGAAGATTTTGAGTAAGCAAAACTCTGTAAAAATGGCAGTTTTGGTCACTGTGAGGGTTTAAAAAGTGGTTATTCAACATGAGGCCCGATCCAAATGACATTTTGAATCATTTTTGGTAGAGTCCAAAAAATCAATTTTCTGATGAAAAACGATGACCCCGGACCAGTCGAACGTTGAAAAAATGTTCAATATTGATGAAATTTTAACATTTAATCTTTTGACTTTAAATGACGGTTGGATGTGAGTTATTACTTTTTCAACTAAAATAAGTGTGTTTAAAGTCATTTCTGTGCCTGAAATTGGTCAAAATTGAAGATTTTGAGTAAGCAAAACTCTGTAAAAATGGCAATTTTGGTCACTGTTAGGGTTTAAAAAGTGGTTATTCAACATGAGGCCCGATCCAAATGACATTTTGAATCATTTTTGGTAGAGTCCAAAAAATCAATTTTCTGATGAAAAACGATGACCCCGGACCAGTTGAACGTTGAAAAAATGGTCAATATTGATGAAATTTTAACATTTAATCTTTTGACTTTAAATGACGGTTGGATGTGAGTTATTACTTTTTCAACTAAAATAAGTGTGTTTAAAGTCATTTCTGTGCCTGAAATTGGTCAAAATTGAAGATTTTGAGTAAGCAAAACTCTGTAAAAATGGCAGTTTTGGTCACTGTGAGGGTTTAAAAAGTGGTTATTCAACATGAGGCCCGATCCAAATGACATTTTGAATCATTTTTGGTAGAGTCCAAAAAATCAATTTTCTGATGAAAAACGATGACCCCGGACCAGTCGAACGTTGAAAAAATGGTCAATATTGATGAAATTTTAACATTTAATCTTTTGACTTTAAATGACGGTTGGATGTGAGGTATTACTTTTTCAACTAAAATAAGTGTGTTTAAAGTCATTTCTGTGCCTGAAATTGGTCAAAATTGAAGATTTTGAGTAAGCAAAACTCTGTAAAAATGGCAGTTTTGGTCACTGTGAGGGTTTAAAAAGTGGTTATTCAACATGAGGCCCGATCCAAATGACATTTTGAATCATTTTTGGTAGAGTCCAAAAAATCAATTTTCTGATGAAAAACGATGACCCCGGACCAGTCGAACGTTGAAAAAATGGTCAATATTGATGAAATTTTAATATTTAATCTTTTGACTTTAAATGATGGTTGGATGTGAGTTATTACTTTTTCAACTACAATAAGTGTGTTTAAAGTCATTTCTGTGCCTGAAATTGGTCAAAATTGAAGATTTTGAGTAAGCAAAACTCTGTAAAAATGGCAGTTTTGGTCACTGTGAGGGTTTAAAAAGTGGTTATTCAACATGAGGCCCGATCCAAATGACATTTTGAATCATTTTTGGTAGAGTCCAAAAAATCAATTTTCTGATGAAAAACGATGACCCTGGACCAGTCGAACGTTGAAAAAATGGTCAATATTGATGAAATTCTAATATTTAATCTTTTGACTTTAAATGATGGTTGGATGTGAGTTATTACTTTTTCAACTACAATAAGTGTGTTTAAAGTCATTTCTGTGCCTGAAATTGGTCAAAATTGAAGATTTTGAGTAAGCAAAACTCTGTAAAAATGGCAATTTTGGTCACTGTGAGGGTTTAAAAAGTGGTTATTCAACATGAGGCCCGATCCAAATGACATTTTGAATCATTTTTGGTAGAGTCCAAAAAATCCATTTTCTGATGAAAAACGATGACCCCGGACCAGTCGAACGTTGAAAAAATTGTCAATATTGATGAAATTTTAACATTTAATCTTTTGACTTTAAATGACGGTTGGATGTGAGTTATTACTTTTTCAACTAAAATAAGTGTGTTTAAAGTCATTTCTGTGCCTGAAATTGGTCAAAATTGAAGATTTTGAGTAAGCAAAACTCTGTAAAAATGGCAATTTTGGTCACTGTTAGGGTTTAAAAAGTGGTTATTCAACATGAGGCCCGATCCAAATGACATTTTGAATCATTTTTGGTAGAGTCCAAAAAATCCATTTTCTGATGAAAAACGATTACCCCGGACCAGTCGAACGTTGAAAAAATGGTCAATATTGATGAAATTTTAACATTTAATCTTTTGACTTTAAATGACGGTTGGATGTGAGTTATTACTTTTTCAACTAAAATAAGTGTGTTTAAAGTCATTTCTGTGCCTGAAATTGGTAAAAATTGAAGATTTTGAGTAAGCAAACTCTGTAAAAATGGCAATTTTGGTCACTGTGAGGGTTTAAAAAGTGGTTATTCAACATGAGGCCCGATCCAAATGACATTTTGAATCATTTTTGGTAGAGTCCAAAAAATCAATTTTCTGATGAAAAACGATGACCCCGGACCAGTCGAACGTTGAAAAAATGGTCAATATTGATGAAATTTTAATATTTAATCTTTTCACTTTAAATGACGGTTGGATGTGAGTTATTACTTTTTCAACTAAAATAAGTGTGTTTAAAGTCATTTCTGTGCCTGAAATTGGTCAAAATTGAAGATTTTGAGTAAGCAAAACTCTGTAAAAATGGCAGTTTTGGTCACTGTGAGGGTTTAAAAAGTGGTTATTCAACATGAGGCCCGATCCAAATGACATTTTGAATCATTTTTGGTAGAGTCCAAAAAATCAATTTTCTGATGAAAAACGATGACCCCGGACCAGTCGAACGTTGAAAAAATGGTCAATATTGATGAAATTTTAACATTTAATCTTTTGACTTTAAATGACGGTTGGATGTGAGTTATTACTTTTTCAACTAAAATAAGTGTGTTTAAAGTCATTTCTGTGCCTGAAATTGGTCAAAATTGAAGATTTTGAGTAAGCAAAACTCTGTAAAAATGGCAGTTTTGGTTACTGTGAGGGTTTAAAAAGTGGTTATTCAACATGAGGCCCGATCCAAATGACATTTTGAATCATTTTTGGTAGAGTCCAAAAAATCAATTTTCTGATGAAAAACGATGACCCTGGACCAGTCGAACGTTGAAAAAATGGTCAATATTGATGAAATTTTAATATTTAATCTTTTGACTTTAAATGATGGTTGGATGTGAGTTATTACTTTTTCAACTACAATAAGTGTGTTTAAAGTCATTTCTGTGCCTGAAATTGGTCAAAATTGAAGATTTTGAGTAAGCAAAACTCTGTAAAAATGGCAATTTTGGTCACTGTGAGGGTTTAAAAAGTGGTTATTCAACATGAGGCCCGATCCAAATGACATTTTGAATCATTTTTGGTAGAGTCCAAAAAATCCATTTTCTGATGAAAAACGATGACCCCGGACCAGTCGAACGTTGAAAAAATTGTCAATATTGATGAAATTTTAACATTTAATCTTTTGACTTTAAATGACGGTTGGATGTGAGTTATTACTTTTTCAACTAAAATAAGTGTGTTTAAAGTCATTTCTGTGCCTGAAATTGGTCAAAATTGAAGATTTTGAGTAAGCAAAACTCTGTAAAAATGGCAATTTTGGTCACTGTTAGGGTTTAAAAAGTGGTTATTCAACATGAGGCCCGATCCAAATGACATTTTGAATCATTTTTGGTAGAGTCCAAAAAATCCATTTTCTGATGAAAAACGATTACCCCGGACCAGTCGAACGTTGAAAAAATGGTCAATATTGATGAAATTTTAACATTTAATCTTTTGACTTTAAATGACGGTTGGATGCGAGTTATTACTTTTTCAACTAAAATAAGTGTGTTTAAAGTCATTTCTGTGCCTGAAATTGGTAAAAATTGAAGATTTTGAGTAAGCAAACTCTGTAAAAATGGCAATTTTGGTCACTGTGAGGGTTTAAAAAGTGGTTATTCAACATGAGGCCCGATCCAAATGACATTTTGAATCATTTTTGGTAGAGTCCAAAAAATCAATTTTCTGATGAAAAACGATGACCCCGGACCAGTCGAACGTTGAAAAAATGGTCAATATTGATGAAATTTTAATATTTAATCTTTTCACTTTAAATGACGGTTGGATGTGAGTTATTCCTTTTTCAACTAAAATAAGTGTGTTTAAAGTCATTTCTGTGCCTGAAATTGGTCAAAATTGTAGATTTTGAGTAAGCAAAACTCTGTAAAAATGGCAATTTTGGTCACTGTGAGGGTTTAAAAAGTGGTTATTCAACATGAGGCCCGATCCAAATGACATTTTGAATCATTTTTGGTAGAGTCCAAAAAATCAATTTTCTGATGAAAAACGATGACCCCGGACCAGTCGAACGTTGAAAAAATGGTCAATATTGATGAAATTTTAACATTTAATCTTTTGACTTTAAATGACGGTTGGATGTGAGTTATTACTTTTTCAACTAAAATAAGTGTGTTTAAAGTCATTTCTGTGCCTGAAATTGGTCAAAATTGAAGATTTTGAGTAAGCAAAACTCTGTAAAAATGGCAGTTTTGGTCACTGTGAGGGTTTAAAAAGTGGTTATTCAACATGAGGCCTGATCCAAATGACATTTTGAATCATTTTTGGTAGAGTCCAAAAAATCAATTTTCTGATGAAAAACGATGACCCCGGACCAGTTGAACGTTGAAAAAATGGTCAATATTGATGAAATTTTAACATTTAATCTTTTGACTTTAAATGACGGTTGGATGTGAGTTATTACTTTTTCAACTACAATAAGTGTGTTTAAAGTCATTTCTGTGCCTGAAATTGGTCAAAATTGAAGATTTTGAGTAAGCAAAACTCTGTAAAAATGGCAATTTTGGTCACTGTTAGGGTTTAAAAAGTGGTTATTCAACATGAGGCCCGATCCAAATGACATTTTGAATCATTTTTGGTAGAGTCCAAAAAATCAATTTTCTGATGAAAAACGATGACCCCGGATCAGTCGAACGTTTAAAAAATGGTCAATATTGATGAAAGTTTAACATTTAATCTTTTGACTTTAAATGACGGTTGGATGTGAGTTATGACTTTTTCAACTAAAATAAGTGTGTTTAAAGTCATTTCTGTGCCTGAAATTGGTCAAAATTGAAGATTTTGAGTAAGCAAAACTCTGTAAAAATGGCAATTTTGGTCACTGTTAGGGTTTAAAAAGTGGTTATTCAACATGAGGCCCGATCCAAATGACATTTTGAATCATTTTTGGTAGAGTCCAAAAAATTAATTTTCTGATGAAAAACGATGACCCCGGACCAGTTGAACGTTGAAAAAATGGTCAATATTGATGAAATTTTAACATTTAATCTTTTGACTTTAAATGACGGTTGGATGTGAGTTATTACTTTTTCAACTACAATAAGTGTGTTTAAAGTCATTTCTGTGCCTGAAATTGGTCAAAATTGTAGATTTTGAGTAAGCAAAACTCCGTAAAAATGGCAATTTTGGTCACTGTGAGGGTTTAAAAAGTGGTTATTCAACATGAGGCCCGATCCAAATGACATTTTGAATCATTTTTGGTAGAGTCCAAAAAATCAATTTTCTGATGAAAAACGATGACCCCGGACCAGTCGAACGTTGAAAAAATGGTCAATATTGATGAAATTTTAACATTTAATCTTTTGACTTTAAATGACGGTTGGATGTGAGTTATTACTTTTTCAACTAAAATAAGTGTGTTTAAAGTCATTTCTGTGCCTGAAATTGGTCAAAATTGAAGATTTTGAGTAAGCAAAACTCTGTAAAAATGGCAGTTTTGGTCACTGTGAGGGTTTAAAAAGTGGTTATTCAACATGAGGCCTGATCCAAATGACATTTTGAATCATTTTTGGTAGAGTCCAAAAAATCAATTTTCTGATGAAAAACGATGACCCCGGACCAGTTGAACGTTGAAAAAATGGTCAATATTGATGAAATTTTAACATTTAATTTTTTGACTTTAAATGACGGTTGGATGTGAGTTATTACTTTTTCAACTACAATAAGTGTGTTTAAAGTCATTTCTGTGCCTGAAATTGGTCAAAATTGAAGATTTTGAGTAAGCAAAACTCTGTAAAAATGGCAATTTTGGTCACTGTTAGGGTTTAAAAAGTGGTTATTCAACATGAGGCCCGATCCAAATGACATTTTGAATCATTTTTGGTAGAGTCCAAAAAATCAATTTTCTGATGAAAAACGATGACCCCGGATCAGTCGAACGTTTAAAAAATGGTCAATATTGATGAAAGTTTAACATTTAATCTTTTGACTTTAAATGACGGTTGGATGTGAGTTATGACTTTTTCAACTACAATAAGTGTGTTTAAAGTCATTTCTGTGCCTGAAATTGGTCAAAATTGAAGATTTTGAGTAAGCAAAACTCTGTAAAAATGGCAATTTTGGTCACTGTTAGGGTTTAAAAAGTGGTTATTCAACATGAGGCCCGATCCAAATGACATTTTGAATCATTTTTGGTAGAGTCCAAAAAATTAATTTTCTGATGAAAAACGATGACCCCGGACCAGTTGAACGTTGAAAAAATGGTCAATATTGATGAAATTTTAACATTTAATCTTTTGACTTTAAATGACGGTTGGATGTGAGTTATTACTTTTTCAACTACAATAAGTGTGTTTAAAGTCATTTCTGTGCCTGAAATTGGTCAAAATTGAAGATTTTGAGTAAGCAAAACTCTGTAAAAATGGCAATTTTGGTCACTGTGAGGGTTTAAAAAGTGGTTATTCAACATGAGGCCCGATCCAAATGACATTTTGAATCATTTTTGGTAGAGTCCAAAAAATCAATTTTCTGATGAAAAACGATGACCCCGGACCAGTCGAACGTTGAAAAAATGGTCAATATTGATGAAATTTTAACATTTAATCTTTTGACTTTAAATGACGGTTGGATGTGAGTTATTACTTTTTCAACTAAAATAAGTGTGTTTAAAGTCATTTCTGTGCCTGAAATTGGTCAAAATTGAAGATTTTGAGTAAGCAAAACTCTGTAAAAATGGCAGTTTTGGTCACTGTGAGGGTTTAAAAAGTGGTTATTCAACATGAGGCCTGATCCAAATGACATTTTGAATCATTTTTGGTAGAGTCCAAAAAATCAATTTTCTGATGAAAAACGATGACCCCGGACCAGTTGAACGTTGAAAAAATGGTCAATATTGATGAAATTTTAACATTTAATCTTTTGACTTTAAATGACGGTTGGATGTGAGTTATTACTTTTTCAACTACAATAAGTGTGTTTAAAGTCATTTCTGTGCCTGAAATTGGTCAAAATTGAAGATTTTGAGTAAGCAAAACTCTGTAAAAATGGCAATTTTGGTCACTGTTAGGGTTTAAAAAGTGGTTATTCAACATGAGGCCCGATCCAAATGACATTTTGAATCATTTTTGGTAGAGTCCAAAAAATCAATTTTCTGATGAAAAACGATGACCCCGGATCAGTCGAACGTTTAAAAAATGGTCAATATTGATGAAAGTTTAACATTTAATCTTTTGACTTTAAATGACGGTTGGATGTGAGTTATGACTTTTTCAACTAAAATAAGTGTGTTTAAAGTCATTTCTGTGCCTGAAATTGGTCAAAATTGAAGATTTTGAGTAAGCAAAACTCTGTAAAAATGGCAATTTTGGTCACTGTTAGGGTTTAAAAAGTGGTTATTCAACATGAGGCCCGATCCAAATGACATTTTGAATCATTTTTGGTAGAGTCCAAAAAATTAATTTTCTGATGAAAAACGATGACCCCGGACCAGTTGAATGTTGAAAAAATGGTCAATATTGATGAAATTTTAACATTTAATCTTTTGACTTTAAATGACGGTTGGATGTGAGTTATTACTTTTTCAACTACAATAAGTGTGTTTAAAGTCATTTCTGTGCCTGAAATTGGTCAAAATTGAAGATTTTGAGTAAGCAAAACTCTGTAAAATGGCAATTTTGGTCACTGTGAGGGTTTAAAAAGTGGTTATTCAACATGAGGCCCGATCCAAATGACATTTTGAATCATTTTTGGTAGAGTCCAAAAAATCCATTTTCTGATGAAAAACGATGACCCCGGACCAGTCGAACGTTGAAAAAATTGTCAATATTGATGAAATTTTAACATTTAATCTTTTGACTTTAAATGACGGTTGGATGTGAGTTATTACTTTTTCAACTAAAATAAGTGTGTTTAAAGTCATTTCTGTGCCTGAAATTGGTCAAAATTGAAGATTTTGAGTAAGCAAAAACTCTGTAAAAATGGCAATTTTGGTCACTGTTAGGGTTTAAAAAGTGGTTATTCAACATGAGGCCCGATCCAAATGACATTTTGAATCATTTTTGGTAGAGTCCAAAAAATCCATTTTCTGATGAAAAACGATTACCCCGGACCAGTCGAACGTTAAAAAAATGGTCAATATTGATGAAATTTTAACATTTAATCTTTTGACTTTAAATGACGGTTGGATGTGAGTTATTACTTTTTCAACTACAATAAGTGTGTTTAAAGTCATTTCTGTGCCTGAAATTGGTCAAAATTGAAGATTTTGAGTAAGCAAAACTCTGTAAAAATGGCAATTTTGGTCACTGTGAGGGTTTAAAAAGTGGTTATTCAACATGAGGCCCGATCCAAATGACATTTTGAATCATTTTTGGTAGAGTCCAAAAAATCAATTTTCTGATGAAAAACGATGACCCCGGATCAGTCGAACGTTTAAAAAATGGTCAATATTGATGAAAGTTTAACATTTAATCTTTTGACTTTAAATGACGGTTGGATGTGAGTTATGACTTTTTCAACTAAAATAAGTGTGTTTAAAGTCATTTCTGTGCCTGAAATTGGTCAAAATTGAAGATTTTGAGTAAGCAAAACTCTGTAAAAATGGCAATTTTGGTCACTGTGAGGGTTTAAAAAGTGGTTATTCAACATGAGGCCCGATCCAAATGACATTTTGAATCATTTTTGGTAGAGTCCAAAAAATCAATTTTCTGATGAAAAACGATGACCCCGGACCAGTCGAACGTTGAAAAAATGTTCAATATTGATGAAATTTTAACATTTAATCTTTTGACTTTAAATGACGGTTGGATGTGAGTTATTACTTTTTCAACTAAAATAAGTGTGTTTAAAGTCATTTCTGTGCCTGAAATTGGTCAAAATTGAAGATTTTGAGTAAGCAAAACTCTGTAAAAATGGCAATTTTGGTCACTGTTAGGGTTTAAAAAGTGGTTATTCAACATGAGGCCCGATCCAAATGACATTTTGAATCATTTTTGGTAGAGTCCAAAAAATCAATTTTCTGATGAAAAACGATGACCCCGGACCAGTTGAACGTTGAAAAAATGGTCAATATTGATGAAATTTTAACATTTAATCTTTTGACTTTAAATGACGGTTGGATGTGAGTTATTACTTTTTCAACTAAAATAAGTGTGTTTAAAGTCATTTCTGTGCCTGAAATTGGTCAAAATTGAAGATTTTGAGTAAGCAAAACTCTGTAAAAATGGCAGTTTTGGTCACTGTGAGGGTTTAAAAAGTGGTTATTCAACATGAGGCCCGATCCAAATGACATTTTGAATCATTTTTGGTAGAGTCCAAAAAATCAATTTTCTGATGAAAAACGATGACCCCGGACCAGTCGAACGTTGAAAAAATGGTCAATATTGATGAAATTTTAACATTTAATCTTTTGACTTTAAATGACGGTTGGATGTGAGTTATTACTTTTTCAACTACAATAAGTGTGTTTAAAGTCATTTCTGTGCCTGAAATTGGTCAAAATTGAAGATTTTGAGTAAGCAAAACTCTGTAAAAATGGCAATTTTGGTCACTGTGAGGGTTTAAAAAGTGGTTATTCAACATGAGGCCCGATCCAAATGACATTTTGAATCATTTTTGGTAGAGTCCAAAAAATCAATTTTCTGATGAAAAACGATGACCCCGGACCAGTCGAACGTTGAAAAAATGTTCAATATTGATGAAATTTTAACATTTAATCTTTTGACTTTAAATGACGGTTGGATGTGAGTTATTACTTTTTCAACTAAAATAAGTGTGTTTAAAGTCATTTCTGTGCCTGAAATTGGTCAAAATTGAAGATTTTGAGTAAGCAAAACTCTGTAAAAATGGCAATTTTGGTCACTGTTAGGGTTTAAAAAGTGGTTATTCAACATGAGGCCCGATCCAAATGACATTTTGAATCATTTTTGGTAGAGTCCAAAAAATCAATTTTCTGATGAAAAACGATGACCCCGGACCAGTTGAACGTTGAAAAAATGGTCAATATTGATGAAATTTTAACATTTAATCTTTTGACTTTAAATGACGGTTGGATGTGAGTTATTACTTTTTCAACTAAAATAAGTGTGTTTAAAGTCATTTCTGTGCCTGAAATTGGTCAAAATTGAAGATTTTGAGTAAGCAAAACTCTGTAAAAATGGCAGTTTTGGTCACTGTGAGGGTTTAAAAAGTGGTTATTCAACATGAGGCCCGATCCAAATGACATTTTGAATCATTTTTGGTAGAGTCCAAAAAATCAATTTTCTGATGAAAAACGATGACCCCGGACCAGTCGAACGTTGAAAAAATGGTCAATATTGATGAAATTTTAACATTTAATCTTTTGACTTTAAATGACGGTTGGATGTGAGGTATTACTTTTTCAACTAAAATAAGTGTGTTTAAAGTCATTTCTGTGCCTGAAATTGGTCAAAATTGAAGATTTTGAGTAAGCAAAACTCTGTAAAAATGGCAGTTTTGGTCACTGTGAGGGTTTAAAAAGTGGTTATTCAACATGAGGCCCGATCCAAATGACATTTTGAATCATTTTTGGTAGAGTCCAAAAAATCAATTTTCTGATGAAAAACGATGACCCCGGACCAGTCGAACGTTGAAAAAATGGTCAATATTGATGAAATTTTAATATTTAATCTTTTGACTTTAAATGATGGTTGGATGTGAGTTATTACTTTTTCAACTACAATAAGTGTGTTTAAAGTCATTTCTGTGCCTGAAATTGGTCAAAATTGAAGATTTTGAGTAAGCAAAACTCTGTAAAAATGGCAGTTTTGGTCACTGTGAGGGTTTAAAAAGTGGTTATTCAACATGAGGCCCGATCCAAATGACATTTTGAATCATTTTTGGTAGAGTCCAAAAAATCAATTTTCTGATGAAAAACGATGACCCTGGACCAGTCGAACGTTGAAAAAATGGTCAATATTGATGAAATTTTAATATTTAATCTTTTGACTTTAAATGATGGTTGGATGTGAGTTATTACTTTTTCAACTACAATAAGTGTGTTTAAAGTCATTTCTGTGCCTGAAATTGGTCAAAATTGAAGATTTTGAGTAAGCAAAACTCTGTAAAAATGGCAATTTTGGTCACTGTGAGGGTTTAAAAAGTGGTTATTCAACATGAGGCCCGATCCAAATGACATTTTGAATCATTTTTGGTAGAGTCCAAAAAATCCATTTTCTGATGAAAAACGATGACCCCGGACCAGTCGAACGTTGAAAAAATTGTCAATATTGATGAAATTTTAACATTTAATCTTTTGACTTTAAATGACGGTTGGATGTGAGTTATTACTTTTTCAACTAAAATAAGTGTGTTTAAAGTCATTTCTGTGCCTGAAATTGGTCAAAATTGAAGATTTTGAGTAAGCAAAACTCTGTAAAAATGGCAATTTTGGTCACTGTTAGGGTTTAAAAAGTGGTTATTCAACATGAGGCCCGATCCAAATGACATTTTGAATCATTTTTGGTAGAGTCCAAAAAATCCATTTTCTGATGAAAAACGATTACCCCGGACCAGTCGAACGTTGAAAAAATGGTCAATATTGATGAAATTTTAACATTTAATCTTTTGACTTTAAATGACGGTTGGATGTGAGTTATTACTTTTTCAACTAAAATAAGTGTGTTTAAAGTCATTTCTGTGCCTGAAATTGGTAAAAATTGAAGATTTTGAGTAAGCAAACTCTGTAAAAATGGCAATTTTGGTCACTGTGAGGGTTTAAAAAGTGGTTATTCAACATGAGGCCCGATCCAAATGACATTTTGAATCATTTTTGGTAGAGTCCAAAAAATCAATTTTCTGATGAAAAACGATGACCCCGGACCAGTCGAACGTTGAAAAAATGGTCAATATTGATGAAATTTTAATATTTAATCTTTTCACTTTAAATGACGGTTGGATGTGAGTTATTACTTTTTCAACTAAAATAAGTGTGTTTAAAGTCATTTCTGTGCCTGAAATTGGTCAAAATTGAAGATTTTGAGTAAGCAAAACTCTGTAAAAATGGCAGTTTTGGTCACTGTGAGGGTTTAAAAAGTGGTTATTCAACATGAGGCCCGATCCAAATGACATTTTGAATCATTTTTGGTAGAGTCCAAAAAATCAATTTTCTGATGAAAAACGATGACCCCGGACCAGTCGAACGTTGAAAAAATGGTCAATATTGATGAAATTTTAACATTTAATCTTTTGACTTTAAATGACGGTTGGATGTGAGTTATTACTTTTTCAACTAAAATAAGTGTGTTTAAAGTCATTTCTGTGCCTGAAATTGGTCAAAATTGAAGATTTTGAGTAAGCAAAACTCTGTAAAAATGGCAGTTTTGGTTACTGTGAGGGTTTAAAAAGTGGTTATTCAACATGAGGCCCGATCCAAATGACATTTTGAATCATTTTTGGTAGAGTCCAAAAAATCAATTTTCTGATGAAAAACGATGACCCTGGACCAGTCGAACGTTGAAAAAATGGTCAATATTGATGAAATTTTAATATTTAATCTTTTGACTTTAAATGATGGTTGGATGTGAGTTATTACTTTTTCAACTACAATAAGTGTGTTTAAAGTCATTTCTGTGCCTGAAATTGGTCAAAATTGAAGATTTTGAGTAAGCAAAACTCTGTAAAAATGGCAATTTTGGTCACTGTGAGGGTTTAAAAAGTGGTTATTCAACATGAGGCCCGATCCAAATGACATTTTGAATCATTTTTGGTAGAGTCCAAAAAATCCATTTTCTGATGAAAAACGATGACCCCGGACCAGTCGAACGTTGAAAAAATTGTCAATATTGATGAAATTTTAACATTTAATCTTTTGACTTTAAATGACGGTTGGATGTGAGTTATTACTTTTTCAACTAAAATAAGTGTGTTTAAAGTCATTTCTGTGCCTGAAATTGGTCAAAATTGAAGATTTTGAGTAAGCAAAACTCTGTAAAAATGGCAATTTTGGTCACTGTTAGGGTTTAAAAAGTGGTTATTCAACATGAGGCCCGATCCAAATGACATTTTGAATCATTTTTGGTAGAGTCCAAAAAATCCATTTTCTGATGAAAAACGATTACCCCGGACCAGTCGAACGTTGAAAAAATGGTCAATATTGATGAAATTTTAACATTTAATCTTTTGACTTTAAATGACGGTTGGATGCGAGTTATTACTTTTTCAACTAAAATAAGTGTGTTTAAAGTCATTTCTGTGCCTGAAATTGGTAAAAATTGAAGATTTTGAGTAAGCAAACTCTGTAAAAATGGCAATTTTGGTCACTGTGAGGGTTTAAAAAGTGGTTATTCAACATGAGGCCCGATCCAAATGACATTTTGAATCATTTTTGGTAGAGTCCAAAAAATCAATTTTCTGATGAAAAACGATGACCCCGGACCAGTCGAACGTTGAAAAAATGGTCAATATTGATGAAATTTTAATATTTAATCTTTTCACTTTAAATGACGGTTGGATGTGAGTTATTCCTTTTTCAACTAAAATAAGTGTGTTTAAAGTCATTTCTGTGCCTGAAATTGGTCAAAATTGTAGATTTTGAGTAAGCAAAACTCTGTAAAAATGGCAATTTTGGTCACTGTGAGGGTTTAAAAAGTGGTTATTCAACATGAGGCCCGATCCAAATGACATTTTGAATCATTTTTGGTAGAGTCCAAAAAATCAATTTTCTGATGAAAAACGATGACCCCGGACCAGTCGAACGTTGAAAAAATGGTCAATATTGATGAAATTTTAACATTTAATCTTTTGACTTTAAATGACGGTTGGATGTGAGTTATTACTTTTTCAACTAAAATAAGTGTGTTTAAAGTCATTTCTGTGCCTGAAATTGGTCAAAATTGAAGATTTTGAGTAAGCAAAACTCTGTAAAAATGGCAGTTTTGGTCACTGTGAGGGTTTAAAAAGTGGTTATTCAACATGAGGCCTGATCCAAATGACATTTTGAATCATTTTTGGTAGAGTCCAAAAAATCAATTTTCTGATGAAAAACGATGACCCCGGACCAGTTGAACGTTGAAAAAATGGTCAATATTGATGAAATTTTAACATTTAATCTTTTGACTTTAAATGACGGTTGGATGTGAGTTATTACTTTTTCAACTACAATAAGTGTGTTTAAAGTCATTTCTGTGCCTGAAATTGGTCAAAATTGAAGATTTTGAGTAAGCAAAACTCTGTAAAAATGGCAATTTTGGTCACTGTTAGGGTTTAAAAAGTGGTTATTCAACATGAGGCCCGATCCAAATGACATTTTGAATCATTTTTGGTAGAGTCCAAAAAATCAATTTTCTGATGAAAAACGATGACCCCGGATCAGTCGAACGTTTAAAAAATGGTCAATATTGATGAAAGTTTAACATTTAATCTTTTGACTTTAAATGACGGTTGGATGTGAGTTATGACTTTTTCAACTAAAATAAGTGTGTTTAAAGTCATTTCTGTGCCTGAAATTGGTCAAAATTGAAGATTTTGAGTAAGCAAAACTCTGTAAAAATGGCAATTTTGGTCACTGTTAGGGTTTAAAAAGTGGTTATTCAACATGAGGCCCGATCCAAATGACATTTTGAATCATTTTTGGTAGAGTCCAAAAAATTAATTTTCTGATGAAAAACGATGACCCCGGACCAGTTGAACGTTGAAAAAATGGTCAATATTGATGAAATTTTAACATTTAATCTTTTGACTTTAAATGACGGTTGGATGTGAGTTATTACTTTTTCAACTACAATAAGTGTGTTTAAAGTCATTTCTGTGCCTGAAATTGGTCAAAATTGTAGATTTTGAGTAAGCAAAACTCCGTAAAAATGGCAATTTTGGTCACTGTGAGGGTTTAAAAAGTGGTTATTCAACATGAGGCCCGATCCAAATGACATTTTGAATCATTTTTGGTAGAGTCCAAAAAATCAATTTTCTGATGAAAAACGATGACCCCGGACCAGTCGAACGTTGAAAAAATGGTCAATATTGATGAAATTTTAACATTTAATCTTTTGACTTTAAATGACGGTTGGATGTGAGTTATTACTTTTTCAACTAAAATAAGTGTGTTTAAAGTCATTTCTGTGCCTGAAATTGGTCAAAATTGAAGATTTTGAGTAAGCAAAACTCTGTAAAAATGGCAGTTTTGGTCACTGTGAGGGTTTAAAAAGTGGTTATTCAACATGAGGCCTGATCCAAATGACATTTTGAATCATTTTTGGTAGAGTCCAAAAAATCAATTTTCTGATGAAAAACGATGACCCCGGACCAGTTGAACGTTGAAAAAATGGTCAATATTGATGAAATTTTAACATTTAATCTTTTGACTTTAAATGACGGTTGGATGTGAGTTATTACTTTTTCAACTACAATAAGTGTGTTTAAAGTCATTTCTGTGCCTGAAATTGGTCAAAATTGAAGATTTTGAGTAAGCAAAACTCTGTAAAAATGGCAATTTTGGTCACTGTTAGGGTTTAAAAAGTGGTTATTCAACATGAGGCCCGATCCAAATGACATTTTGAATCATTTTTGGTAGAGTCCAAAAAATCAATTTTCTGATGAAAAACGATGACCCCGGATCAGTCGAACGTTTAAAAAATGGTCAATATTGATGAAAGTTTAACATTTAATCTTTTGACTTTAAATGACGGTTGGATGTGAGTTATGACTTTTTCAACTACAATAAGTGTGTTTAAAGTCATTTCTGTGCCTGAAATTGGTCAAAATTGAAGATTTTGAGTAAGCAAAACTCTGTAAAAATGGCAATTTTGGTCACTGTTAGGGTTTAAAAAGTGGTTATTCAACATGAGGCCCGATCCAAATGACATTTTGAATCATTTTTGGTAGAGTCCAAAAAATTAATTTTCTGATGAAAAACGATGACCCCGGACCAGTTGAACGTTGAAAAAATGGTCAATATTGATGAAATTTTAACATTTAATCTTTTGACTTTAAATGACGGTTGGATGTGAGTTATTACTTTTTCAACTACAATAAGTGTGTTTAAAGTCATTTCTGTGCCTGAAATTGGTCAAAATTGAAGATTTTGAGTAAGCAAAACTCTGTAAAAATGGCAATTTTGGTCACTGTGAGGGTTTAAAAAGTGGTTATTCAACATGAGGCCCGATCCAAATGACATTTTGAATCATTTTTGGTAGAGTCCAAAAAATCAATTTTCTGATGAAAAACGATGACCCCGGACCAGTCGAACGTTGAAAAAATGGTCAATATTGATGAAATTTTAACATTTAATCTTTTGACTTTAAATGACGGTTGGATGTGAGTTATTACTTTTTCAACTAAAATAAGTGTGTTTAAAGTCATTTCTGTGCCTGAAATTGGTCAAAATTGAAGATTTTGAGTAAGCAAAACTCTGTAAAAATGGCAGTTTTGGTCACTGTGAGGGTTTAAAAAGTGGTTATTCAACATGAGGCCTGATCCAAATGACATTTTGAATCATTTTTGGTAGAGTCCAAAAAATCAATTTTCTGATGAAAAACGATGACCCCGGACCAGTTGAACGTTGAAAAAATGGTCAATATTGATGAAATTTTAACATTTAATCTTTTGACTTTAAATGACGGTTGGATGTGAGTTATTACTTTTTCAACTACAATAAGTGTGTTTAAAGTCATTTCTGTGCCTGAAATTGGTCAAAATTGAAGATTTTGAGTAAGCAAAACTCTGTAAAAATGGCAATTTTGGTCACTGTTAGGGTTTAAAAAGTGGTTATTCAACATGAGGCCCGATCCAAATGACATTTTGAATCATTTTTGGTAGAGTCCAAAAAATCAATTTTCTGATGAAAAACGATGACCCCGGATCAGTCGAACGTTTAAAAAATGGTCAATATTGATGAAAGTTTAACATTTAATCTTTTGACTTTAAATGACGGTTGGATGTGAGTTATGACTTTTTCAACTAAAATAAGTGTGTTTAAAGTCATTTCTGTGCCTGAAATTGGTCAAAATTGAAGATTTTGAGTAAGCAAAACTCTGTAAAAATGGCAATTTTGGTCACTGTTAGGGTTTAAAAAGTGGTTATTCAACATGAGGCCCGATCCAAATGACATTTTGAATCATTTTTGGTAGAGTCCAAAAAATTAATTTTCTGATGAAAAACGATGACCCCGGACCAGTTGAACGTTGAAAAAATGGTCAATATTGATGAAATTTTAACATTTAATCTTTTGACTTTAAATGACGGTTGGATGTGAGTTATTACTTTTTCAACTACAATAAGTGTGTTTAAAGTCATTTCTGTGCCTGAAATTGGTCAAAATTGAAGATTTTGAGTAAGCAAAACTCTGTAAAATGGCAATTTTGGTCACTGTGAGGGTTTAAAAAGTGGTTATTCAACATGAGGCCCGATCCAAATGACATTTTGAATCATTTTTGGTAGAGTCCAAAAAATCCATTTTCTGATGAAAAACGATGACCCCGGACCAGTCGAACGTTGAAAAAATTGTCAATATTGATGAAATTTTAACATTTAATCTTTTGACTTTAAATGACGGTTGGATGTGAGTTATTACTTTTTCAACTAAAATAAGTGTGTTTAAAGTCATTTCTGTGCCTGAAATTGGTCAAAATTGAAGATTTTGAGTAAGCAAAAACTCTGTAAAAATGGCAATTTTGGTCACTGTTAGGGTTTAAAAAGTGGTTATTCAACATGAGGCCCGATCCAAATGACATTTTGAATCATTTTTGGTAGAGTCCAAAAAATCCATTTTCTGATGAAAAACGATTACCCCGGACCAGTCGAACGTTAAAAAAATGGTCAATATTGATGAAATTTTAACATTTAATCTTTTGACTTTAAATGACGGTTGGATGTGAGTTATTACTTTTTCAACTACAATAAGTGTGTTTAAAGTCATTTCTGTGCCTGAAATTGGTCAAAATTGAAGATTTTGAGTAAGCAAAACTCTGTAAAAATGGCAATTTTGGTCACTGTGAGGGTTTAAAAAGTGGTTATTCAACATGAGGCCCGATCCAAATGACATTTTGAATCATTTTTGGTAGAGTCCAAAAAATCAATTTTCTGATGAAAAACGATGACCCCGGATCAGTCGAACGTTTAAAAAATGGTCAATATTGATGAAAGTTTAACATTTAATCTTTTGACTTTAAATGACGGTTGGATGTGAGTTATGACTTTTTCAACTAAAATAAGTGTGTTTAAAGTCATTTCTGTGCCTGAAATTGGTCAAAATTGAAGATTTTGAGTAAGCAAAACTCTGTAAAAATGGCAATTTTGGTCACTGTGAGGGTTTAAAAAGTGGTTATTCAACATGAGGCCCGATCCAAATGACATTTTGAATCATTTTTGGTAGAGTCCAAAAAATCAATTTTCTGATGAAAAACGATGACCCCGGACCAGTCGAACGTTGAAAAAATGTTCAATATTGATGAAATTTTAACATTTAATCTTTTGACTTTAAATGACGGTTGGATGTGAGTTATTACTTTTTCAACTAAAATAAGTGTGTTTAAAGTCATTTCTGTGCCTGAAATTGGTCAAAATTGAAGATTTTGAGTAAGCAAAACTCTGTAAAAATGGCAATTTTGGTCACTGTTAGGGTTTAAAAAGTGGTTATTCAACATGAGGCCCGATCCAAATGACATTTTGAATCATTTTTGGTAGAGTCCAAAAAATCAATTTTCTGATGAAAAACGATGACCCCGGACCAGTTGAACGTTGAAAAAATGGTCAATATTGATGAAATTTTAACATTTAATCTTTTGACTTTAAATGACGGTTGGATGTGAGTTATTACTTTTTCAACTAAAATAAGTGTGTTTAAAGTCATTTCTGTGCCTGAAATTGGTCAAAATTGAAGATTTTGAGTAAGCAAAACTCTGTAAAAATGGCAGTTTTGGTCACTGTGAGGGTTTAAAAAGTGGTTATTCAACATGAGGCCCGATCCAAATGACATTTTGAATCATTTTTGGTAGAGTCCAAAAAATCAATTTTCTGATGAAAAACGATGACCCCGGACCAGTCGAACGTTGAAAAAATGGTCAATATTGATGAAATTTTAACATTTAATCTTTTGACTTTAAATGACGGTTGGATGTGAGTTATTACTTTTTCAACTACAATAAGTGTGTTTAAAGTCATTTCTGTGCCTGAAATTGGTCAAAATTGAAGATTTTGAGTAAGCAAAACTCTGTAAAAATGGCAATTTTGGTCACTGTGAGGGTTTAAAAAGTGGTTATTCAACATGAGGCCCGATCCAAATGACATTTTGAATCATTTTTGGTAGAGTCCAAAAAATCAATTTTCTGATGAAAAACGATGACCCCGGACCAGTCGAACGTTGAAAAAATGTTCAATATTGATGAAATTTTAACATTTAATCTTTTGACTTTAAATGACGGTTGGATGTGAGTTATTACTTTTTCAACTAAAATAAGTGTGTTTAAAGTCATTTCTGTGCCTGAAATTGGTCAAAATTGAAGATTTTGAGTAAGCAAAACTCTGTAAAAATGGCAATTTTGGTCACTGTTAGGGTTTAAAAAGTGGTTATTCAACATGAGGCCCGATCCAAATGACATTTTGAATCATTTTTGGTAGAGTCCAAAAAATCAATTTTCTGATGAAAAACGATGACCCCGGACCAGTTGAACGTTGAAAAAATGGTCAATATTGATGAAATTTTAACATTTAATCTTTTGACTTTAAATGACGGTTGGATGTGAGTTATTACTTTTTCAACTAAAATAAGTGTGTTTAAAGTCATTTCTGTGCCTGAAATTGGTCAAAATTGAAGATTTTGAGTAAGCAAAACTCTGTAAAAATGGCAGTTTTGGTCACTGTGAGGGTTTAAAAAGTGGTTATTCAACATGAGGCCCGATCCAAATGACATTTTGAATCATTTTTGGTAGAGTCCAAAAAATCAATTTTCTGATGAAAAACGATGACCCCGGACCAGTCGAACGTTGAAAAAATGGTCAATATTGATGAAATTTTAACATTTAATCTTTTGACTTTAAATGACGGTTGGATGTGAGGTATTACTTTTTCAACTAAAATAAGTGTGTTTAAAGTCATTTCTGTGCCTGAAATTGGTCAAAATTGAAGATTTTGAGTAAGCAAAACTCTGTAAAAATGGCAGTTTTGGTCACTGTGAGGGTTTAAAAAGTGGTTATTCAACATGAGGCCCGATCCAAATGACATTTTGAATCATTTTTGGTAGAGTCCAAAAAATCAATTTTCTGATGAAAAACGATGACCCCGGACCAGTCGAACGTTGAAAAAATGGTCAATATTGATGAAATTTTAATATTTAATCTTTTGACTTTAAATGATGGTTGGATGTGAGTTATTACTTTTTCAACTACAATAAGTGTGTTTAAAGTCATTTCTGTGCCTGAAATTGGTCAAAATTGAAGATTTTGAGTAAGCAAAACTCTGTAAAAATGGCAGTTTTGGTCACTGTGAGGGTTTAAAAAGTGGTTATTCAACATGAGGCCCGATCCAAATGACATTTTGAATCATTTTTGGTAGAGTCCAAAAAATCAATTTTCTGATGAAAAACGATGACCCCGGACCAGTCGAACGTTGAAAAAATGGTCAATATTGATGAAATTTTAACATTTAATCTTTTGACTTTAAATGACGGTTGGATGTGAGTTATTACTTTTTCAACTACAATAAGTGTGTTTAAAGTCATTTCTGTGCCTGAAATTGGTCAAAATTGAAGATTTTGAGTAAGCAAAACTCTGTAAAAATGGCAATTTTGGTCACTGTGAGGGTTTAAAAAGTGGTTATTCAACATGAGGCCCGATCCAAATGACATTTTGAATCATTTTTGGTAGAGTCCAAAAAATCAATTTTCTGATGAAAAACGATGACCCCGGACCAGTCGAACGTTGAAAAAATGTTCAATATTGATGAAATTTTAACATTTAATCTTTTGACTTTAAATGACGGTTGGATGTGAGTTATTACTTTTTCAACTAAAATAAGTGTGTTTAAAGTCATTTCTGTGCCTGAAATTGGTCAAAATTGAAGATTTTGAGTAAGCAAAACTCTGTAAAAATGGCAATTTTGGTCACTGTTAGGGTTTAAAAAGTGGTTATTCAACATGAGGCCCGATCCAAATGACATTTTGAATCATTTTTGGTAGAGTCCAAAAAATCAATTTTCTGATGAAAAACGATGACCCCGGACCAGTTGAACGTTGAAAAAATGGTCAATATTGATGAAATTTTAACATTTAATCTTTTGACTTTAAATGACGGTTGGATGTGAGTTATTACTTTTTCAACTAAAATAAGTGTGTTTAAAGTCATTTCTGTGCCTGAAATTGGTCAAAATTGAAGATTTTGAGTAAGCAAAACTCTGTAAAAATGGCAGTTTTGGTCACTGTGAGGGTTTAAAAAGTGGTTATTCAACATGAGGCCCGATCCAAATGACATTTTGAATCATTTTTGGTAGAGTCCAAAAAATCAATTTTCTGATGAAAAACGATGACCCCGGACCAGTCGAACGTTGAAAAAATGGTCAATATTGATGAAATTTTAACATTTAATCTTTTGACTTTAAATGACGGTTGGATGTGAGGTATTACTTTTTCAACTAAAATAAGTGTGTTTAAAGTCATTTCTGTGCCTGAAATTGGTCAAAATTGAAGATTTTGAGTAAGCAAAACTCTGTAAAAATGGCAGTTTTGGTCACTGTGAGGGTTTAAAAAGTGGTTATTCAACATGAGGCCCGATCCAAATGACATTTTGAATCATTTTTGGTAGAGTCCAAAAAATCAATTTTCTGATGAAAAACGATGACCCCGGACCAGTCGAACGTTGAAAAAATGGTCAATATTGATGAAATTTTAATATTTAATCTTTTGACTTTAAATGATGGTTGGATGTGAGTTATTACTTTTTCAACTACAATAAGTGTGTTTAAAGTCATTTCTGTGCCTGAAATTGGTCAAAATTGAAGATTTTGAGTAAGCAAAACTCTGTAAAAATGGCAGTTTTGGTCACTGTGAGGGTTTAAAAAGTGGTTATTCAACATGAGGCCCGATCCAAATGACATTTTGAATCATTTTTGGTAGAGTCCAAAAAATCAATTTTCTGATGAAAAACGATGACCCTGGACCAGTCGAACGTTGAAAAAATGGTCAATATTGATGAAATTTTAATATTTAATCTTTTGACTTTAAATGATGGTTGGATGTGAGTTATTACTTTTTCAACTACAATAAGTGTGTTTAAAGTCATTTCTGTGCCTGAAATTGGTCAAAATTGAAGATTTTGAGTAAGCAAAACTCTGTAAAAATGGCAATTTTGGTCACTGTGAGGGTTTAAAAAGTGGTTATTCAACATGAGGCCCGATCCAAATGACATTTTGAATCATTTTTGGTAGAGTCCAAAAAATCCATTTTCTGATGAAAAACGATGACCCCGGACCAGTCGAACGTTGAAAAAATTGTCAATATTGATGAAATTTTAACATTTAATCTTTTGACTTTAAATGACGGTTGGATGTGAGTTATTACTTTTTCAACTAAAATAAGTGTGTTTAAAGTCATTTCTGTGCCTGAAATTGGTCAAAATTGAAGATTTTGAGTAAGCAAAACTCTGTAAAAATGGCAATTTTGGTCACTGTTAGGGTTTAAAAAGTGGTTATTCAACATGAGGCCCGATCCAAATGACATTTTGAATCATTTTTGGTAGAGTCCAAAAAATCCATTTTCTGATGAAAAACGATTACCCCGGACCAGTCGAACGTTGAAAAAATGGTCAATATTGATGAAATTTTAACATTTAATCTTTTGACTTTAAATGACGGTTGGATGTGAGTTATTACTTTTTCAACTAAAATAAGTGTGTTTAAAGTCATTTCTGTGCCTGAAATTGGTAAAAATTGAAGATTTTGAGTAAGCAAACTCTGTAAAAATGGCAATTTTGGTCACTGTGAGGGTTTAAAAAGTGGTTATTCAACATGAGGCCCGATCCAAATGACATTTTGAATCATTTTTGGTAGAGTCCAAAAAATCAATTTTCTGATGAAAAACGATGACCCCGGACCAGTCGAACGTTGAAAAAATGGTCAATATTGATGAAATTTTAATATTTAATCTTTTCACTTTAAATGACGGTTGGATGTGAGTTATTACTTTTTCAACTAAAATAAGTGTGTTTAAAGTCATTTCTGTGCCTGAAATTGGTCAAAATTGAAGATTTTGAGTAAGCAAAACTCTGTAAAAATGGCAGTTTTGGTCACTGTGAGGGTTTAAAAAGTGGTTATTCAACATGAGGCCCGATCCAAATGACATTTTGAATCATTTTTGGTAGAGTCCAAAAAATCAATTTTCTGATGAAAAACGATGACCCCGGACCAGTCGAACGTTGAAAAAATGGTCAATATTGATGAAATTTTAACATTTAATCTTTTGACTTTAAATGACGGTTGGATGTGAGTTATTACTTTTTCAACTAAAATAAGTGTGTTTAAAGTCATTTCTGTGCCTGAAATTGGTCAAAATTGAAGATTTTGAGTAAGCAAAACTCTGTAAAAATGGCAGTTTTGGTTACTGTGAGGGTTTAAAAAGTGGTTATTCAACATGAGGCCCGATCCAAATGACATTTTGAATCATTTTTGGTAGAGTCCAAAAAATCAATTTTCTGATGAAAAACGATGACCCTGGACCAGTCGAACGTTGAAAAAATGGTCAATATTGATGAAATTTTAATATTTAATCTTTTGACTTTAAATGATGGTTGGATGTGAGTTATTACTTTTTCAACTACAATAAGTGTGTTTAAAGTCATTTCTGTGCCTGAAATTGGTCAAAATTGAAGATTTTGAGTAAGCAAAACTCTGTAAAAATGGCAATTTTGGTCACTGTGAGGGTTTAAAAAGTGGTTATTCAACATGAGGCCCGATCCAAATGACATTTTGAATCATTTTTGGTAGAGTCCAAAAAATCCATTTTCTGATGAAAAACGATGACCCCGGACCAGTCGAACGTTGAAAAAATTGTCAATATTGATGAAATTTTAACATTTAATCTTTTGACTTTAAATGACGGTTGGATGTGAGTTATTACTTTTTCAACTAAAATAAGTGTGTTTAAAGTCATTTCTGTGCCTGAAATTGGTCAAAATTGAAGATTTTGAGTAAGCAAAACTCTGTAAAAATGGCAATTTTGGTCACTGTTAGGGTTTAAAAAGTGGTTATTCAACATGAGGCCCGATCCAAATGACATTTTGAATCATTTTTGGTAGAGTCCAAAAAATCCATTTTCTGATGAAAAACGATTACCCCGGACCAGTCGAACGTTGAAAAAATGGTCAATATTGATGAAATTTTAACATTTAATCTTTTGACTTTAAATGACGGTTGGATGCGAGTTATTACTTTTTCAACTAAAATAAGTGTGTTTAAAGTCATTTCTGTGCCTGAAATTGGTAAAAATTGAAGATTTTGAGTAAGCAAACTCTGTAAAAATGGCAATTTTGGTCACTGTGAGGGTTTAAAAAGTGGTTATTCAACATGAGGCCCGATCCAAATGACATTTTGAATCATTTTTGGTAGAGTCCAAAAAATCAATTTTCTGATGAAAAACGATGACCCCGGACCAGTCGAACGTTGAAAAAATGGTCAATATTGATGAAATTTTAATATTTAATCTTTTCACTTTAAATGACGGTTGGATGTGAGTTATTCCTTTTTCAACTAAAATAAGTGTGTTTAAAGTCATTTCTGTGCCTGAAATTGGTCAAAATTGTAGATTTTGAGTAAGCAAAACTCTGTAAAAATGGCAATTTTGGTCACTGTGAGGGTTTAAAAAGTGGTTATTCAACATGAGGCCCGATCCAAATGACATTTTGAATCATTTTTGGTAGAGTCCAAAAAATCAATTTTCTGATGAAAAACGATGACCCCGGACCAGTCGAACGTTGAAAAAATGGTCAATATTGATGAAATTTTAACATTTAATCTTTTGACTTTAAATGACGGTTGGATGTGAGTTATTACTTTTTCAACTAAAATAAGTGTGTTTAAAGTCATTTCTGTGCCTGAAATTGGTCAAAATTGAAGATTTTGAGTAAGCAAAACTCTGTAAAAATGGCAGTTTTGGTCACTGTGAGGGTTTAAAAAGTGGTTATTCAACATGAGGCCTGATCCAAATGACATTTTGAATCATTTTTGGTAGAGTCCAAAAAATCAATTTTCTGATGAAAAACGATGACCCCGGACCAGTTGAACGTTGAAAAAATGGTCAATATTGATGAAATTTTAACATTTAATCTTTTGACTTTAAATGACGGTTGGATGTGAGTTATTACTTTTTCAACTACAATAAGTGTGTTTAAAGTCATTTCTGTGCCTGAAATTGGTCAAAATTGAAGATTTTGAGTAAGCAAAACTCTGTAAAAATGGCAATTTTGGTCACTGTTAGGGTTTAAAAAGTGGTTATTCAACATGAGGCCCGATCCAAATGACATTTTGAATCATTTTTGGTAGAGTCCAAAAAATCAATTTTCTGATGAAAAACGATGACCCCGGATCAGTCGAACGTTTAAAAAATGGTCAATATTGATGAAAGTTTAACATTTAATCTTTTGACTTTAAATGACGGTTGGATGTGAGTTATGACTTTTTCAACTAAAATAAGTGTGTTTAAAGTCATTTCTGTGCCTGAAATTGGTCAAAATTGAAGATTTTGAGTAAGCAAAACTCTGTAAAAATGGCAATTTTGGTCACTGTTAGGGTTTAAAAAGTGGTTATTCAACATGAGGCCCGATCCAAATGACATTTTGAATCATTTTTGGTAGAGTCCAAAAAATTAATTTTCTGATGAAAAACGATGACCCCGGACCAGTTGAACGTTGAAAAAATGGTCAATATTGATGAAATTTTAACATTTAATCTTTTGACTTTAAATGACGGTTGGATGTGAGTTATTACTTTTTCAACTACAATAAGTGTGTTTAAAGTCATTTCTGTGCCTGAAATTGGTCAAAATTGTAGATTTTGAGTAAGCAAAACTCTGTAAAAATGGCAATTTTGGTCACTGTGAGGGTTTAAAAAGTGGTTATTCAACATGAGGCCCGATCCAAATGACATTTTGAATCATTTTTGGTAGAGTCCAAAAAATCAATTTTCTGATGAAAAACGATGACCCCGGACCAGTCGAACGTTGAAAAAATGGTCAATATTGATGAAATTTTAACATTTAATCTTTTGACTTTAAATGACGGTTGGATGTGAGTTATTACTTTTTCAACTAAAATAAGTGTGTTTAAAGTCATTTCTGTGCCTGAAATTGGTCAAAATTGAAGATTTTGAGTAAGCAAAACTCTGTAAAAATGGCAGTTTTGGTCACTGTGAGGGTTTAAAAAGTGGTTATTCAACATGAGGCCTGATCCAAATGACATTTTGAATCATTTTTGGTAGAGTCCAAAAAATCAATTTTCTGATGAAAAACGATGACCCCGGACCAGTTGAACGTTGAAAAAATGGTCAATATTGATGAAATTTTAACATTTAATCTTTTGACTTTAAATGACGGTTGGATGTGAGTTATTACTTTTTCAACTACAATAAGTGTGTTTAAAGTCATTTCTGTGCCTGAAATTGGTCAAAATTGAAGATTTTGAGTAAGCAAAACTCTGTAAAAATGGCAATTTTGGTCACTGTTAGGGTTTAAAAAGTGGTTATTCAACATGAGGCCCGATCCAAATGACATTTTGAATCATTTTTGGTAGAGTCCAAAAAATCAATTTTCTGATGAAAAACGATGACCCCGGATCAGTCGAACGTTTAAAAAATGGTCAATATTGATGAAAGTTTAACATTTAATCTTTTGACTTTAAATGACGGTTGGATGTGAGTTATGACTTTTTCAACTACAATAAGTGTGTTTAAAGTCATTTCTGTGCCTGAAATTGGTCAAAATTGAAGATTTTGAGTAAGCAAAACTCTGTAAAAATGGCAATTTTGGTCACTGTGAGGGTTTAAAAAGTGGTTATTCAACATGAGGCCCGATCCAAATGACATTTTGAATCATTTTTGGTAGAGTCCAAAAAATCCATTTTCTGATGAAAAACGATGACCCCGGACCAGTCGAACGTTGAAAAAATTGTCAATATTGATGAAATTTTAACATTTAATCTTTTGACTTTAAATGACGGTTGGATGTGAGTTATTACTTTTTCAACTAAAATAAGTGTGTTTAAAGTCATTTCTGTGCCTGAAATTGGTCAAAATTGAAGATTTTGAGTAAGCAAAAACTCTGTAAAAATGGCAATTTTGGTCACTGTTAGGGTTTAAAAAGTGGTTATTCAACATGAGGCCCGATCCAAATGACATTTTGAATCATTTTTGGTAGAGTCCAAAAAATCCATTTTCTGATGAAAAACGATTACCCCGGACCAGTCGAACGTTGAAAAAATGGTCAATATTGATGAAATTTTAACATTTAATCTTTTGACTTTAAATGACGGTTGGATGTGAGTTATTACTTTTTCAACTACAATAAGTGTGTTTAAAGTCATTTCTGTGCCTGAAATTGGTCAAAATTGAAGATTTTGAGTAAGCAAAACTCTGTAAAAATGGCAATTTTGGTCACTGTGAGGGTTTAAAAAGTGGTTATTCAACATGAGGCCCGATCCAAATGACATTTTGAATCATTTTTGGTAGAGTCCAAAAAATCAATTTTCTGATGAAAAACGATGACCCCGGACCAGTCGAACGTTGAAAAAATGGTCAATATTGATGAAATTTTAACATTTAATCTTTTGACTTTAAATGACGGTTGGATGTGAGTTATTACTTTTTCAACTAAAATAAGTGTGTTTAAAGTCATTTCTGTGCCTGAAATTGGTCAAAATTGAAGATTTTGAGTAAGCAAAACTCTGTAAAAATGGCAATTTTGGTCACTGTTAGGGTTTAAAAAGTGGTTATTCAACATGAGGCCCGATCCAAATGACATTTTGAATCATTTTTGGTAGAGTCCAAAAAATCAATTTTCTGATGAAAAACGATGACCCCGGACCAGTTGAACGTTGAAAAAATGGTCAATATTGATGAAATTTTAACATTTAATCTTTTGACTTTAAATGACGGTTGGATGTGAGTTATTACTTTTTCAACTAAAATAAGTGTGTTTAAAGTCATTTCTGTGCCTGAAATTGGTCAAAATTGAAGATTTTGAGTAAGCAAAACTCTGTAAAAATGGCAGTTTTGGTCACTGTGAGGGTTTAAAAAGTGGTTATTCAACATGAGGCCCGATCCAAATGACATTTTGAATCATTTTTGGTAGAGTCCAAAAAATCAATTTTCTGATGAAAAACGATGACCCCGGACCAGTCGAACGTTGAAAAAATGGTCAATATTGATGAAATTTTAACATTTAATCTTTTGACTTTAAATGACGGTTGGATGTGAGTTATTACTTTTTCAACTAAAATAAGTGTGTTTAAAGTCATTTCTGTGCCTGAAATTGGTCAAAATTGAAGATTTTGAGTAAGCAAAACTCTGTAAAAATGGCAGTTTTGGTCACTGTGAGGGTTTAAAAAGTGGTTATTCAACATGAGGCCCGATCCAAATGACATTTTGAATCATTTTTGGTAGAGTCCAAAAAATCAATTTTCTGATGAAAAACGATGACCCCGGACCAGTCGAACGTTGAAAAAATGGTCAATATTGATGAAATTTTAATATTTAATCTTTTGACTTTAAATGATGGTTGGATGTGAGTTATTACTTTTTCAACTACAATAAGTGTGTTTAAAGTCATTTCTGTGCCTGAAATTGGTCAAAATTGAAGATTTTGAGTAAGCAAAACTCTGTAAAAATGGCAGTTTTGGTCACTGTGAGGGTTTAAAAAGTGGTTATTCAACATGAGGCCCGATCCAAATGACATTTTGAATCATTTTTGGTAGAGTCCAAAAAATCAATTTTCTGATGAAAAACGATGACCCTGGACCAGTCGAACGTTGAAAAAATGGTCAATATTGATGAAATTTTAATATTTAATCTTTTGACTTTAAATGATGGTTGGATGTGAGTTATTACTTTTTCAACTACAATAAGTGTGTTTAAAGTCATTTCTGTGCCTGAAATTGGTCAAAATTGAAGATTTTGAGTAAGCAAAACTCTGTAAAAATGGCAATTTTGGTCACTGTGAGGGTTTAAAAAGTGGTTATTCAACATGAGGCCCGATCCAAATGACATTTTGAATCATTTTTGGTAGAGTCCAAAAAATCCATTTTCTGATGAAAAACGATGACCCCGGACCAGTCGAACGTTGAAAAAATTGTCAATATTGATGAAATTTTAACATTTAATCTTTTGACTTTAAATGACGGTTGGATGTGAGTTATTACTTTTTCAACTAAAATAAGTGTGTTTAAAGTCATTTCTGTGCCTGAAATTGGTCAAAATTGAAGATTTTGAGTAAGCAAAACTCTGTAAAAATGGCAATTTTGGTCACTGTTAGGGTTTAAAAAGTGGTTATTCAACATGAGGCCCGATCCAAATGACATTTTGAATCATTTTTGGTAGAGTCCAAAAAATCCATTTTCTGATGAAAAACGATTACCCCGGACCAGTCGAACGTTGAAAAAATGGTCAATATTGATGAAATTTTAACATTTAATCTTTTGACTTTAAATGACGGTTGGATGTGAGTTATTACTTTTTCAACTAAAATAAGTGTGTTTAAAGTCATTTCTGTGCCTGAAATTGGTAAAAATTGAAGATTTTGAGTAAGCAAACTCTGTAAAAATGGCAATTTTGGTCACTGTGAGGGTTTAAAAAGTGGTTATTCAACATGAGGCCCGATCCAAATGACATTTTGAATCATTTTTGGTAGAGTCCAAAAAATCAATTTTCTGATGAAAAACGATGACCCCGGACCAGTCGAACGTTGAAAAAATGGTCAATATTGATGAAATTTTAATATTTAATCTTTTCACTTTAAATGACGGTTGGATGTGAGTTATTCCTTTTTCAACTAAAATAAGTGTGTTTAAAGTCATTTCTGTGCCTGAAATTGGTCAAAATTGTAGATTTTGAGTAAGCAAAACTCTGTAAAAATGGCAATTTTGGTCACTGTGAGGGTTTAAAAAGTGGTTATTCAACATGAGGCCCGATCCAAATGACATTTTGAATCATTTTTGGTAGAGTCCAAAAAATCAATTTTCTGATGAAAAACGATGACCCCGGACCAGTCGAACGTTGAAAAAATGGTCAATATTGATGAAATTTTAACATTTAATCTTTTGACTTTAAATGACGGTTGGATGTGAGTTATTACTTTTTCAACTAAAATAAGTGTGTTTAAAGTCATTTCTGTGCCTGAAATTGGTCAAAATTGAAGATTTTGAGTAAGCAAAACTCTGTAAAAATGGCAGTTTTGGTCACTGTGAGGGTTTAAAAAGTGGTTATTCAACATGAGGCCTGATCCAAATGACATTTTGAATCATTTTTGGTAGAGTCCAAAAAATCAATTTTCTGATGAAAAACGATGACCCCGGACCAGTTGAACGTTGAAAAAATGGTCAATATTGATGAAATTTTAACATTTAATCTTTTGACTTTAAATGACGGTTGGATGTGAGTTATTACTTTTTCAACTACAATAAGTGTGTTTAAAGTCATTTCTGTGCCTGAAATTGGTCAAAATTGAAGATTTTGAGTAAGCAAAACTCTGTAAAAATGGCAATTTTGGTCACTGTTAGGGTTTAAAAAGTGGTTATTCAACATGAGGCCCGATCCAAATGACATTTTGAATCATTTTTGGTAGAGTCCAAAAAATCAATTTTCTGATGAAAAACGATGACCCCGGATCAGTCGAACGTTTAAAAAATGGTCAATATTGATGAAAGTTTAACATTTAATCTTTTGACTTTAAATGACGGTTGGATGTGAGTTATGACTTTTTCAACTAAAATAAGTGTGTTTAAAGTCATTTCTGTGCCTGAAATTGGTCAAAATTGAAGATTTTGAGTAAGCAAAACTCTGTAAAAATGGCAATTTTGGTCACTGTTAGGGTTTAAAAAGTGGTTATTCAACATGAGGCCCGATCCAAATGACATTTTGAATTATTTTTGGTAGAGTCCAAAAAATTAATTTTCTGATGAAAAACGATGACCCCGGACCAGTTGAACGTTGAAAAAATGGTCAATATTGATGAAATTTTAACATTTAATCTTTTGACTTTAAATGACGGTTGGATGTGAGTTATTACTTTTTCAACTACAATAAGTGTGTTTAAAGTCATTTCTGTGCCTGAAATTGGTCAAAATTGAAGATTTTGAGTAAGCAAAACTCTGTAAAAATGGCAATTTTGGTCACTGTGAGGGTTTAAAAAGTGGTTATTCAACATGAGGCCCGATCCAAATGACATTTTGAATCATTTTTGGTAGAGTCCAAAAAATCCATTTTCTGATGAAAAACGATGACCCCGGACCAGTCGAACGTTGAAAAAATTGTCAATATTGATGAAATTTTAACATTTAATCTTTTGACTTTAAATGACGGTTGGATGTGAGTTATTACTTTTTCAACTAAAATAAGTGTGTTTAAAGTCATTTCTGTGCCTGAAATTGGTCAAAATTGAAGATTTTGAGTAAGCAAAAACTCTGTAAAAATGGCAATTTTGGTCACTGTTAGGGTTTAAAAAGTGGTTATTCAACATGAGGCCCGATCCAAATGACATTTTGAATCATTTTTGGTAGAGTCCAAAAAATCCATTTTCTGATGAAAAACGATTACCCCGGACCAGTCGAACGTTAAAAAAATGGTCAATATTGATGAAATTTTAACATTTAATCTTTTGACTTTAAATGACGGTTGGATGTGAGTTATTACTTTTTCAACTACAATAAGTGTGTTTAAAGTCATTTCTGTGCCTGAAATTGGTCAAAATTGAAGATTTTGAGTAAGCAAAACTCTGTAAAAATGGCAATTTTGGTCACTGTGAGGGTTTAAAAAGTGGTTATTCAACATGAGGCCCGATCCAAATGACATTTTGAATCATTTTTGGTAGAGTCCAAAAAATCAATTTTCTGATGAAAAACGATGACCCCGGATCAGTCGAACGTTTAAAAAATGGTCAATATTGATGAAAGTTTAACATTTAATCTTTTGACTTTAAATGACGGTTGGATGTGAGTTATGACTTTTTCAACTAAAATAAGTGTGTTTAAAGTCATTTCTGTGCCTGAAATTGGTCAAAATTGAAGATTTTGAGTAAGCAAAACTCTGTAAAAATGGCAATTTTGGTCACTGTGAGGGTTTAAAAAGTGGTTATTCAACATGAGGCCCGATCCAAATGACATTTTGAATCATTTTTGGTAGAGTCCAAAAAATCAATTTTCTGATGAAAAACGATGACCCCGGACCAGTCGAACGTTGAAAAAATGTTCAATATTGATGAAATTTTAACATTTAATCTTTTGACTTTAAATGACGGTTGGATGTGAGTTATTACTTTTTCAACTAAAATAAGTGTGTTTAAAGTCATTTCTGTGCCTGAAATTGGTCAAAATTGAAGATTTTGAGTAAGCAAAACTCTGTAAAAATGGCAATTTTGGTCACTGTTAGGGTTTAAAAAGTGGTTATTCAACATGAGGCCCGATCCAAATGACATTTTGAATCATTTTTGGTAGAGTCCAAAAAATCAATTTTCTGATGAAAAACGATGACCCCGGACCAGTTGAACGTTGAAAAAATGGTCAATATTGATGAAATTTTAACATTTAATCTTTTGACTTTAAATGACGGTTGGATGTGAGTTATTACTTTTTCAACTAAAATAAGTGTGTTTAAAGTCATTTCTGTGCCTGAAATTGGTCAAAATTGAAGATTTTGAGTAAGCAAAACTCTGTAAAAATGGCAGTTTTGGTCACTGTGAGGGTTTAAAAAGTGGTTATTCAACATGAGGCCCGATCCAAATGACATTTTGAATCATTTTTGGTAGAGTCCAAAAAATCAATTTTCTGATGAAAAACGATGACCCCGGACCAGTCGAACGTTGAAAAAATGGTCAATATTGATGAAATTTTAACATTTAATCTTTTGACTTTAAATGACGGTTGGATGTGAGTTATTACTTTTTCAACTACAATAAGTGTGTTTAAAGTCATTTCTGTGCCTGAAATTGGTCAAAATTGAAGATTTTGAGTAAGCAAAACTCTGTAAAAATGGCAATTTTGGTCACTGTGAGGGTTTAAAAAGTGGTTATTCAACATGAGGCCCGATCCAAATGACATTTTGAATCATTTTTGGTAGAGTCCAAAAAATCAATTTTCTGATGAAAAACGATGACCCCGGACCAGTCGAACGTTGAAAAAATGTTCAATATTGATGAAATTTTAACATTTAATCTTTTGACTTTAAATGACGGTTGGATGTGAGTTATTACTTTTTCAACTAAAATAAGTGTGTTTAAAGTCATTTCTGTGCCTGAAATTGGTCAAAATTGAAGATTTTGAGTAAGCAAAACTCTGTAAAAATGGCAATTTTGGTCACTGTTAGGGTTTAAAAAGTGGTTATTCAACATGAGGCCCGATCCAAATGACATTTTGAATCATTTTTGGTAGAGTCCAAAAAATCAATTTTCTGATGAAAAACGATGACCCCGGACCAGTTGAACGTTGAAAAAATGGTCAATATTGATGAAATTTTAACATTTAATCTTTTGACTTTAAATGACGGTTGGATGTGAGTTATTACTTTTTCAACTAAAATAAGTGTGTTTAAAGTCATTTCTGTGCCTGAAATTGGTCAAAATTGAAGATTTTGAGTAAGCAAAACTCTGTAAAAATGGCAGTTTTGGTCACTGTGAGGGTTTAAAAAGTGGTTATTCAACATGAGGCCCGATCCAAATGACATTTTGAATCATTTTTGGTAGAGTCCAAAAAATCAATTTTCTGATGAAAAACGATGACCCCGGACCAGTCGAACGTTGAAAAAATGGTCAATATTGATGAAATTTTAACATTTAATCTTTTGACTTTAAATGACGGTTGGATGTGAGGTATTACTTTTTCAACTAAAATAAGTGTGTTTAAAGTCATTTCTGTGCCTGAAATTGGTCAAAATTGAAGATTTTGAGTAAGCAAAACTCTGTAAAAATGGCAGTTTTGGTCACTGTGAGGGTTTAAAAAGTGGTTATTCAACATGAGGCCCGATCCAAATGACATTTTGAATCATTTTTGGTAGAGTCCAAAAAATCAATTTTCTGATGAAAAACGATGACCCCGGACCAGTCGAACGTTGAAAAAATGGTCAATATTGATGAAATTTTAATATTTAATCTTTTGACTTTAAATGATGGTTGGATGTGAGTTATTACTTTTTCAACTACAATAAGTGTGTTTAAAGTCATTTCTGTGCCTGAAATTGGTCAAAATTGAAGATTTTGAGTAAGCAAAACTCTGTAAAAATGGCAGTTTTGGTCACTGTGAGGGTTTAAAAAGTGGTTATTCAACATGAGGCCCGATCCAAATGACATTTTGAATCATTTTTGGTAGAGTCCAAAAAATCAATTTTCTGATGAAAAACGATGACCCTGGACCAGTCGAACGTTGAAAAAATGGTCAATATTGATGAAATTTTAATATTTAATCTTTTGACTTTAAATGATGGTTGGATGTGAGTTATTACTTTTTCAACTACAATAAGTGTGTTTAAAGTCACTTCTGTGCCTGAAATTGGTCAAAATTGAAGATTTTGAGTAAGCAAAACTCTGTAAAAATGGCAATTTTGGTCACTGTGAGGGTTTAAAAAGTGGTTATTCAACATGAGGCCCGATCCAAATGACATTTTGAATCATTTTTGGTAGAGTCCAAAAAATCCATTTTCTGATGAAAAACGATGACCCCGGACCAGTCGAACGTTGAAAAAATTGTCAATATTGATGAAATTTTAACATTTAATCTTTTGACTTTAAATGACGGTTGGATGTGAGTTATTACTTTTTCAACTAAAATAAGTGTGTTTAAAGTCATTTCTGTGCCTGAAATTGGTCAAAATTGAAGATTTTGAGTAAGCAAAACTCTGTAAAAATGGCAATTTTGGTCACTGTTAGGGTTTAAAAAGTGGTTATTCAACATGAGGCCCGATCCAAATGACATTTTGAATCATTTTTGGTAGAGTCCAAAAAATCCATTTTCTGATGAAAAACGATTACCCCGGACCAGTCGAACGTTGAAAAAATGGTCAATATTGATGAAATTTTAACATTTAATCTTTTGACTTTAAATGACGGTTGGATGTGAGTTATTACTTTTTCAACTAAAATAAGTGTGTTTAAAGTCATTTCTGTGCCTGAAATTGGTAAAAATTGAAGATTTTGAGTAAGCAAACTCTGTAAAAATGGCAATTTTGGTCACTGTGAGGGTTTAAAAAGTGGTTATTCAACATGAGGCCCGATCCAAATGACATTTTGAATCATTTTTGGTAGAGTCCAAAAAATCAATTTTCTGATGAAAAACGATGACCCCGGACCAGTCGAACGTTGAAAAAATGGTCAATATTGATGAAATTTTAATATTTAATCTTTTCACTTTAAATGACGGTTGGATGTGAGTTATTACTTTTTCAACTAAAATAAGTGTGTTTAAAGTCATTTCTGTGCCTTAAATTGGTCAAAATTGAAGATTTTGAGTAAGCAAAACTCTGTAAAAATGGCAGTTTTGGTCACTGTGAGGGTTTAAAAAGTGGTTATTCAACATGAGGCCCGATCCAAATGACATTTTGAATCATTTTTGGTAGAGTCCAAAAAATCAATTTTCTGATGAAAAACGATGACCCCGGACCAGTCGAACGTTGAAAAAATGGTCAATATTGATGAAATTTTAACATTTAATCTTTTGACTTTAAATGACGGTTGGATGTGAGTTATTACTTTTTCAACTAAAATAAGTGTGTTTAAAGTCATTTCTGTGCCTGAAATTGGTCAAAATTGAAGATTTTGAGTAAGCAAAACTCTGTAAAAATGGCAGTTTTGGTCACTGTGAGGGTTTAAAAAGTGGTTATTCAACATGAGGCCCGATCCAAATGACATTTTGAATCATTTTTGGTAGAGTCCAAAAAATCAATTTTCTGATGAAAAACGATGACCCTGGACCAGTCGAACGTTGAAAAAATGGTCAATATTGATGAAATTTTAATATTTAATCTTTTGACTTTAAATGATGGTTGGATGTGAGTTATTACTTTTTCAACTACAATAAGTGTGTTTAAAGTCATTTCTGTGCCTGAAATTGGTCAAAATTGAAGATTTTGAGTAAGCAAAACTCTGTAAAAATGGCAATTTTGGTCACTGTGAGGGTTTAAAAAGTGGTTATTCAACATGAGGCCCGATCCAAATGACATTTTGAATCATTTTTGGTAGAGTCCAAAAAATCCATTTTCTGATGAAAAACGATGACCCCGGACCAGTCGAACGTTGAAAAAATTGTCAATATTGATGAAATTTTAACATTTAATCTTTTGACTTTAAATGACGGTTGGATGTGAGTTATTACTTTTTCAACTAAAATAAGTGTGTTTAAAGTCATTTCTGTGCCTGAAATTGGTCAAAATTGAAGATTTTGAGTAAGCAAAACTCTGTAAAAATGGCAATTTTGGTCACTGTTAGGGTTTAAAAAGTGGTTATTCAACATGAGGCCCGATCCAAATGACATTTTGAATCATTTTTGGTAGAGTCCAAAAAATCCATTTTCTGATGAAAAACGATTACCCCGGACCAGTCGAACGTTGAAAAAATGGTCAATATTGATGAAATTTTAACATTTAATCTTTTGACTTTAAATGACGGTTGGATGCGAGTTATTACTTTTTCAACTAAAATAAGTGTGTTTAAAGTCATTTCTGTGCCTGAAATTGGTAAAAATTGAAGATTTTGAGTAAGCAAACTCTGTAAAAATGGCAATTTTGGTCACTGTGAGGGTTTAAAAAGTGGTTATTCAACATGAGGCCCGATCCAAATGACATTTTGAATCATTTTTGGTAGAGTCCAAAAAATCAATTTTCTGATGAAAAACGATGACCCCGGACCAGTCGAACGTTGAAAAAATGGTCAATATTGATGAAATTTTAATATTTAATCTTTTCACTTTAAATGACGGTTGGATGTGAGTTATTCCTTTTTCAACTAAAATAAGTGTGTTTAAAGTCATTTCTGTGCCTGAAATTGGTCAAAATTGTAGATTTTGAGTAAGCAAAACTCTGTAAAAATGGCAATTTTGGTCACTGTGAGGGTTTAAAAAGTGGTTATTCAACATGAGGCCCGATCCAAATGACATTTTGAATCATTTTTGGTAGAGTCCAAAAAATCAATTTTCTGATGAAAAACGATGACCCCGGACCAGTCGAACGTTGAAAAAATGGTCAATATTGATGAAATTTTAACATTTAATCTTTTGACTTTAAATGACGGTTGGATGTGAGTTATTACTTTTTCAACTAAAATAAGTGTGTTTAAAGTCATTTCTGTGCCTGAAATTGGTCAAAATTGAAGATTTTGAGTAAGCAAAACTCTGTAAAAATGGCAGTTTTGGTCACTGTGAGGGTTTAAAAAGTGGTTATTCAACATGAGGCCTGATCCAAATGACATTTTGAATCATTTTTGGTAGAGTCCAAAAAATCAATTTTCTGATGAAAAACGATGACCCCGGACCAGTTGAACGTTGAAAAAATGGTCAATATTGATGAAATTTTAACATTTAATCTTTTGACTTTAAATGACGGTTGGATGTGAGTTATTACTTTTTCAACTACAATAAGTGTGTTTAAAGTCATTTCTGTGCCTGAAATTGGTCAAAATTGAAGATTTTGAGTAAGCAAAACTCTGTAAAAATGGCAATTTTGGTCACTGTTAGGGTTTAAAAAGTGGTTATTCAACATGAGGCCCGATCCAAATGACATTTTGAATCATTTTTGGTAGAGTCCAAAAAATCAATTTTCTGATGAAAAACGATGACCCCGGATCAGTCGAACGTTTAAAAAATGGTCAATATTGATGAAAGTTTAACATTTAATCTTTTGACTTTAAATGACGGTTGGATGTGAGTTATGACTTTTTCAACTAAAATAAGTGTGTTTAAAGTCATTTCTGTGCCTGAAATTGGTCAAAATTGAAGATTTTGAGTAAGCAAAACTCTGTAAAAATGGCAATTTTGGTCACTGTTAGGGTTTAAAAAGTGGTTATTCAACATGAGGCCCGATCCAAATGACATTTTGAATCATTTTTGGTAGAGTCCAAAAAATTAATTTTCTGATGAAAAACGATGACCCCGGACCAGTTGAACGTTGAAAAAATGGTCAATATTGATGAAATTTTAACATTTAATCTTTTGACTTTAAATGACGGTTGGATGTGAGTTATTACTTTTTCAACTACAATAAGTGTGTTTAAAGTCATTTCTGTGCCTGAAATTGGTCAAAATTGAAGATTTTGAGTAAGCAAAACTCTGTAAAAATGGCAATTTTGGTCACTGTGAGGGTTTAAAAAGTGGTTATTCAACATGAGGCCCGATCCAAATGACATTTTGAATCATTTTTGGTAGAGTCCAAAAAATCCATTTTCTGATGAAAAACGATGACCCCGGACCAGTCGAACGTTGAAAAAATTGTCAATATTGATGAAATTTTAACATTTAATCTTTTGACTTTAAATGACGGTTGGATGTGAGTTATTACTTTTTCAACTAAAATGAGTGTGTTTAAAGTCATTTCTGTGCCTGAAATTGGTCAAAATTGAAGATTTTGAGTAAGCAAAACTCTGTAAAAATGGCAATTTTGGTCACTGTTAGGGTTTAAAAAGTGGTTATTCAACATGAGGCCCGATCCAAATGACATTTTGAATCATTTTTGGTAGAGTCCAAAAAATCCATTTTCTGATGAAAAACGATTACCCCGGACCAGTCGAACGTTGAAAAAATGGTCAATATTGATGAAATTTTAACATTTAATCTTTTGACTTTAAATGACGGTTGGATGTGAGTTATTACTTGTTCAACTAAAATAAGTGTGTTTAAAGTCATTTCTGTGCCTGAAATTGGTAAAAATTGAAGATTTTGAGTAAGCAAAACTCTGTAAAAATGGCAGTTTTGGTCACTGTGAGGGTTTAAAAAGTGGTTATTCAACATGAGGCCCGATCCAAATGACATTTTGAATCATTTTTGGTAGAGTCCAAAAAATCAATTTTCTGATGAAAAACGATGACCCCGGACCAGTCGAACGTTGAAAAAATGTTCAATATTGATGAAATTTTAACATTTAATCTTTTGACTTTAAATGACGGTTGGATGTGAGTTATTACTTTTTCAACTAAAATAAGTGTGTTTAAAGTCATTTCTGTGCCTGAAATTGGTCAAAATTGAAGATTTTGAGTAAGCAAAACTCTGTAAAAATGGCAATTTTGGTCACTGTTAGGGTTTAAAAAGTGGTTATTCAACATGAGGCCCGATCCAAATGACATTTTGAATCATTTTTGGTAGAGTCCAAAAAATCAATTTTCTGATGAAAAACGATGACCCCGGACCAGTTGAACGTTGAAAAAATGGTCAATATTGATGAAATTTTAACATTTAATCTTTTGACTTTAAATGACGGTTGGATGTGAGTTATTACTTTTTCAACTAAAATAAGTGTGTTTAAAGTCATTTCTGTGCCTGAAATTGGTCAAAATTGAAGATTTTGAGTAAGCAAAACTCTGTAAAAATGGCAGTTTTGGTCACTGTGAGGGTTTAAAAAGTGGTTATTCAACATGAGGCCCGATCCAAATGACATTTTGAATCATTTTTGGTAGAGTCCAAAAAATCAATTTTCTGATGAAAAACGATGACCCCGGACCAGTCGAACGTTGAAAAAATGGTCAATATTGATGAAATTTTAACATTTAATCTTTTGACTTTAAATGACGGTTGGATGTGAGTTATTACTTTTTCAACTACAATAAGTGTGTTTAAAGTCATTTCTGTGCCTGAAATTGGTCAAAATTGAAGATTTTGAGTAAGCAAAACTCTGTAAAAATGGCAATTTTGGTCACTGTGAGGGTTTAAAAAGTGGTTATTCAACATGAGGCCCGATCCAAATGACATTTTGAATCATTTTTGGTAGAGTCCAAAAAATCAATTTTCTGATGAAAAACGATGACCCCGGACCAGTCGAACGTTGAAAAAATGTTCAATATTGATGAAATTTTAACATTTAATCTTTTGACTTTAAATGACGGTTGGATGTGAGTTATTACTTTTTCAACTAAAATAAGTGTGTTTAAAGTCATTTCTGTGCCTGAAATTGGTCAAAATTGAAGATTTTGAGTAAGCAAAACTCTGTAAAAATGGCAATTTTGGTCACTGTTAGGGTTTAAAAAGTGGTTATTCAACATGAGGCCCGATCCAAATGACATTTTGAATCATTTTTGGTAGAGTCCAAAAAATCAATTTTCTGATGAAAAACGATGACCCCGGACCAGTTGAACGTTGAAAAAATGGTCAATATTGATGAAATTTTAACATTTAATCTTTTGACTTTAAATGACGGTTGGATGTGAGTTATTACTTTTTCAACTAAAATAAGTGTGTTTAAAGTCATTTCTGTGCCTGAAATTGGTCAAAATTGAAGATTTTGAGTAAGCAAAACTCTGTAAAAATGGCAGTTTTGGTCACTGTGAGGGTTTAAAAAGTGGTTATTCAACATGAGGCCCGATCCAAATGACATTTTGAATCATTTTTGGTAGAGTCCAAAAAATCAATTTTCTGATGAAAAACGATGACCCCGGACCAGTCGAACGTTGAAAAAATGGTCAATATTGATGAAATTTTAACATTTAATCTTTTGACTTTAAATGACGGTTGGATGTGAGGTATTACTTTTTCAACTAAAATAAGTGTGTTTAAAGTCATTTCTGTGCCTGAAATTGGTCAAAATTGAAGATTTTGAGTAAGCAAAACTCTGTAAAAATGGCAGTTTTGGTCACTGTGAGGGTTTAAAAAGTGGTTATTCAACATGAGGCCCGATCCAAATGACATTTTGAATCATTTTTGGTAGAGTCCAAAAAATCAATTTTCTGATGAAAAACGATGACCCCGGACCAGTCGAACGTTGAAAAAATGGTCAATATTGATGAAATTTTAATATTTAATCTTTTGACTTTAAATGATGGTTGGATGTGAGTTATTACTTTTTCAACTACAATAAGTGTGTTTAAAGTCATTTCTGTGCCTGAAATTGGTCAAAATTGAAGATTTTGAGTAAGCAAAACTCTGTAAAAATGGCAGTTTTGGTCACTGTGAGGGTTTAAAAAGTGGTTATTCAACATGAGGCCCGATCCAAATGACATTTTGAATCATTTTTGGTAGAGTCCAAAAAATCAATTTTCTGATGAAAAACGATGACCCTGGACCAGTCGAACGTTGAAAAAATGGTCAATATTGATGAAATTTTAATATTTAATCTTTTGACTTTAAATGATGGTTGGATGTGAGTTATTACTTTTTCAACTACAATAAGTGTGTTTAAAGTCACTTCTGTGCCTGAAATTGGTCAAAATTGAAGATTTTGAGTAAGCAAAACTCTGTAAAAATGGCAATTTTGGTCACTGTGAGGGTTTAAAAAGTGGTTATTCAACATGAGGCCCGATCCAAATGACATTTTGAATCATTTTTGGTAGAGTCCAAAAAATCCATTTTCTGATGAAAAACGATGACCCCGGACCAGTCGAACGTTGAAAAAATTGTCAATATTGATGAAATTTTAACATTTAATCTTTTGACTTTAAATGACGGTTGGATGTGAGTTATTACTTTTTCAACTAAAATAAGTGTGTTTAAAGTCATTTCTGTGCCTGAAATTGGTCAAAATTGAAGATTTTGAGTAAGCAAAACTCTGTAAAAATGGCAATTTTGGTCACTGTTAGGGTTTAAAAAGTGGTTATTCAACATGAGGCCCGATCCAAATGACATTTTGAATCATTTTTGGTAGAGTCCAAAAAATCCATTTTCTGATGAAAAACGATTACCCCGGACCAGTCGAACGTTGAAAAAATGGTCAATATTGATGAAATTTTAACATTTAATCTTTTGACTTTAAATGACGGTTGGATGTGAGTTATTACTTTTTCAACTAAAATAAGTGTGTTTAAAGTCATTTCTGTGCCTGAAATTGGTAAAAATTGAAGATTTTGAGTAAGCAAACTCTGTAAAAATGGCAATTTTGGTCACTGTGAGGGTTTAAAAAGTGGTTATTCAACATGAGGCCCGATCCAAATGACATTTTGAATCATTTTTGGTAGAGTCCAAAAAATCAATTTTCTGATGAAAAACGATGACCCCGGACCAGTCGAACGTTGAAAAAATGGTCAATATTGATGAAATTTTAATATTTAATCTTTTCACTTTAAATGACGGTTGGATGTGAGTTATTACTTTTTCAACTAAAATAAGTGTGTTTAAAGTCATTTCTGTGCCTGAAATTGGTCAAAATTGAAGATTTTGAGTAAGCAAAACTCTGTAAAAATGGCAGTTTTGGTCACTGTGAGGGTTTAAAAAGTGGTTATTCAACATGAGGCCCGATCCAAATGACATTTTGAATCATTTTTGGTAGAGTCCAAAAAATCAATTTTCTGATGAAAAACGATGACCCCGGACCAGTCGAACGTTGAAAAAATGGTCAATATTGATGAAATTTTAACATTTAATCTTTTGACTTTAAATGACGGTTGGATGTGAGTTATTACTTTTTCAACTAAAATAAGTGTGTTTAAAGTCATTTCTGTGCCTGAAATTGGTCAAAATTGAAGATTTTGAGTAAGCAAAACTCTGTAAAAATGGCAGTTTTGGTCACTGTGAGGGTTTAAAAAGTGGTTATTCAACATGAGGCCCGATCCAAATGACATTTTGAATCATTTTTGGTAGAGTCCAAAAAATCAATTTTCTGATGAAAAACGATGACCCTGGACCAGTCGAACGTTGAAAAAATGGTCAATATTGATGAAATTTTAATATTTAATCTTTTGACTTTAAATGATGGTTGGATGTGAGTTATTACTTTTTCAACTACAATAAGTGTGTTTAAAGTCATTTCTGTGCCTGAAATTGGTCAAAATTGAAGATTTTGAGTAAGCAAAACTCTGTAAAAATGGCAATTTTGGTCACTGTGAGGGTTTAAAAAGTGGTTATTCAACATGAGGCCCGATCCAAATGACATTTTGAATCATTTTTGGTAGAGTCCAAAAAATCCATTTTCTGATGAAAAACGATGACCCCGGACCAGTCGAACGTTGAAAAAATTGTCAATATTGATGAAATTTTAACATTTAATCTTTTGACTTTAAATGACGGTTGGATGTGAGTTATTACTTTTTCAACTAAAATAAGTGTGTTTAAAGTCATTTCTGTGCCTGAAATTGGTCAAAATTGAAGATTTTGAGTAAGCAAAACTCTGTAAAAATGGCAATTTTGGTCACTGTTAGGGTTTAAAAAGTGGTTATTCAACATGAGGCCCGATCCAAATGACATTTTGAATCATTTTTGGTAGAGTCCAAAAAATCCATTTTCTGATGAAAAACGATTACCCCGGACCAGTCGAACGTTGAAAAAATGGTCAATATTGATGAAATTTTAACATTTAATCTTTTGACTTTAAATGACGGTTGGATGCGAGTTATTACTTTTTCAACTAAAATAAGTGTGTTTAAAGTCATTTCTGTGCCTGAAATTGGTAAAAATTGAAGATTTTGAGTAAGCAAACTCTGTAAAAATGGCAATTTTGGTCACTGTGAGGGTTTAAAAAGTGGTTATTCAACATGAGGCCCGATCCAAATGACATTTTGAATCATTTTTGGTAGAGTCCAAAAAATCAATTTTCTGATGAAAAACGATGACCCCGGACCAGTCGAACGTTGAAAAAATGGTCAATATTGATGAAATTTTAATATTTAATCTTTTCACTTTAAATGACGGTTGGATGTGAGTTATTCCTTTTTCAACTAAAATAAGTGTGTTTAAAGTCATTTCTGTGCCTGAAATTGGTCAAAATTGTAGATTTTGAGTAAGCAAAACTCTGTAAAAATGGCAATTTTGGTCACTGTGAGGGTTTAAAAAGTGGTTATTCAACATGAGGCCCGATCCAAATGACATTTTGAATCATTTTTGGTAGAGTCCAAAAAATCAATTTTCTGATGAAAAACGATGACCCCGGACCAGTCGAACGTTGAAAAAATGGTCAATATTGATGAAATTTTAACATTTAATCTTTTGACTTTAAATGACGGTTGGATGTGAGTTATTACTTTTTCAACTAAAATAAGTGTGTTTAAAGTCATTTCTGTGCCTGAAATTGGTCAAAATTGAAGATTTTGAGTAAGCAAAACTCTGTAAAAATGGCAGTTTTGGTCACTGTGAGGGTTTAAAAAGTGGTTATTCAACATGAGGCCTGATCCAAATGACATTTTGAATCATTTTTGGTAGAGTCCAAAAAATCAATTTTCTGATGAAAAACGATGACCCCGGACCAGTTGAACGTTGAAAAAATGGTCAATATTGATGAAATTTTAACATTTAATCTTTTGACTTTAAATGACGGTTGGATGTGAGTTATTACTTTTTCAACTACAATAAGTGTGTTTAAAGTCATTTCTGTGCCTGAAATTGGTCAAAATTGAAGATTTTGAGTAAGCAAAACTCTGTAAAAATGGCAATTTTGGTCACTGTTAGGGTTTAAAAAGTGGTTATTCAACATGAGGCCCGATCCAAATGACATTTTGAATCATTTTTGGTAGAGTCCAAAAAATCAATTTTCTGATGAAAAACGATGACCCCGGATCAGTCGAACGTTTAAAAAATGGTCAATATTGATGAAAGTTTAACATTTAATCTTTTGACTTTAAATGACGGTTGGATGTGAGTTATGACTTTTTCAACTAAAATAAGTGTGTTTAAAGTCATTTCTGTGCCTGAAATTGGTCAAAATTGAAGATTTTGAGTAAGCAAAACTCTGTAAAAATGGCAATTTTGGTCACTGTTAGGGTTTAAAAAGTGGTTATTCAACATGAGGCCCGATCCAAATGACATTTTGAATCATTTTTGGTAGAGTCCAAAAAATTAATTTTCTGATGAAAAACGATGACCCCGGACCAGTTGAACGTTGAAAAAATGGTCAATATTGATGAAATTTTAACATTTAATCTTTTGACTTTAAATGACGGTTGGATGTGAGTTATTACTTTTTCAACTACAATAAGTGTGTTTAAAGTCATTTCTGTGCCTGAAATTGGTCAAAATTGAAGATTTTGAGTAAGCAAAACTCTGTAAAAATGGCAATTTTGGTCACTGTGAGGGTTTAAAAAGTGGTTATTCAACATGAGGCCCGATCCAAATGACATTTTGAATCATTTTTGGTAGAGTCCAAAAAATCCATTTTCTGATGAAAAACGATGACCCCGGACCAGTCGAACGTTGAAAAAATTGTCAATATTGATGAAATTTTAACATTTAATCTTTTGACTTTAAATGACGGTTGGATGTGAGTTATTACTTTTTCAACTAAAATAAGTGTGTTTAAAGTCATTTCTGTGCCTGAAATTGGTCAAAATTGAAGATTTTGAGTAAGCAAAACTCTGTAAAAATGGCAATTTTGGTCACTGTTAGGGTTTAAAAAGTGGTTATTCAACATGAGGCCCGATCCAAATGACATTTTGAATCATTTTTGGTAGAGTCCAAAAAATCCATTTTCTGATGAAAAACGATTACCCCGGACCAGTCGAACGTTGAAAAAATGGTCAATATTGATGAAATTTTAACATTTAATCTTTTGACTTTAAATGACGGTTGGATGTGAGTTATTACTTTTTCAACTAAAATAAGTGTGTTTAAAGTCATTTCTGTGCCTGAAATTGGTAAAAATTGAAGATTTTGAGTAAGCAAACTCTGTAAAAATGGCAATTTTGGTCACTGTGAGGGTTTAAAAAGTGGTTATTCAACATGAGGCCCGATCCAAATGACATTTTGAATCATTTTTGGTAGAGTCCAAAAAATCAATTTTCTGATGAAAAACGATGACCCCGGACCAGTCGAACGTTGAAAAAATGGTCAATATTGATGAAATTTTAATATTTAATCTTTTCACTTTAAATGACGGTTGGATGTGAGTTATTCCTTTTTCAACTAAAATAAGTGTGTTTAAAGTCATTTCTGTGCCTGAAATTGGTCAAAATTGTAGATTTTGAGTAAGCAAAACTCTGTAAAAATGGCAATTTTGGTCACTGTGAGGGTTTAAAAAGTGGTTATTCAACATGAGGCCCGATCCAAATGACATTTTGAATCATTTTTGGTAGAGTCCAAAAAATCAATTTTCTGATGAAAAACGATGACCCCGGACCAGTCGAACGTTGAAAAAATGGTCATATTGATGAAATTTTAACATTTAATCTTTTGACTTTAAATGACGGTTGGATGTGAGTTATTACTTTTTCAACTAAAATAAGTGTGTTTAAAGTCATTTCTGTGCCTGAAATTGGTCAAAATTGAAGATTTTGAGTAAGCAAAACTCTGTAAAAATGGCAGTTTTGGTCACTGTGAGGGTTTAAAAAGTGGTTATTCAACATGAGGCCTGATCCAAATGACATTTTGAATCATTTTTGGTAGAGTCCAAAAAATCAATTTTCTGATGAAAAACGATGACCCCGGACCAGTTGAACGTTGAAAAAATGGTCAATATTGATGAAATTTTAACATTTAATCTTTTGACTTTAAATGACGGTTGGATGTGAGTTATTACTTTTTCAACTACAATAAGTGTGTTTAAAGTCATTTCTGTGCCTGAAATTGGTCAAAATTGAAGATTTTGAGTAAGCAAAACTCTGTAAAAATGGCAATTTTGGTCACTGTTAGGGTTTAAAAAGTGGTTATTCAACATGAGGCCCGATCCAAATGACATTTTGAATCATTTTTGGTAGAGTCCAAAAAATCAATTTTCTGATGAAAAACGATGACCCCGGATCAGTCGAACGTTTAAAAAATGGTCAATATTGATGAAAGTTTAACATTTAATCTTTTGACTTTAAATGACGGTTGGATGTGAGTTATGACTTTTTCAACTACAATAAGTGTGTTTAAAGTCATTTCTGTGCCTGAAATTGGTCAAAATTGAAGATTTTGAGTAAGCAAAACTCTGTAAAAATGGCAATTTTGGTCACTGTGAGGGTTTAAAAAGTGGTTATTCAACATGAGGCCCGATCCAAATGACATTTTGAATCATTTTTGGTAGAGTCCAAAAAATCAATTTTCTGATGAAAAACGATGACCCCGGACCAGTCGAACGTTGAAAAAATGGTCAATATTGATGAAATTTTAACATTTAATCTTTTGACTTTAAATGACGGTTGGATGTGAGTTATTACTTTTTCAACTAAAATAAGTGTGTTTAAAGTCATTTCTGTGCCTGAAATTGGTCAAAATTGAAGATTTTGAGTAAGCAAAACTCTGTAAAAATGGCAGTTTTGGTCACTGTGAGGGTTTAAAAAGTGGTTATTCAACATGAGGCCCGATCCAAATGACATTTTGAATCATTTTTGGTAGAGTCCAAAAAATCAATTTTCTGATGAAAAACGATGACCCCGGACCAGTTGAACGTTGAAAAAATGGTCAATATTGATGAAATTTTAACATTTAATCTTTTGACTTTAAATGACGGTTGGATGTGAGTTATTACTTTTTCAACTACAATAAGTGTGTTTAAAGTCATTTCTGTGCCTGAAATTGGTCAAAATTGAAGATTTTGAGTAAGCAAAACTCTGTAAAAATGGCAATTTTGGTCACTGTTAGGGTTTAAAAAGTGGTTATTCAACATGAGGCCCGATCCAAATGACATTTTGAATCATTTTTGGTAGAGTCCAAAAAATCAATTTTCTGATGAAAAACGATGACCCCGGATCAGTCGAACGTTTAAAAAATGGTCAATATTGATGAAAGTTTAACATTTAATCTTTTGACTTTAAATGACGGTTGGATGTGAGTTATGACTTTTTCAACTAAAATAAGTGTGTTTAAAGTCATTTCTGTGCCTGAAATTGGTCAAAATTGAAGATTTTGAGTAAGCAAAACTCTGTAAAAATGGCAATTTTGGTCACTGTGAGGGTTTAAAAAGTGGTTATTCAACATGAGGCCCGATCCAAATGACATTTTGAATCATTTTTGGTAGAGTCCAAAAAATCAATTTTCTGATGAAAAACGATGACCCCGGATCAGTCGAACGTTTAAAAAATGGTCAATATTGATGAAAGTTTAACATTTAATCTTTTGACTTTAAATGACGGTTGGATGTGAGTTATGACTTTTTCAACTAAAATAAGTGTGTTTAAAGTCATTTCTGTGCCTGAAATTGGTCAAAATTGAAGATTTTGAGTAAGCAAAACTCTGTAAAAATGGCAATTTTGGTCACTGTGAGGGTTTAAAAAGTGGTTATTCAACATGAGGCCCGATCCAAATGACATTTTGAATCATTTTTGGTAGAGTCCAAAAAATCAATTTTCTGATGAAAAACGATGACCCCGGACCAGTCGAACGTTGAAAAAATGTTCAATATTGATGAAATTTTAACATTTAATCTTTTGACTTTAAATGACGGTTGGATGTGAGTTATTACTTTTTCAACTAAAATAAGTGTGTTTAAAGTCATTTCTGTGCCTGAAATTGGTCAAAATTGAAGATTTTGAGTAAGCAAAACTCTGTAAAAATGGCAATTTTGGTCACTGTTAGGGTTTAAAAAGTGGTTATTCAACATGAGGCCCGATCCAAATGACATTTTGAATCATTTTTGGTAGAGTCCAAAAAATCAATTTTCTGATGAAAAACGATGACCCCGGACCAGTTGAACGTTGAAAAAATGGTCAATATTGATGAAATTTTAACATTTAATCTTTTGACTTTAAATGACGGTTGGATGTGAGTTATTACTTTTTCAACTAAAATAAGTGTGTTTAAAGTCATTTCTGTGCCTGAAATTGGTCAAAATTGAAGATTTTGAGTAAGCAAAACTCTGTAAAAATGGCAGTTTTGGTCACTGTGAGGGTTTAAAAAGTGGTTATTCAACATGAGGCCCGATCCAAATGACATTTTGAATCATTTTTGGTAGAGTCCAAAAAATCAATTTTCTGATGAAAAACGATGACCCCGGACCAGTCGAACGTTGAAAAAATGGTCAATATTGATGAAATTTTAACATTTAATCTTTTGACTTTAAATGACGGTTGGATGTGAGTTATTACTTTTTCAACTACAATAAGTGTGTTTAAAGTCATTTCTGTGCCTGAAATTGGTCAAAATTGAAGATTTTGAGTAAGCAAAACTCTGTAAAAATGGCAATTTTGGTCACTGTGAGGGTTTAAAAAGTGGTTATTCAACATGAGGCCCGATCCAAATGACATTTTGAATCATTTTTGGTAGAGTCCAAAAAATCAATTTTCTGATGAAAAACGATGACCCCGGACCAGTCGAACGTTGAAAAAATGTTCAATATTGATGAAATTTTAACATTTAATCTTTTGACTTTAAATGACGGTTGGATGTGAGTTATTACTTTTTCAACTAAAATAAGTGTGTTTAAAGTCATTTCTGTGCCTGAAATTGGTCAAAATTGAAGATTTTGAGTAAGCAAAACTCTGTAAAAATGGCAATTTTGGTCACTGTTAGGGTTTAAAAAGTGGTTATTCAACATGAGGCCCGATCCAAATGACATTTTGAATCATTTTTGGTAGAGTCCAAAAAATCAATTTTCTGATGAAAAACGATGACCCCGGACCAGTTGAACGTTGAAAAAATGGTCAATATTGATGAAATTTTAACATTTAATCTTTTGACTTTAAATGACGGTTGGATGTGAGTTATTACTTTTTCAACTAAAATAAGTGTGTTTAAAGTCATTTCTGTGCCTGAAATTGGTCAAAATTGAAGATTTTGAGTAAGCAAAACTCTGTAAAAATGGCAGTTTTGGTCACTGTGAGGGTTTAAAAAGTGGTTATTCAACATGAGGCCCGATCCAAATGACATTTTGAATCATTTTTGGTAGAGTCCAAAAAATCAATTTTCTGATGAAAAACGATGACCCCGGACCAGTCGAACGTTGAAAAAATGGTCAATATTGATGAAATTTTAACATTTAATCTTTTGACTTTAAATGACGGTTGGATGTGAGGTATTACTTTTTCAACTAAAATAAGTGTGTTTAAAGTCATTTCTGTGCCTGAAATTGGTCAAAATTGAAGATTTTGAGTAAGCAAAACTCTGTAAAAATGGCAGTTTTGGTCACTGTGAGGGTTTAAAAAGTGGTTATTCAACATGAGGCCCGATCCAAATGACATTTTGAATCATTTTTGGTAGAGTCCAAAAAATCAATTTTCTGATGAAAAACGATGACCCCGGACCAGTCGAACGTTGAAAAAATGGTCAATATTGATGAAATTTTAATATTTAATCTTTTGACTTTAAATGATGGTTGGATGTGAGTTATTACTTTTTCAACTACAATAAGTGTGTTTAAAGTCATTTCTGTGCCTGAAATTGGTCAAAATTGAAGATTTTGAGTAAGCAAAACTCTGTAAAAATGGCAGTTTTGGTCACTGTGAGGGTTTAAAAAGTGGTTATTCAACATGAGGCCCGATCCAAATGACATTTTGAATCATTTTTGGTAGAGTCCAAAAAATCAATTTTCTGATGAAAAACGATGACCCTGGACCAGTCGAACGTTGAAAAAATGGTCAATATTGATGAAATTTTAATATTTAATCTTTTGACTTTAAATGATGGTTGGATGTGAGTTATTACTTTTTCAACTACAATAAGTGTGTTTAAAGTCACTTCTGTGCCTGAAATTGGTCAAAATTGAAGATTTTGAGTAAGCAAAACTCTGTAAAAATGGCAATTTTGGTCACTGTGAGGGTTTAAAAAGTGGTTATTCAACATGAGGCCCGATCCAAATGACATTTTGAATCATTTTTGGTAGAGTCCAAAAAATCCATTTTCTGATGAAAAACGATGACCCCGGACCAGTCGAACGTTGAAAAAATTGTCAATATTGATGAAATTTTAACATTTAATCTTTTGACTTTAAATGACGGTTGGATGTGAGTTATTACTTTTTCAACTAAAATAAGTGTGTTTAAAGTCATTTCTGTGCCTGAAATTGGTCAAAATTGAAGATTTTGAGTAAGCAAAACTCTGTAAAAATGGCAATTTTGGTCACTGTTAGGGTTTAAAAAGTGGTTATTCAACATGAGGCCCGATCCAAATGACATTTTGAATCATTTTTGGTAGAGTCCAAAAAATCCATTTTCTGATGAAAAACGATTACCCCGGACCAGTCGAACGTTGAAAAAATGGTCAATATTGATGAAATTTTAACATTTAATCTTTTGACTTTAAATGACGGTTGGATGTGAGTTATTACTTTTTCAACTAAAATAAGTGTGTTTAAAGTCATTTCTGTGCCTGAAATTGGTAAAAATTGAAGATTTTGAGTAAGCAAACTCTGTAAAAATGGCAATTTTGGTCACTGTGAGGGTTTAAAAAGTGGTTATTCAACATGAGGCCCGATCCAAATGACATTTTGAATCATTTTTGGTAGAGTCCAAAAAATCAATTTTCTGATGAAAAACGATGACCCCGGACCAGTCGAACGTTGAAAAAATGGTCAATATTGATGAAATTTTAATATTTAATCTTTTCACTTTAAATGACGGTTGGATGTGAGTTATTACTTTTTCAACTAAAATAAGTGTGTTTAAAGTCATTTCTGTGCCTGAAATTGGTCAAAATTGAAGATTTTGAGTAAGCAAAACTCTGTAAAAATGGCAGTTTTGGTCACTGTGAGGGTTTAAAAAGTGGTTATTCAACATGAGGCCCGATCCAAATGACATTTTGAATCATTTTTGGTAGAGTCCAAAAAATCAATTTTCTGATGAAAAACGATGACCCCGGACCAGTCGAACGTTGAAAAAATGGTCAATATTGATGAAATTTTAACATTTAATCTTTTGACTTTAAATGACGGTTGGATGTGAGTTATTACTTTTTCAACTAAAATAAGTGTGTTTAAAGTCATTTCTGTGCCTGAAATTGGTCAAAATTGAAGATTTTGAGTAAGCAAAACTCTGTAAAAATGGCAGTTTTGGTCACTGTGAGGGTTTAAAAAGTGGTTATTCAACATGAGGCCCGATCCAAATGACATTTTGAATCATTTTTGGTAGAGTCCAAAAAATCAATTTTCTGATGAAAAACGATGACCCTGGACCAGTCGAACGTTGAAAAAATGGTCAATATTGATGAAATTTTAATATTTAATCTTTTGACTTTAAATGATGGTTGGATGTGAGTTATTACTTTTTCAACTACAATAAGTGTGTTTAAAGTCATTTCTGTGCCTGAAATTGGTCAAAATTGAAGATTTTGAGTAAGCAAAACTCTGTAAAAATGGCATTTTTGGTCACTGTGAGGGTTTAAAAAGTGGTTATTCAACATGAGGCCCGATCCAAATGACATTTTGAATCATTTTTGGTAGAGTCCAAAAAATCCATTTTCTGATGAAAAACGATGACCCCGGACCAGTCGAACGTTGAAAAAATTGTCAATATTGATGAAATTTTAACATTTAATCTTTTGACTTTAAATGACGGTTGGATGTGAGTTATTACTTTTTCAACTAAAATAAGTGTGTTTAAAGTCATTTCTGTGCCTGAAATTGGTCAAAATTGAAGATTTTGAGTAAGCAAAACTCTGTAAAAATGGCAATTTTGGTCACTGTTAGGGTTTAAAAAGTGGTTATTCAACATGAGGCCCGATCCAAATGACATTTTGAATCATTTTTGGTAGAGTCCAAAAAATCCATTTTCTGATGAAAAACGATTACCCCGGACCAGTCGAACGTTGAAAAAATGGTCAATATTGATGAAATTTTAACATTTAATCTTTTGACTTTAAATGACGGTTGGATGCGAGTTATTACTTTTTCAACTAAAATAAGTGTGTTTAAAGTCATTTCTGTGCCTGAAATTGGTAAAAATTGAAGATTTTGAGTAAGCAAACTCTGTAAAAATGGCAATTTTGGTCACTGTGAGGGTTTAAAAAGTGGTTATTCAACATGAGGCCCGATCCAAATGACATTTTGAATCATTTTTGGTAGAGTCCAAAAAATCAATTTTCTGATGAAAAACGATGACCCCGGACCAGTCGAACGTTGAAAAAATGGTCAATATTGATGAAATTTTAATATTTAATCTTTTCACTTTAAATGACGGTTGGATGTGAGTTATTCCTTTTTCAACTAAAATAAGTGTGTTTAAAGTCATTTCTGTGCCTGAAATTGGTCAAAATTGTAGATTTTGAGTAAGCAAAACTCTGTAAAAATGGCAATTTTGGTCACTGTGAGGGTTTAAAAAGTGGTTATTCAACATGAGGCCCGATCCAAATGACATTTTGAATCATTTTTGGTAGAGTCCAAAAAATCAATTTTCTGATGAAAAACGATGACCCCGGACCAGTCGAACGTTGAAAAAATGGTCAATATTGATGAAATTTTAACATTTAATCTTTTGACTTTAAATGACGGTTGGATGTGAGTTATTACTTTTTCAACTAAAATAAGTGTGTTTAAAGTCATTTCTGTGCCTGAAATTGGTCAAAATTGAAGATTTTGAGTAAGCAAAACTCTGTAAAAATGGCAGTTTTGGTCACTGTGAGGGTTTAAAAAGTGGTTATTCAACATGAGGCCTGATCCAAATGACATTTTGAATCATTTTTGGTAGAGTCCAAAAAATCAATTTTCTGATGAAAAACGATGACCCCGGACCAATTGAACGTTGAAAAAATGGTCAATATTGATGAAATTTTAACATTTAATCTTTTGACTTTAAATGACGGTTGGATGTGAGTTATTACTTTTTCAACTACAATAAGTGTGTTTAAAGTCATTTCTGTGCCTGAAATTGGTCAAAATTGAAGATTTTGAGTAAGCAAAACTCTGTAAAAATGGCAATTTTGGTCACTGTTAGGGTTTAAAAAGTGGTTATTCAACATGAGGCCCGATCCAAATGACATTTTGAATCATTTTTGGTAGAGTCCAAAAAATCAATTTTCTGATGAAAAACGATGACCCCGGATCAGTCGAACGTTTAAAAAATGGTCAATATTGATGAAAGTTTAACATTTAATCTTTTGACTTTAAATGACGGTTGGATGTGAGTTATGACTTTTTCAACTAAAATAAGTGTGTTTAAAGTCATTTCTGTGCCTGAAATTGGTCAAAATTGAAGATTTTGAGTAAGCAAAACTCTGTAAAAATGGCAATTTTGGTCACTGTTAGGGTTTAAAAAGTGGTTATTCAACATGAGGCCCGATCCAAATGACATTTTGAATCATTTTTGGTAGAGTCCAAAAAATTAATTTTCTGATGAAAAACGATGACCCCGGACCAGTTGAACGTTGAAAAAATGGTCAATATTGATGAAATTTTAACATTTAATCTTTTGACTTTAAATGACGGTTGGATGTGAGTTATTACTTTTTCAACTACAATAAGTGTGTTTAAAGTCATTTCTGTGCCTGAAATTGGTCAAAATTGAAGATTTTGAGTAAGCAAAACTCTGTAAAAATGGCAATTTTGGTCACTGTGAGGGTTTAAAAAGTGGTTATTCAACATGAGGCCCGATCCAAATGACATTTTGAATCATTTTTGGTAGAGTCCAAAAAATCCATTTTCTGATGAAAAACGATGACCCCGGACCAGTCGAACGTTGAAAAAATTGTCAATATTGATGAAATTTTAACATTTAATCTTTTGACTTTAAATGACGGTTGGATGTGAGTTATTACTTTTTCAACTAAAATAAGTGTGTTTAAAGTCATTTCTGTGCCTGAAATTGGTCAAAATTGAAGATTTTGAGTAAGCAAAACTCTGTAAAAATGGCAATTTTGGTCACTGTTAGGGTTTAAAAAGTGGTTATTCAACATGAGGCCCGATCCAAATGACATTTTGAATCATTTTTGGTAGAGTCCAAAAAATCCATTTTCTGATGAAAAACGATTACCCCGGACCAGTCGAACGTTGAAAAAATGGTCAATATTGATGAAATTTTAACATTTAATCTTTTGACTTTAAATGACGGTTGGATGTGAGTTATTACTTGTTCAACTAAAATAAGTGTGTTTAAAGTCATTTCTGTGCCTGAAATTGGTAAAAATTGAAGATTTTGAGTAAGCAAAACTCTGTAAAAATGGCAGTTTTGGTCACTGTGAGGGTTTAAAAAGTGGTTATTCAACATGAGGCCCGATCCAAATGACATTTTGAATCATTTTTGGTAGAGTCCAAAAAATCAATTTTCTGATGAAAAACGATGACCCCGGACCAGTCGAACGTTGAAAAAATGTTCAATATTGATGAAATTTTAACATTTAATCTTTTGACTTTAAATGACGGTTGGATGTGAGTTATTACTTTTTCAACTAAAATAAGTGTGTTTAAAGTCATTTCTGTGCCTGAAATTGGTCAAAATTGAAGATTTTGAGTAAGCAAAACTCTGTAAAAATGGCAATTTTGGTCACTGTTAGGGTTTAAAAAGTGGTTATTCAACATGAGGCCCGATCCAAATGACATTTTGAATCATTTTTGGTAGAGTCCAAAAAATCAATTTTCTGATGAAAAACGATGACCCCGGACCAGTTGAACGTTGAAAAAATGGTCAATATTGATGAAATTTTAACATTTAATCTTTTGACTTTAAATGACGGTTGGATGTGAGTTATTACTTTTTCAACTAAAATAAGTGTGTTTAAAGTCATTTCTGTGCCTGAAATTGGTCAAAATTGAAGATTTTGAGTAAGCAAAACTCTGTAAAAATGGCAGTTTTGGTCACTGTGAGGGTTTAAAAAGTGGTTATTCAACATGAGGCCCGATCCAAATGACATTTTGAATCATTTTTGGTAGAGTCCAAAAAATCAATTTTCTGATGAAAAACGATGACCCCGGACCAGTCGAACGTTGAAAAAATGGTCAATATTGATGAAATTTTAACATTTAATCTTTTGACTTTAAATGACGGTTGGATGTGAGTTATTACTTTTTCAACTACAATAAGTGTGTTTAAAGTCATTTCTGTGCCTGAAATTGGTCAAAATTGAAGATTTTGAGTAAGCAAAACTCTGTAAAAATGGCAATTTTGGTCACTGTGAGGGTTTAAAAAGTGGTTATTCAACATGAGGCCCGATCCAAATGACATTTTGAATCATTTTTGGTAGAGTCCAAAAAATCAATTTTCTGATGAAAAACGATGACCCCGGACCAGTCGAACGTTGAAAAAATGTTCAATATTGATGAAATTTTAACATTTAATCTTTTGACTTTAAATGACGGTTGGATGTGAGTTATTACTTTTTCAACTAAAATAAGTGTGTTTAAAGTCATTTCTGTGCCTGAAATTGGTCAAAATTGAAGATTTTGAGTAAGCAAAACTCTGTAAAAATGGCAATTTTGGTCACTGTTAGGGTTTAAAAAGTGGTTATTCAACATGAGGCCCGATCCAAATGACATTTTGAATCATTTTTGGTAGAGTCCAAAAAATCAATTTTCTGATGAAAAACGATGACCCCGGACCAGTTGAACGTTGAAAAAATGGTCAATATTGATGAAATTTTAACATTTAATCTTTTGACTTTAAATGACGGTTGGATGTGAGTTATTACTTTTTCAACTAAAATAAGTGTGTTTAAAGTCATTTCTGTGCCTGAAATTGGTCAAAATTGAAGATTTTGAGTAAGCAAAACTCTGTAAAAATGGCAGTTTTGGTCACTGTGAGGGTTTAAAAAGTGGTTATTCAACATGAGGCCCGATCCAAATGACATTTTGAATCATTTTTGGTAGAGTCCAAAAAATCAATTTTCTGATGAAAAACGATGACCCCCGGACCAGTCGAACGTTGAAAAAATGGTCAATATTGATGAAATTTTAACATTTAATCTTTTGACTTTAAATGACGGTTGGATGTGAGGTATTACTTTTTCAACTAAAATAAGTGTGTTTAAAGTCATTTCTGTGCCTGAAATTGGTCAAAATTGAAGATTTTGAGTAAGCAAAACTCTGTAAAAATGGCAGTTTTGGTCACTGTGAGGGTTTAAAAAGTGGTTATTCAACATGAGGCCCGATCCAAATGACATTTTGAATCATTTTTGGTAGAGTCCAAAAAATCAATTTTCTGATGAAAAACGATGACCCCGGACCAGTCGAACGTTGAAAAAATGGTCAATATTGATGAAATTTTAATATTTAATCTTTTGACTTTAAATGATGGTTGGATGTGAGTTATTACTTTTTCAACTACAATAAGTGTGTTTAAAGTCATTTCTGTGCCTGAAATTGGTCAAAATTGAACATTTTGAGTAAGCAAAACTCTGTAAAAATGGCAGTTTTGGTCACTGTGAGGGTTTAAAAAGTGGTTATTCAACATGAGGCCCGATCCAAATGACATTTTGAATCATTTTTGGTAGAGTCCAAAAAATCAATTTTCTGATGAAAAACGATGACCCTGGACCAGTCGAACGTTGAAAAAATGGTCAATATTGATGAAATTTTAATATTTAATCTTTTGACTTTAAATGATGGTTGGATGTGAGTTATTACTTTTTCAACTACAATAAGTGTGTTTAAAGTCACTTCTGTGCCTGAAATTGGTCAAAATTGAAGATTTTGAGTAAGCAAAACTCTGTAAAAATGGCAATTTTGGTCACTGTGAGGGTTTAAAAAGTGGTTATTCAACATGAGGCCCGATCCAAATGACATTTTGAATCATTTTTGGTAGAGTCCAAAAAATCCATTTTCTGATGAAAAACGATGACCCCGGACCAGTCGAACGTTGAAAAAATTGTCAATATTGATGAAATTTTAACATTTAATCTTTTGACTTTAAATGACGGTTGGATGTGAGTTATTACTTTTTCAACTAAAATAAGTGTGTTTAAAGTCATTTCTGTGCCTGAAATTGGTCAAAATTGAAGATTTTGAGTAAGCAAAACTCTGTAAAAATGGCAATTTTGGTCACTGTTAGGGTTTAAAAAGTGGTTATTCAACATGAGGCCCGATCCAAATGACATTTTGAATCATTTTTGGTAGAGTCCAAAAAATCCATTTTCTGATGAAAAACGATTACCCCGGACCAGTCGAACGTTGAAAAAATGGTCAATATTGATGAAATTTTAACATTTAATCTTTTGACTTTAAATGACGGTTGGATGTGAGTTATTACTTTTTCAACTAAAATAAGTGTGTTTAAAGTCATTTCTGTGCCTGAAATTGGTAAAAATTGAAGATTTTGAGTAAGCAAACTCTGTAAAAATGGCAATTTTGGTCACTGTGAGGGTTTAAAAAGTGGTTATTCAACATGAGGCCCGATCCAAATGACATTTTGAATCATTTTTGGTAGAGTCCAAAAAATCAATTTTCTGATGAAAAACGATGACCCCGGACCAGTCGAACGTTGAAAAAATGGTCAATATTGATGAAATTTTAATATTTAATCTTTTCACTTTAAATGACGGTTGGATGTGAGTTATTACTTTTTCAACTAAAATAAGTGTGTTTAAAGTCATTTCTGTGCCTGAAATTGGTCAAAATTGAAGATTTTGAGTAAGCAAAACTCTGTAAAAATGGCAGTTTTGGTCACTGTGAGGGTTTAAAAAGTGGTTATTCAACATGAGGCCCGATCCAAATGACATTTTGAATCATTTTTGGTAGAGTCCAAAAAATCAATTTTCTGATGAAAAACGATGACCCCGGACCAGTCGAACGTTGAAAAAATGGTCAATATTGATGAAATTTTAACATTTAATCTTTTGACTTTAAATGACGGTTGGATGTGAGTTATTACTTTTTCAACTAAAATAAGTGTGTTTAAAGTCATTTCTGTGCCTGAAATTGGTCAAAATTGAAGATTTTGAGTAAGCAAAACTCTGTAAAAATGGCAGTTTTGGTCACTGTGAGGGTTTAAAAAGTGGTTATTCAACATGAGGCCCGATCCAAATGACATTTTGAATCATTTTTGGTAGAGTCCAAAAAATCAATTTTCTGATGAAAAACGATGACCCTGGACCAGTCGAACGTTGAAAAAATGGTCAATATTGATGAAATTTTAATATTTAATCTTTTGACTTTAAATGATGGTTGGATGTGAGTTATTACTTTTTCAACTACAATAAGTGTGTTTAAAGTCATTTCTGTGCCTGAAATTGGTCAAAATTGAAGATTTTGAGTAAGCAAAACTCTGTAAAAATGGCAATTTTGGTCACTGTGAGGGTTTAAAAAGTGGTTATTCAACATGAGGCCCGATCCAAATGACATTTTGAATCATTTTTGGTAGAGTCCAAAAAATCCATTTTCTGATGAAAAACGATGACCCCGGACCAGTCGAACGTTGAAAAAATTGTCAATATTGATGAAATTTTAACATTTAATCTTTTGACTTTAAATGACGGTTGGATGTGAGTTATTACTTTTTCAACTAAAATAAGTGTGTTTAAAGTCATTTCTGTGCCTGAAATTGGTCAAAATTGAAGATTTTGAGTAAGCAAAACTCTGTAAAAATGGCAATTTTGGTCACTGTTAGGGTTTAAAAAGTGGTTATTCAACATGAGGCCCGATCCAAATGACATTTTGAATCATTTTTGGTAGAGTCCAAAAAATCCATTTTCTGATGAAAAACGATTACCCCGGACCAGTCGAACGTTGAAAAAATGGTCAATATTGATGAAATTTTAACATTTAATCTTTTGACTTTAAATGACGGTTGGATGCGAGTTATTACTTTTTCAACTAAAATAAGTGTGTTTAAAGTCATTTCTGTGCCTGAAATTGGTCAAAATTGTAGATTTTGAGTAAGCAAAACTCTGTAAAAATGGCAATTTTGGTCACTGTGAGGGTTTAAAAAGTGGTTATTCAACATGAGGCCCGATCCAAATGACATTTTGAATCATTTTTGGTAGAGTCCAAAAAATCAATTTTCTGATGAAAAACGATGACCCCGGACCAGTCGAACGTTGAAAAAATGGTCAATATTGATGAAATTTTAACATTTAATCTTTTGACTTTAAATGACGGTTGGATGTGAGTTATTACTTTTTCAACTAAAATAAGTGTGTTTAAAGTCATTTCTGTGCCTGAAATTGGTCAAAATTGAAGATTTTGAGTAAGCAAAACTCTGTAAAAATGGCAGTTTTGGTCACTGTGAGGGTTTAAAAAGTGGTTATTCAACATGAGGCCTGATCCAAATGACATTTTGAATCATTTTTGGTAGAGTCCAAAAAATCAATTTTCTGATGAAAAACGATGACCCCGGACCAGTTGAACGTTGAAAAAATGGTCAATATTGATGAAATTTTAACATTTAATCTTTTGACTTTAAATGACGGTTGGATGTGAGTTATTACTTTTTCAACTACAATAAGTGTGTTTAAAGTCATTTCTGTGCCTGAAATTGGTCAAAATTGAAGATTTTGAGTAAGCAAAACTCTGTAAAAATGGCAATTTTGGTCACTGTTAGGGTTTAAAAAGTGGTTATTCAACATGAGGCCCGATCCAAATGACATTTTGAATCATTTTTGGTAGAGTCCAAAAAATCAATTTTCTGATGAAAAACGATGACCCCGGATCAGTCGAACGTTTAAAAAATGGTCAATATTGATGAAAGTTTAACATTTAATCTTTTGACTTTAAATGACGGTTGGATGTGAGTTATGACTTTTTCAACTAAAATAAGTGTGTTTAAAGTCATTTCTGTGCCTGAAATTGGTCAAAATTGAAGATTTTGAGTAAGCAAAACTCTGTAAAAATGGCAATTTTGGTCACTGTTAGGGTTTAAAAAGTGGTTATTCAACATGAGGCCCGATCCAAATGACATTTTGAATCATTTTTGGTAGAGTCCAAAAAATTATTTTTCTGATGAAAAACGATGACCCCGGACCAGTTGAACGTTGAAAAAATGGTCAATATTGATGAAATTTTAACATTTAATCTTTTGACTTTAAATGACGGTTGGATGTGAGTTATTACTTTTTCAACTACAATAAGTGTGTTTAAAGTCATTTCTGTGCCTGAAATTGGTCAAAATTGAAGATTTTGAGTAAGCAAAACTCTGTAAAAATGGCAATTTTGGTCACTGTGAGGGTTTAAAAAGTGGTTATTCAACATGAGGCCCGATCCAAATGACATTTTGAATCATTTTTGGTAGAGTCCAAAAAATCCATTTTCTGATGAAAAACGATGACCCCGGACCAGTCGAACGTTGAAAAAATTGTCAATATTGATGAAATTTTAACATTTAATCTTTTGACTTTAAATGACGGTTGGATGTGAGTTATTACTTTTTCAACTAAAATAAGTGTGTTTAAAGTCATTTCTGTGCCTGAAATTGGTCAAAATTGAAGATTTTGAGTAAGCAAAACTCTGTAAAAATGGCAATTTTGGTCACTGTTAGGGTTTAAAAAGTGGTTATTCAACATGAGGCCCGATCCAAATGACATTTTGAATCATTTTTGGTAGAGTCCAAAAAATCCATTTTCTGATGAAAAACGATTACCCCGGACCAGTCGAACGTTGAAAAAATGGTCAATATTGATGAAATTTTAACATTTAATCTTTTGACTTTAAATGACGGTTGGATGTGAGTTATTACTTTTTCAACTAAAATAAGTGTGTTTAAAGTCATTTCTGTGCCTGAAATTGGTAAAAATTGAAGATTTTGAGTAAGCAAACTCTGTAAAAATGGCAATTTTGGTCACTGTGAGGGTTTAAAAAGTGGTTATTCAACATGAGGCCCGATCCAAATGACATTTTGAATCATTTTTGGTAGAGTCCAAAAAATCAATTTTCTGATGAAAAACGATGACCCCGGACCAGTCGAACGTTGAAAAAATGGTCAATATTGATGAAATTTTAATATTTAATCTTTTCACTTTAAATGACGGTTGGATGTGAGTTATTCCTTTTTCAACTAAAATAAGTGTGTTTAAAGTCATTTCTGTGCCTGAAATTGGTCAAAATTGTAGATTTTGAGTAAGCAAAACTCTGTAAAAATGGCAATTTTGGTCACTGTGAGGGTTTAAAAAGTGGTTATTCAACATGAGGCCCGATCCAAATGACATTTTGAATCATTTTTGGTAGAGTCCAAAAAATCAATTTTCTGATGAAAAACGATGACCCCGGACCAGTCGAACGTTGAAAAAATGGTCATATTGATGAAATTTTAACATTTAATCTTTTGACTTTAAATGACGGTTGGATGTGAGTTATTACTTTTTCAACTAAAATAAGTGTGTTTAAAGTCATTTCTGTGCCTGAAATTGGTCAAAATTGAAGATTTTGAGTAAGCAAAACTCTGTAAAAATGGCAGTTTTGGTCACTGTGAGGGTTTAAAAAGTGGTTATTCAACATGAGGCCTGATCCAAATGACATTTTGAATCATTTTTGGTAGAGTCCAAAAAATCAATTTTCTGATGAAAAACGATGACCCCGGACCAGTTGAACGTTGAAAAAATGGTCAATATTGATGAAATTTTAACATTTAATCTTTTGACTTTAAATGACGGTTGGATGTGAGTTATTACTTTTTCAACTACAATAAGTGTGTTTAAAGTCATTTCTGTGCCTGAAATTGGTCAAAATTGAAGATTTTGAGTAAGCAAAACTCTGTAAAAATGGCAATTTTGGTCACTGTTAGGGTTTAAAAAGTGGTTATTCAACATGAGGCCCGATCCAAATGACATTTTGAATCATTTTTGGTAGAGTCCAAAAAATCAATTTTCTGATGAAAAACGATGACCCCGGATCAGTCGAACGTTTAAAAAATGGTCAATATTGATGAAAGTTTAACATTTAATCTTTTGACTTTAAATGACGGTTGGATGTGAGTTATGACTTTTTCAACTACAATAAGTGTGTTTAAAGTCATTTCTGTGCCTGAAATTGGTCAAAATTGAAGATTTTGAGTAAGCAAAACTCTGTAAAAATGGCAATTTTGGTCACTGTGAGGGTTTAAAAAGTGGTTATTCAACATGAGGCCCGATCCAAATGACATTTTGAATCATTTTTGGTAGAGTCCAAAAAATCAATTTTCTGATGAAAAACGATGACCCCGGACCAGTCGAACGTTGAAAAAATGGTCAATATTGATGAAATTTTAACATTTAATCTTTTGACTTTAAATGACGGTTGGATGTGAGTTATTACTTTTTCAACTAAAATAAGTGTGTTTAAAGTCATTTCTGTGCCTGAAATTGGTCAAAATTGAAGATTTTGAGTAAGCAAAACTCTGTAAAAATGGCAGTTTTGGTCACTGTGAGGGTTTAAAAAGTGGTTATTCAACATGAGGCCCGATCCAAATGACATTTTGAATCATTTTTGGTAGAGTCCAAAAAATCAATTTTCTGATGAAAAACGATGACCCCGGACCAGTTGAACGTTGAAAAAATGGTCAATATTGATGAAATTTTAACATTTAATCTTTTGACTTTAAATGACGGTTGGATGTGAGTTATTACTTTTTCAACTACAATAAGTGTGTTTAAAGTCATTTCTGTGCCTGAAATTGGTCAAAATTGAAGATTTTGAGTAAGCAAAACTCTGTAAAAATGGCAATTTTGGTCACTGTTAGGGTTTAAAAAGTGGTTATTCAACATGAGGCCCGATCCAAATGACATTTTGAATCATTTTTGGTAGAGTCCAAAAAATCAATTTTCTGATGAAAAACGATGACCCCGGATCAGTCGAACGTTTAAAAAATGGTCAATATTGATGAAAGTTTAACATTTAATCTTTTGACTTTAAATGACGGTTGGATGTGAGTTATGACTTTTTCAACTAAAATAAGTGTGTTTAAAGTCATTTCTGTGCCTGAAATTGGTCAAAATTGAAGATTTTGAGTAAGCAAAACTCTGTAAAAATGGCAATTTTGGTCACTGTTAGGGTTTAAAAAGTGGTTATTCAACATGAGGCCCGATCCAAATGACATTTTGAATCATTTTTGGTAGAGTCCAAAAAATTAATTTTCTGATGAAAAACGATGACCCCGGACCAGTTGAACGTTGAAAAAATGGTCAATATTGATGAAATTTTAACATTTAATCTTTTGACTTTAAATGACGGTTGGATGTGAGTTATTACTTTTTCAACTACAATAAGTGTGTTTAAAGTCATTTCTGTGCCTGAAATTGGTCAAAATTGAAGATTTTGAGTAAGCAAAACTCTGTAAAAATGGCAATTTTGGTCACTGTGAGGGTTTAAAAAGTGGTTATTCAACATGAGGCCCGATCCAAATGACATTTTGAATCATTTTTGGTAGAGTCCAAAAAATCCATTTTCTGATGAAAAACGATGACCCCGGACCAGTCGAACGTTGAAAAAATTGTCAATATTGATGAAATTTTAACATTTAATCTTTTGACTTTAAATGACGGTTGGATGTGAGTTATTACTTTTTCAACTAAAATAAGTGTGTTTAAAGTCATTTCTGTGCCTGAAATTGGTCAAAATTGAAGATTTTGAGTAAGCAAAACTCTGTAAAAATGGCAATTTTGGTCACTGTTAGGGTTTAAAAAGTGGTTATTCAACATGAGGCCCGATCCAAATGACATTTTGAATCATTTTTGGTAGAGTCCAAAAAATCCATTTTCTGATGAAAAACGATTACCCCGGACCAGTCGAACGTTGAAAAAATGGTCAATATTGATGAAATTTTAACATTTAATCTTTTGACTTTAAATGACGGTTGGATGTGAGTTATTACTTTTTCAACTAAAATAAGTGTGTTTAAAGTCATTTCTGTGCCTGAAATTGGTAAAAATTGAAGATTTTGAGTAAGCAAACTCTGTAAAAATGGCAATTTTGGTCACTGTGAGGGTTTAAAAAGTGGTTATTCAACATGAGGCCCGATCCAAATGACATTTTGAATCATTTTTGGTAGAGTCCAAAAAATCAATTTTCTGATGAAAAACGATGACCCCGGACCAGTCGAACGTTGAAAAAATGGTCAATATTGATGAAATTTTAATATTTAATCTTTTCACTTTAAATGACGGTTGGATGTGAGTTATTCCTTTTTCAACTAAAATAAGTGTGTTTAAAGTCATTTCTGTGCCTGAAATTGGTCAAAATTGTAGATTTTGAGTAAGCAAAACTCTGTAAAAATGGCAATTTTGGTCACTGTGAGGGTTTAAAAAGTGGTTATTCAACATGAGGCCCGATCCAAATGACATTTTGAATCATTTTTGGTAGAGTCCAAAAAATCAATTTTCTGATGAAAAACGATGACCCCGGACCAGTCGAACGTTGAAAAAATGGTCATATTGATGAAATTTTAACATTTAATCTTTTGACTTTAAATGACGGTTGGATGTGAGTTATTACTTTTTCAACTAAAATAAGTGTGTTTAAAGTCATTTCTGTGCCTGAAATTGGTCAAAATTGAAGATTTTGAGTAAGCAAAACTCTGTAAAAATGGCAGTTTTGGTCACTGTGAGGGTTTAAAAAGTGGTTATTCAACATGAGGCCTGATCCAAATGACATTTTGAATCATTTTTGGTAGAGTCCAAAAAATCAATTTTCTGATGAAAAACGATGACCCCGGACCAGTTGAACGTTGAAAAAATGGTCAATATTGATGAAATTTTAACATTTAATCTTTTGACTTTAAATGACGGTTGGATGTGAGTTATTACTTTTTCAACTACAATAAGTGTGTTTAAAGTCATTTCTGTGCCTGAAATTGGTCAAAATTGAAGATTTTGAGTAAGCAAAACTCTGTAAAAATGGCAATTTTGGTCACTGTTAGGGTTTAAAAAGTGGTTATTCAACATGAGGCCCGATCCAAATGACATTTTGAATCATTTTTGGTAGAGTCCAAAAAATCAATTTTCTGATGAAAAACGATGACCCCGGATCAGTCGAACGTTTAAAAAATGGTCAATATTGATGAAAGTTTAACATTTAATCTTTTGACTTTAAATGACGGTTGGATGTGAGTTATGACTTTTTCAACTACAATAAGTGTGTTTAAAGTCATTTCTGTGCCTGAAATTGGTCAAAATTGAAGATTTTGAGTAAGCAAAACTCTGTAAAAATGGCAATTTTGGTCACTGTGAGGGTTTAAAAAGTGGTTATTCAACATGAGGCCCGATCCAAATGACATTTTGAATCATTTTTGGTAGAGTCCAAAAAATCCATTTTCTGATGAAAAACGATGACCCCGGACCAGTCGAACGTTGAAAAAATTGTCAATATTGATGAAATTTTAACATTTAATCTTTTGACTTTAAATGACGGTTGGATGTGAGTTATTACTTTTTCAACTAAAATAAGTGTGTTTAAAGTCATTTCTGTGCCTGAAATTGGTCAAAATTGAAGATTTTGAGTAAGCAAAAACTCTGTAAAAATGGCAATTTTGGTCACTGTTAGGGTTTAAAAAGTGGTTATTCAACATGAGGCCCGATCCAAATGACATTTTGAATCATTTTTGGTAGAGTCCAAAAAATCCATTTTCTGATGAAAAACGATTACCCCGGACCAGTCGAACGTTGAAAAAATGGTCAATATTGATGAAATTTTAACATTTAATCTTTTGACTTTAAATGACGGTTGGATGTGAGTTATTACTTTTTCAACTACAATAAGTGTGTTTAAAGTCATTTCTGTGCCTGAAATTGGTCAAAATTGAAGATTTTGAGTAAGCAAAACTCTGTAAAAATGGCAATTTTGGTCACTGTGAGGGTTTAAAAAGTGGTTATTCAACATGAGGCCCGATCCAAATGACATTTTGAATCATTTTTGGTAGAGTCCAAAAAATCAATTTTCTGATGAAAAACGATGACCCCGGATCAGTCGAACGTTTAAAAAATGGTCAATATTGATGAAAGTTTAACATTTAATCTTTTGACTTTAAATGACGGATGGATGTGAGTTATGACTTTTTCAACTAAAATAAGTGTGTTTAAAGTCATTTCTGTGCCTGAAATTGGTCAAAATTGAAGATTTTGAGTAAGCAAAACTCTGTAAAAATGGCAATTTTGGTCACTGTGAGGGTTTAAAAAGTGGTTATTCAACATGAGGCCCGATCCAAATGACATTTTGAATCATTTTTGGTAGAGTCCAAAAAATCAATTTTCTGATGAAAAACGATGACCCCGGACCAGTCGAACGTTGAAAAAATGGTCAATATTGATGAAATTTTAACATTTAATCTTTTGACTTTAAATGACGGTTGGATGTGAGTTATTACTTTTTCAACTAAAATAAGTGTGTTTAAAGTCATTTCTGTGCCTGAAATTGGTCAAAATTGAAGATTTTGAGTAAGCAAAACTCTGTAAAAATGGCAATTTTGGTCACTGTTAGGGTTTAAAAAGTGGTTATTCAACATGAGGCCCGATCCAAATGACATTTTGAATCATTTTTGGTAGAGTCCAAAAAATCAATTTTCTGATGAAAAACGATGACCCCGGACCAGTTGAACGTTGAAAAAATGGTCAATATTGATGAAATTTTAACATTTAATCTTTTGACTTTAAATGACGGTTGGATGTGAGTTATTACTTTTTCAACTAAAATAAGTGTGTTTAAAGTCATTTCTGTGCCTGAAATTGGTCAAAATTGAAGATTTTGAGTAAGCAAAACTCTGTAAAAATGGCAGTTTTGGTCACTGTGAGGGTTTAAAAAGTGGTTATTCAACATGAGGCCCGATCCAAATGACATTTTGAATCATTTTTGGTAGAGTCCAAAAAATCAATTTTCTGATGAAAAACGATGACCCCGGACCAGTCGAACGTTGAAAAAATGGTCAATATTGATGAAATTTTAACATTTAATCTTTTGACTTTAAATGACGGTTGGATGTGAGTTATTACTTTTTCAACTAAAATAAGTGTGTTTAAAGTCATTTCTGTGCCTGAAATTGGTCAAAATTGAAGATTTTGAGTAAGCAAAACTCTGTAAAAATGGCAGTTTTGGTCACTGTGAGGGTTTAAAAAGTGGTTATTCAACATGAGGCCCGATCCAAATGACATTTTGAATCATTTTTGGTAGAGTCCAAAAAATCAATTTTCTGATGAAAAACGATGACCCCGGACCAGTCGAACGTTGAAAAAATGGTCAATATTGATGAAATTTTAATATTTAATCTTTTGACTTTAAATGATGGTTGGATGTGAGTTATTACTTTTTCAACTACAATAAGTGTGTTTAAAGTCATTTCTGTGCCTGAAATTGGTCAAAATTGAAGATTTTGAGTAAGCAAAACTCTGTAAAAATGGCAGTTTTGGTCACTGTGAGGGTTTAAAAAGTGGTTATTCAACATGAGGCCCGATCCAAATGACATTTTGAATCATTTTTGGTAGAGTCCAAAAAATCAATTTTCTGATGAAAAACGATGACCCTGGACCAGTCGAACGTTGAAAAAATGGTCAATATTGATGAAATTTTAATATTTAATCTTTTGACTTTAAATGATGGTTGGATGTGAGTTATTACTTTTTCAACTACAATAAGTGTGTTTAAAGTCATTTCTGTGCCTGAAATTGGTCAAAATTGAAGATTTTGAGTAAGCAAAACTCTGTAAAAATGGCAATTTTGGTCACTGTGAGGGTTTAAAAAGTGGTTATTCAACATGAGGCCCGATCCAAATGACATTTTGAATCATTTTTGGTAGAGTCCAAAAAATCCATTTTCTGATGAAAAACGATGACCCCGGACCAGTCTAACGTTGAAAAAATTGTCAATATTGATGAAATTTTAACATTTAATCTTTTGACTTTAAATGACGGTTGGATGTGAGTTATTACTTTTTCAACTAAAATAAGTGTGTTTAAAGTCATTTCTGTGCCTGAAATTGGTCAAAATTGAAGATTTTGAGTAAGCAAAACTCTGTAAAAATGGCAATTTTGGTCACTGTTAGGGTTTAAAAAGTGGTTATTCAACATGAGGCCCGATCCAAATGACATTTTGAATCATTTTTGGTAGAGTCCAAAAAATCCATTTTCTGATGAAAAACGATTACCCCGGACCAGTCGAACGTTGAAAAAATGGTCAATATTGATGAAATTTTAACATTTAATCTTTTGACTTTAAATGACGGTTGGATGTGAGTTATTACTTTTTCAACTAAAATAAGTGTGTTTAAAGTCATTTCTGTGCCTGAAATTGGTAAAAATTGAAGATTTTGAGTAAGCAAACTCTGTAAAAATGGCAATTTTGCTCACTGTGAGGGTTTAAAAAGTGGTTATTCAACATGAGGCCCGATCCAAATGACATTTTGAATCATTTTTGGTAGAGTCCAAAAAATCAATTTTCTAATGAAAAACGATGACCCCGGACCAGTCGAACGTTGAAAAAATGGTCAATATTGATGAAATTTTAATATTTAATCTTTTCACTTTAAATGACGGTTGGATGTGAGTTATTCCTTTTTCAACTAAAATAAGTGTGTTTAAAGTCATTTCTGTGCCTGAAATTGGTCAAAATTGTAGATTTTGAGTAAGCAAAACTCTGTAAAAATGGCAATTTTGGTCACTGTGAGGGTTTAAAAAGTGGTTATTCAACATGAGGCCCGATCCAAATGACATTTTGAATCATTTTTGGTAGAGTCCAAAAAATCAATTTTCTGATGAAAAACGATGACCCCGGACCAGTCGAACGTTGAAAAAATGGTCAATATTGATGAAATTTTAACATTTAATCTTTTGACTTTAAATGACGGTTGGATGTGAGTTATTACTTTTTCAACTAAAATAAGTGTGTTTAAAGTCATTTCTGTGCCTGAAATTGGTCAAAATTGAAGATTTTGAGTAAGCAAAACTCTGTAAAAATGGCAGTTTTGGTCACTGTGAGGGTTTAAAAAGTGGTTATTCAACATGAGGCCTGATCCAAATGACATTTTGAATCATTTTTGGTAGAGTCCAAAAAATCAATTTTCTGATGAAAAACGATGACCCCGGACCAGTTGAACGTTGAAAAAATGGTCAATATTGATGAAATTTTAACATTTAATCTTTTGACTTTAAATGACGGTTGGATGTGAGTTATTACTTTTTCAACTACAATAAGTGTGTTTAAAGTCATTTCTGTGCCTGAAATTGGTCAAAATTGAAGATTTTGAGTAAGCAAAACTCTGTAAAAATGGCAATTTTGGTCACTGTTAGGGTTTAAAAAGTGGTTATTCAACATGAGGCCCGATCCAAATGACATTTTGAATCATTTTTGGTAGAGTCCAAAAAATTAATTTTCTGATGAAAAACGATGACCCCGGACCAGTTGAACGTTGAAAAAATGGTCAATATTGATGAAATTTTAACATTTAATCTTTTGACTTTAAATGATGGTTGGATGTGAGTTATTACTTTTTCAACTACAATAAGTGTGTTTAAAGTCATTTCTGTGCCTGAAATTGGTCAAAATTGAAGATTTTGAGTAAGCAAAACTCTGTAAAAATGGCAATTTTGGTCACTGTGAGGGTTTAAAAAGTGGTTATTCAACATGAGGCCCGATCCAAATGACATTTTGAATCATTTTTGGTAGAGTCCAAAAAATCCATTTTCTGATGAAAAACGATGACCCCGGACCAGTCGAACGTTGAAAAAATTGTCAATATTGATGAAATTTTAACATTTAATCTTTTGACTTTAAATGACGGTTGGATGTGAGTTATTACTTTTTCAACTAAAATAAGTGTGTTTAAAGTCATTTCTGTGCCTGAAATTGGTCAAAATTGAAGATTTTGAGTAAGCAAAACTCTGTAAAAATGGCAATTTTGGTCACTGTTAGGGTTTAAAAAGTGGTTATTCAACATGAGGCCCGATCCAAATGACATTTTGAATCATTTTTGGTAGAGTCCAAAAAATCAATTTTCTGATGAAAAACGATTACCCCGGACCAGTCGAACGTTGAAAAAATGGTCAATATTGATGAAATTTTAACATTTAATCTTTTGACTTTAAATGACGGTTGGATGTGAGTTATTACTTTTTCAACTAAAATAAGTGTGTTTAAAGTCATTTCTGTGCCTGAAATTGGTAAAAATTGAAGATTTTGAGTAAGCAAACTCTGTAAAAATGGCAATTTTGGTCACTGTGAGGGTTTAAAAAGTGGTTATTCAACATGAGGCCCGATCCAAATGACATTTTGAATCATTTTTGGTAGAGTCCAAAAAATCAATTTTCTGATGAAAAACGATGACCCCGGACCAGTCGAACGTTGAAAAAATGGTCAATATTGATGAAATTTTAATATTTAATCTTTTCACTTTAAATGACGGTTGGATGTGAGTTATTCCTTTTTCAACTAAAATAAGTGTGTTTAAAGTCATTTCTGTGCCTGAAATTGGTCAAAATTGTAGATTTTGAGTAAGCAAAACTCTGTAAAAATGGCAATTTTGGTCACTGTGAGGGTTTAAAAAGTGGTTATTCAACATGAGGCCCGATCCAAATGACATTTTGAATCATTTTTGGTAGAGTCCAAAAAATCAATTTTCTGATGAAAAACGATGACCCCGGACCAGTCGAACGTTGAAAAAATGGTCAATATTGATGAAATTTTAACATTTAATCTTTTGACTTTAAATGACGGTTGGATGTGAGTTATTACTTTTTCAACTAAAATAAGTGTGTTTAAAGTCATTTCTGTGCCTGAAATTGGTCAAAATTGAAGATTTTGAGTAAGCAAAACTCTGTAAAAATGGCAGTTTTGGTCACTGTGAGGGTTTAAAAAGTGGTTATTCAACATGAGGCCTGATCCAAATGACATTTTGAATCATTTTTGGTAGAGTCCAAAAAATCAATTTTCTGATGAAAAACGATGACCCCGGACCAGTTGAACGTTGAAAAAATGGTCAATATTGATGAAATTTTAACATTTAATCTTTTGACTTTAAATGACGGTTGGATGTGAGTTATTACTTTTTCAACTACAATAAGTGTGTTTAAAGTCATTTCTGTGCCTGAAATTGGTCAAAATTGAAGATTTTGAGTAAGCAAAACTCTGTAAAAATGGCAATTTTGGTCACTGTTAGGGTTTAAAAAGTGGTTATTCAACATGAGGCCCGATCCAAATGACATTTTGAATCATTTTTGGTAGAGTCCAAAAAATCAATTTTCTGATGAAAAACGATGACCCCGGATCAGTCGAACGTTTAAAAAATGGTCAATATTGATGAAAGTTTAACATTTAATCTTTTGACTTTAAATGACGGTTGGATGTGAGTTATGACTTTTTCAACTACAATAAGTGTGTTTAAAGTCATTTCTGTGCCTGAAATTGGTCAAAATTGAAGATTTTGAGTAAGCAAAACTCTGTAAAAATGGCAATTTTGGTCACTGTGAGGGTTTAAAAAGTGGTTATTCAACATGAGGCCCGATCCAAATGACATTTTGAATCATTTTTGGTAGAGTCCAAAAAATCCATTTTCTGATGAAAAACGATGACCCCGGACCAGTCGAACGTTGAAAAAATTGTCAATATTGATGAAATTTTAACATTTAATCTTTTGACTTTAAATGACGGTTGGATGTGAGTTATTACTTTTTCAACTAAAATAAGTGTGTTTAAAGTCATTTCTGTGCCTGAAATTGGTCAAAATTGAAGATTTTGAGTAAGCAAAAACTCTGTAAAAATGGCAATTTTGGTCACTGTTAGGGTTTAAAAAGTGGTTATTCAACATGAGGCCCGATCCAAATGACATTTTGAATCATTTTTGGTAGAGTCCAAAAAATCCATTTTCTGATGAAAAACGATGACCCCGGACCAGTCTAACGTTGAAAAAATTGTCAATATTGATGAAATTTTAACATTTAATCTTTTGACTTTAAATGACGGTTGGATGTGAGTTATTACTTTTTCAACTAAAATAAGTGTGTTTAAAGTCATTTCTGTGCCTGAAATTGGTCAAAATTGAAGATTTTGAGTAAGCAAAACTCTGTAAAAATGGCAATTTTGGTCACTGTTAGGGTTTAAAAAGTGGTTATTCAACATGAGGCCCGATCCAAATGACATTTTGAATCATTTTTGGTAGAGTCCAAAAAATCCATTTTCTGATGAAAAACGATTACCCCGGACCAGTCGAACGTTGAAAAAATGGTCAATATTGATGAAATTTTAACATTTAATCTTTTGACTTTAAATGACGGTTGGATGTGAGTTATTACTTTTTCAACTAAAATAAGTGTGTTTAAAGTCATTTCTGTGCCTGAAATTGGTAAAAATTGAAGATTTTGAGTAAGCAAACTCTGTAAAAATGGCAATTTTGGTCACTGTGAGGGTTTAAAAAGTGGTTATTCAACATGAGGCCCGATCCAAATGACATTTTGAATCATTTTTGGTAGAGTCCAAAAAATCAATTTTCTAATGAAAAACGATGACCCCGGACCAGTCGAACGTTGAAAAAATGGTCAATATTGATGAAATTTTAATATTTAATCTTTTCACTTTAAATGACGGTTGGATGTGAGTTATTCCTTTTTCAACTAAAATAAGTGTGTTTAAAGTCATTTCTGTGCCTGAAATTGGTCAAAATTGTAGATTTTGAGTAAGCAAAACTCTGTAAAAATGGCAATTTTGGTCACTGTGAGGGTTTAAAAAGTGGTTATTCAACATGAGGCCCGATCCAAATGACATTTTGAATCATTTTTGGTAGAGTCCAAAAAATCAATTTTCTGATGAAAAACGATGACCCCGGACCAGTCGAACGTTGAAAAAATGGTCAATATTGATGAAATTTTAACATTTAATCTTTTGACTTTAAATGACGGTTGGATGTGAGTTATTACTTTTTCAACTAATGTAAGTGTGTTTAAAGTCATTTCTGTGCCTGAAATTGGTCAAAATTGAAGATTTTGAGTAAGCAAAACTCTGTAAAAATGGCAGTTTTGGTCACTGTGAGGGTTTAAAAAGTGGTTATTCAACATGAGGCCTGATCCAAATGACATTTTGAATCATTTTTGGTAGAGTCCAAAAAATCAATTTTCTGATGAAAAACGATGACCCCGGACCAGTTGAACGTTGAAAAAATGGTCAATATTGATGAAATTTTAACATTTAATCTTTTGACTTTAAATGACGGTTGGATGTGAGTTATTACTTTTTCAACTACAATAAGTGTGTTTAAAGTCATTTCTGTGCCTGAAATTGGTCAAAATTGAAGATTTTGAGTAAGCAAAACTCTGTAAAAATGGCAATTTTGGTCACTGTTAGGGTTTAAAAAGTGGTTATTCAACATGAGGCCCGATCCAAATGACATTTTGAATCATTTTTGGTAGAGTCCAAAAAATTAATTTTCTGATGAAAAACGATGACCCCGGACCAGTTGAACGTTGAAAAAATGGTCAATATTGATGAAATTTTAACATTTAATCTTTTGACTTTAAATGATGGTTGGATGTGAGTTATTACTTTTTCAACTACAATAAGTGTGTTTAAAGTCATTTCTGTGCCTGAAATTGGTCAAAATTGAAGATTTTGAGTAAGCAAAACTCTGTAAAAATGGCAATTTTGGTCACTGTGAGGGTTTAAAAAGTGGTTATTCAACATGAGGCCCGATCCAAATGACATTTTGAATCATTTTTGGTAGAGTCCAAAAAATCCATTTTCTGATGAAAAACGATGACCCCGGACCAGTCGAACGTTGAAAAAATTGTCAATATTGATGAAATTTTAACATTTAATCTTTTGACTTTAAATGACGGTTGGATGTGAGTTATTACTTTTTCAACTAAAATAAGTGTGTTTAAAGTCATTTCTGTGCCTGAAATTGGTCAAAATTGAAGATTTTGAGTAAGCAAAACTCTGTAAAAATGGCAATTTTGGTCACTGTTAGGGTTTAAAAAGTGGTTATTCAACATGAGGCCCGATCCAAATGACATTTTGAATCATTTTTGGTAGAGTCCAAAAAATCCATTTTCTGATGAAAAACGATTACCCCGGACCAGTCGATCGTTGAAAAAATGGTCAATATTGATGAAATTTTAACATTTAATCTTTTGACTTTAAATGACGGTTGGATGTGAGTTATTACTTTTTCAACTAAAATAAGTGTGTTTAAAGTCATTTCTGTGCCTGAAATTGGTAAAAATTGAAGATTTTGAGTAAGCAAACTCTGTAAAAATGGCAATTTTGGTCACTGTGAGGGTTTAAAAAGTGGTTATTCAACATGAGGCCCGATCCAAATGACATTTTGAATCATTTTTGGTAGAGTCCAAAAAATCAATTTTCTGATGAAAAACGATGACCCCGGACCAGTCGAACGTTGAAAAAATGGTCAATATTGATGAAATTTTAATATTTAATCTTTTCACTTTAAATGACGGTTGGATGTGAGTTATTCCTTTTTCAACTAAAATAAGTGTGTTTAAAGTCATTTCTGTGCCTGAAATTGGTCAAAATTGTAGATTTTGAGTAAGCAAAACTCTGTAAAAATGGCAATTTTGGTCACTGTGAGGGTTTAAAAAGTGGTTATTCAACATGAGGCCCGATCCAAATGACATTTTGAATCATTTTTGGTAGAGTCCAAAAAATCAATTTTCTGATGAAAAACGATGACCCCGGACCAGTCGAACGTTGAAAAAATGGTCAATATTGATGAAATTTTAACATTTAATCTTTTGACTTTAAATGACGGTTGGATGTGAGTTATTACTTTTTCAACTAAAATAAGTGTGTTTAAAGTCATTTCTGTGCCTGAAATTGGTCAAAATTGAAGATTTTGAGTAAGCAAAACTCTGTAAAAATGGCAGTTTTGGTCACTGTGAGGGTTTAAAAAGTGGTTATTCAACATGAGGCCTGATCCAAATGACATTTTGAATCATTTTTGGTAGAGTCCAAAAAATCAATTTTCTGATGAAAAACGATGACCCCGGACCAGTTGAACGTTGAAAAAATGGTCAATATTGATGAAATTTTAACATTTAATCTTTTGACTTTAAATGACGGTTGGATGTGAGTTATTACTTTTTCAACTACAATAAGTGTGTTTAAAGTCATTTCTGTGCCTGAAATTGGTCAAAATTGAAGATTTTGAGTAAGCAAAACTCTGTAAAAATGGCAATTTTGGTCACTGTTAGGGTTTAAAAAGTGGTTATTCAACATGAGGCCCGATCCAAATGACATTTTGAATCATTTTTGGTAGAGTCCAAAAAATCAATTTTCTGATGAAAAACGATGACCCCGGATCAGTCGAACGTTTAAAAAATGGTCAATATTGATGAAAGTTTAACATTTAATCTTTTGACTTTAAATGACGGTTGGATGTGAGTTATGACTTTTTCAACTACAATAAGTGTGTTTAAAGTCATTTCTGTGCCTGAAATTGGTCAAAATTGAAGATTTTGAGTAAGCAAAACTCTGTAAAAATGGCAATTTTGGTCACTGTGAGGGTTTAAAAAGTGGTTATTCAACATGAGGCCCGATCCAAATGACATTTTGAATCATTTTTGGTAGAGTCCAAAAAATCAATTTTCTGATGAAAAACGATGACCCCGGACCAGTCGAACGTTGAAAAAATGGTCAATATTGATGAAATTTTAACATTTAATCTTTTGACTTTAAATGACGGTTGGATGTGAGTTATTACTTTTTCAACTAAAATAAGTGTGTTTAAAGTCATTTCTGTGCCTGAAATTGGTCAAAATTGAAGATTTTGAGTAAGCAAAAACTCTGTAAAAATGGCAATTTTGGTCACTGTTAGGGTTTAAAAAGTGGTTATTCAACATGAGGCCCGATCCAAATGACATTTTGAATCATTTTTGGTAGAGTCCAAAAAATCCATTTTCTGATGAAAAACGATTACCCCGGACCAGTCGAACGTTGAAAAAATGGTCAATATTGATGAAATTTTAACATTTAATCTTTTGACTTTAAATGACGGTTGGATGTGAGTTATTACTTTTTCAACTACAATAAGTGTGTTTAAAGTCATTTCTGTGCCTGAAATTGGTCAAAATTGAAGATTTTGAGTAAGCAAAACTCTGTAAAAATGGCAATTTTGGTCACTGTGAGGGTTTAAAAAGTGGTTATTCAACATGAGGCCCGATCCAAATGACATTTTGAATCATTTTTGGTAGAGTCCAAAAAATCAATTTTCTGATGAAAAACGATGACCCCGGATCAGTCGAACGTTTAAAAAATGGTCAATATTGATGAAAGTTTAACATTTAATCTTTTGACTTTAAATGACGGATGGATGTGAGTTATGACTTTTTCAACTAAAATAAGTGTGTTTAAAGTCATTTCTGTGCCTGAAATTGGTCAAAATTGAAGATTTTGAGTAAGCAAAACTCTGTAAAAATGGCAATTTTGGTCACTGTGAGGGTTTAAAAAGTGGTTATTCAACATGAGGCCCGATCCAAATGACATTTTGAATCATTTTTGGTAGAGTCCAAAAAATCAATTTTCTGATGAAAAACGATGACCCCGGACCAGTCGAACGTTGAAAAAATGGTCAATATTGATGAAATTTTAACATTTAATCTTTTGACTTTAAATGATGGTTGGATGTGAGTTATTACTTTTTCAACTAAAATAAGTGTGTTTAAAGTCATTTCTGTGCCTGAAATTTTTCAAAATTGAAGATTTTGAGTAAGCAAAACTCTGTAAAAATGGCAGTTTTGGTCACTGTGAGGGTTTAAAAAGTGGTTATTCAACATGAGGCCCGATCCAAATGACATTTTGAATCATTTTTGGTAGAGTCCAAAAAATCAATTTTCTGATGAAAAACGATGACCCCGGACCAGTCGAACGTTGAAAAAATGGTCAATATTGATGAAATTTTAATATTTAATCTTTTGACTTTAAATGATGGTTGGATGTGAGTTATTACTTTTTCAACTACAATAAGTGTGTTTAAAGTCATTTCTGTGCCTGAAATTGGTCAAAATTGAAGATTTTGAGTAAGCAAAACTCTGTAAAAATGGCAGTTTTGGTCACTGTGAGGGTTTAAAAAGTGGTTATTCAACATGAGGCCCGATCCAAATGACATTTTGAATCATTTTTGGTAGAGTCCAAAAAATCAATTTTCTGATGAAAAACGATGACCCTGGACCAGTCGAACGTTGAAAAAATGGTCAATATTGATGAAATTTTAATATTTAATCTTTTGACTTTAAATGATGGTTGGATGTGAGTTATTACTTTTTCAACTACAATAAGTGTGTTTAAAGTCATTTCTGTGCCTGAAATTGGTCAAAATTGAAGATTTTGAGTAAGCAAAACTCTGTAAAAATGGCAATTTTGGTCACTGTGAGGGTTTAAAAAGTGGTTATTCAACATGAGGCCCGATCCAAATGACATTTTGAATCATTTTTGGTAGAGTCCAAAAAATCCATTTTCTGATGAAAAACGATGACCCCGGACCAGTCGAACGTTGAAAAAATTGTCAATATTGATGAAATTTTAACATTTAATCTTTTGACTTTAAATGACGGTTGGATGTGAGTTATTACTTTTTCAACTAAAATAAGTGTGTTTAAAGTCATTTCTGTGCCTGAAATTGGTCAAAATTGAAGATTTTGAGTAAGCAAAACTCTGTAAAAATGGCAATTTTGGTCACTGTTAGGGTTTAAAAAGTGGTTATTCAACATGAGGCCCGATCCAAATGACATTTTGAATCATTTTTGGTAGAGTCCAAAAAATCCATTTTCTGATGAAAAACGATTACCCCGGACCAGTCGAACGTTGAAAAAATGGTCAATATTGATGAAATTTTAACATTTAATCTTTTGACTTTAAATGACGGTTGGATGTGAGTTATTACTTTTTCAACTAAAATAAGTGTGTTTAAAGTCATTTCTGTGCCTGAAATTGGTAAAAATTGAAGATTTTGAGTAAGCAAACTCTGTAAAAATGGCAATTTTGGTCACTGTGAGGGTTTAAAAAGTGGTTATTCAACATGAGGCCCGATCCAAATGACATTTTGAATCATTTTTGGTAGAGTCCAAAAAATCAATTTTCTGATGAAAAACGATGACCCCGGACCAGTCGAACGTTGAAAAAATGGTCAATATTGATGAAATTTTAATATTTAATCTTTTCACTTTAAATGACGGTTGGATGTGAGTTATTACTTTTTCAACTAAAATAAGTGTGTTTAAAGTCATTTCTGTGCCTGAAATTGGTCAAAATTGAAGATTTTGAGTAAGCAAAACTCTGTAAAAATGGCAGTTTTGGTCACTGTGAGGGTTTAAAAAGTGGTTATTCAACATGAGGCCTGATCCAAATGACATTTTGAATCATTTTTGGTAGAGTCCAAAAAATCAATTTTCTGATGAAAAACGATGACCCCGGACCAGTTGAACGTTGAAAAAATGGTCAATATTGATGAAATTTTAACATTTAATCTTTTGACTTTAAATGACGGTTGGATGTGAGTTATTACTTTTTCAACTACAATAAGTGTGTTTAAAGTCATTTCTGTGCCTGAAATTGGTCAAAATTGAAGATTTTGAGTAAGCAAAACTCTGTAAAAATGGCAATTTTGGTCACTGTTAGGGTTTAAAAAGTGGTTATTCAACATGAGGCCCGATCCAAATGACATTTTGAATCATTTTTGGTAGAGTCCAAAAAATCAATTTTCTGATGAAAAACGATGACCCCGGATCAGTCGAACGTTTAAAAAATGGTCAATATTGATGAAAGTTTAACATTTAATCTTTTGACTTTAAATGACGGTTGGATGTGAGTTATGACTTTTTCAACTAAAATAAGTGTGTTTAAAGTCATTTCTGTGCCTGAAATTGGTCAAAATTGAAGATTTTGAGTAAGCAAAACTCTGTAAAAATGGCAATTTTGGTCACTGTTAGGGTTTAAAAAGTGGTTATTCAACATGAGGCCCGATCCAAATGACATTTTGAATCATTTTTGGTAGAGTCCAAAAAATTAATTTTCTGATGAAAAACGATGACCCCGGACCAGTTGAACGTTGAAAAAATGGTCAATATTGATGAAATTTTAACATTTAATCTTTTGACTTTAAATGACGGTTGGATGTGAGTTATTACTTTTTCAACTACAATAAGTGTGTTTAAAGTCATTTCTGTGCCTGAAATTGGTCAAAATTGAAGATTTTGAGTAAGCAAAACTCTGTAAAAATGGCAATTTTGGTCACTGTGAGGGTTTAAAAAGTGGTTATTCAACATGAGGCCCGATCCAAATGACATTTTGAATCATTTTTGGTAGAGTCCAAAAAATCCATTTTCTGATGAAAAACGATGACCCCGGACCAGTCGAACGTTGAAAAAATTGTCAATATTGATGAAATTTTAACATTTAATCTTTTGACTTTAAATGACGGTTGGATGTGAGTTATTACTTTTTCAACTAAAATAAGTGTGTTTAAAGTCATTTCTGTGCCTGAAATTGGTCAAAATTGAAGATTTTGAGTAAGCAAAAACTCTGTAAAAATGGCAATTTTGGTCACTGTTAGGGTTTAAAAAGTGGTTATTCAACATGAGGCCCGATCCAAATGACATTTTGAATTATTTTTGGTAGAGTCCAAAAAATCCATTTTCTGATGAAAAACGATGACCCCGGACCAGTCGAACGTTGAAAAAATGGTCAATATTGATGAAATTTTAACATTTAATCTTTTGACTTTAAATGACGGTTGGATGTGAGTTATTACTTTTTCAACTACAATAAGTGTGTTTAAAGTCATTTCTGTGCCTGAAATTGGTCAAAATTGAAGATTTTGAGTAAGCAAAACTCTGTAAAAATGGCAATTTTGGTCACTGTGAGGGTTTAAAAAGTGGTTATTCAACATGAGGCCCGATCCAAATGACATTTTGAATCATTTTTGGTAGAGTCCAAAAAATCAATTTTCTGATGAAAAACGATGACCCCGGATCAGTCGAACGTTTAAAAAATGGTCAATATTGATGAAAGTTTAACATTTAATCTTTTGACTTTAAATGACGGTTGGATGTGAGTTATGACTTTTTCAACTAAAATAAGTGTGTTTAAAGTCATTTCTGTGCCTGAAATTGGTCAAAATTGAAGATTTTGAGTAAGCAAAACTCTGTAAAAATGGCAATTTTGGTCACTGTGAGGGTTTAAAAAGTGGTTATTCAACATGAGGCCCGATCCAAATGACATTTTGAATCATTTTTGGTAGAGTCCAAAAAATCAATTTTCTGATGAAAAACGATGACCCCGGACCAGTCGAACGTTGAAAAAATGTTCAATATTGATGAAATTTTAACATTTAATCTTTTGACTTTAAATGACGGTTGGATGTGAGTTATTACTTTTTCAACTAAAATAAGTGTGTTTAAAGTCATTTCTGTGCCTGAAATTGGTCAAAATTGAAGATTTTGAGTAAGCAAAACTCTGTAAAAATGGCAATTTTGGTCACTGTTAGGGTTTAAAAAGTGGTTATTCAACATGAGGCCCGATCCAAATGACATTTTGAATCATTTTTGGTAGAGTCCAAAAAATCAATTTTCTGATGAAAAACGATGACCCCGGACCAGTTGAACGTTGAAAAAATGGTCAATATTGATGAAATTTTAACATTTAATCTTTTGACTTTAAATGACGGTTGGATGTGAGTTATTACTTTTTCAACTAAAATAAGTGTGTTTAAAGTCATTTCTGTGCCTGAAATTGGTCAAAATTGAAGATTTTGAGTAAGCAAAACTCTGTAAAAATGGCAGTTTTGGTCACTGTGAGGGTTTAAAAAGTGGTTATTCAACATGAGGCCCGATCCAAATGACATTTTGAATCATTTTTGGTAGAGTCCAAAAAATCAATTTTCTGATGAAAAACGATGACCCCGGACCAGTCGAACGTTGAAAAAATGGTCAATATTGATGAAATTTTAACATTTGATCTTTTGACTTTAAATGACGGTTGGATGTGAGGTATTACTTTTTCAACTAAAATAAGTGTGTTTAAAGTCATTTCTGTGCCTGAAATTGGTCAAAATTGAAGATTTTGAGTAAGCAAAACTCTGTAAAAATGGCAGTTTTGGTCACTGTGAGGGTTTAAAAAGTGGTTATTCAACATGAGGCCCGATCCAAATGACATTTTGAATCATTTTTGGTAGAGTCCAAAAAATCAATTTTCTGATGAAAAACGATGACCCCGGACCAGTCGAACGTTGAAAAAATGGTCAATATTGATGAAATTTTAATATTTAATCTTTTGACTTTAAATGATGGTTGGATGTGAGTTATTACTTTTTCAACTACAATAAGTGTGTTTAAAGTCATTTCTGTGCCTGAAATTGGTCAAAATTGAAGATTTTGAGTAAGCAAAACTCTGTAAAAATGGCAGTTTTGGTCACTGTGAGGGTTTAAAAAGTGGTTATTCAACATGAGGCCCGATCCAAATGACATTTTGAATCATTTTTGGTAGAGTCCAAAAAATCAATTTTCTGATGAAAAACGATGACCCTGGACCAGTCGAACGTTGAAAAAATGGTCAATATTGATGAAATTTTAATATTTAATCTTTTGACTTTAAATGATGGTTGGATGTGAGTTATTACTTTTTCAACTACAATAAGTGTGTTTAAAGTCATTTCTGTGCCTGAAATTGGTCAAAATTGAAGATTTTGAGTAAGCAAAACTCTGTAAAAATGGCAATTTTGGTCACTGTGAGGGTTTAAAAAGTGGTTATTCAACATGAGGCCCGATCCAAATGACATTTTGAATCATTTTTGGTAGAGTCCAAAAAATCCATTTTCTGATGAAAAACGATGACCCCGGACCAGTCGAACGTTGAAAAAATTGTCAATATTGATGAAATTTTAACATTTAATCTTTTGACTTTAAATGACGGTTGGATGTGAGTTATTACTTTTTCAACTAAAATAAGTGTGTTTAAAGTCATTTCTGTGCCTGAAATTGGTCAAAATTGAAGATTTTGAGTAAGCAAAACTCTGTAAAAATGGCAATTTTGGTCACTGTTAGGGTTTAAAAAGTGGTTATTCAACATGAGGCCCGATCCAAATGACATTTTGAATCATTTTTGGTAGAGTCCAAAAAATCCATTTTCTGATGAAAAACGATTACCCCGGACCAGTCGAACGTTGAAAAAATGGTCAATATTGATGAAATTTTAACATTTAATCTTTTGACTTTAAATGACGGTTGGATGTGAGTTATTACTTTTTCAACTAAAATAAGTGTGTTTAAAGTCATTTCTGTGCCTGAAATTGGTAAAAATTGAAGATTTTGAGTAAGCAAACTCTGTAAAAATGGCAATTTTGGTCACTGTGAGGGTTTAAAAAGTGGTTATTCAACATGAGGCCCGATCCAAATGACATTTTGAATCATTTTTGGTAGAGTCCAAAAAATCAATTTTCTGATGAAAAACGATGACCCCGGACCAGTCGAACGTTGAAAAAATGGTCAATATTGATGAAATTTTAATATTTAATCTTTTCACTTTAAATGACGGTTGGATGTGAGTTATTACTTTTTCAACTAAAATAAGTGTGTTTAAAGTCATTTCTGTGCCTGAAATTGGTCAAAATTGAAGATTTTGAGTAAGCAAAACTCTGTAAAAATGGCAGTTTTGGTCACTGTGAGGGTTTAAAAAGTGGTTATTCAACATGAGGCCCGATCCAAATGACATTTTGAATCATTTTTGGTAGAGTCCAAAAAATCAATTTTCTGATGAAAAACGATGACCCCGGACCAGTCGAACGTTGAAAAAATGGTCAATATTGATGAAATTTTAACATTTAATCTTTTGACTTTAAATGACGGTTGGATGTGAGTTATTACTTTTTCAACTAAAATAAGTGTGTTTAAAGTCATTTCTGTGCCTGAAATTGGTCAAAATTGAAGATTTTGAGTAAGCAAAACTCTGTAAAAATGGCAGTTTTGGTCACTGTTAGGGTTTAAAAAGTGGTTATTCAACATGAGGCCCGATCCAAATGACATTTTGAATCATTTTTGGTAGAGTCCAAAAAATCAATTTTCTGATGAAAAACGATGACCCCGGACCAGTCGAACGTTGAAAAAATGGTCAATATTGATGAAATTTTAATATTTAATCTTTTGACTTTAAATGATGGTTGGATGTGAGTTATTACTTTTTCAACTACAATAAGTGTGTTTAAAGTCATTTCTGTGCCTGAAATTGGTCAAAATTGAAGATTTTGAGTAAGCAAAACTCTGTAAAAATGGCAGTTTTGGTCACTGTGAGGGTTTAAAAAGTGGTTATTCAACATGAGGCCCGATCCAAATGACATTTTGAATCATTTTTGGTAGAGTCCAAAAAATCAATTTTCTGATGAAAAACGATGACCCTGGACCAGTCGAACGTTGAAAAAATGGTCAATATTGATGAAATTTTAATATTTAATCTTTTGACTTTAAATGATGGTTGGATGTGAGTTATTACTTTTTCAACTACAATAAGTGTGTTTAAAGTCATTTCTGTGCCTGAAATTGGTCAAAATTGAAGATTTTGAGTAAGCAAAACTCTGTAAAAATGGCAATTTTGGTCACTGTGAGGGTTTAAAAAGTGGTTATTCAACATGAGGCCCGATCCAAATGACATTTTGAATCATTTTTGGTAGAGTCCAAAAAATCCATTTTCTGATGAAAAACGATGACCCCGGACCAGTCGAACGTTGAAAAAATTGTCAATATTGATGAAATTTTAACATTTAATCTTTTGACTTTAAATGACGGTTGGATGTGAGTTATTACTTTTTCAACTAAAATAAGTGTGTTTAAAGTCATTTCTGTGCCTGAAATTGGTCAAAATTGAAGATTTTGAGTAAGCAAAACTCTGTAAAAATGGCAATTTTGGTCACTGTTAGGGTTTAAAAAGTGGTTATTCAACATGAGGCCCGATCCAAATGACATTTTGAATCATTTTTGGTAGAGTCCAAAAAATCAATTTTCTGATGAAAAACGATTACCCCGGACCAGTCGAACGTTGAAAAAATGGTCAATATTGATGAAATTTTAACATTTAATCTTTTGACTTTAAATGACGGTTGGATGTGAGTTATTACTTTTTCAACTAAAATAAGTGTGTTTAAAGTCATTTCTGTGCCTGAAATTGGTAAAAATTGAAGATTTTGAGTAAGCAAACTCTGTAAAAATGGCAATTTTGGTCACTGTGAGGGTTTAAAAAGTGGTTATTCAACATGAGGCCCGATCCAAATGACATTTTGAATCATTTTTGGTAGAGTCCAAAAAATCAATTTTCTGATGAAAAACGATGACCCCGGACCAGTCGAACGTTGAAAAAATGGTCAATATTGATGAAATTTTAATATTTAATCTTTTCACTTTAAATGACGGTTGGATGTGAGTTATTCCTTTTTCAACTAAAATAAGTGTGTTTAAAGTCATTTCTGTGCCTGAAATTGGTCAAAATTGTAGATTTTGAGTAAGCAAAACTCTGTAAAAATGGCAATTTTGGTCACTGTGAGGGTTTAAAAAGTGGTTATTCAACATGAGGCCCGATCCAAATGACATTTTGAATCATTTTTGGTAGAGTCCAAAAAATCAATTTTCTGATGAAAAACGATGACCCCGGACCAGTCGAACGTTGAAAAAATGGTCAATATTGATGAAATTTTAACATTTAATCTTTTGACTTTAAATGACGGTTGGATGTAAGTTATTACTTTTTCAACTAAAATAAGTGTGTTTAAAGTCATTTCTGTGCCTGAAATTGGTCAAAATTGAAGATTTTGAGTAAGCAAAACTCTGTAAAAATGGCAGTTTTGGTCACTGTGAGGGTTTAAAAAGTGGTTATTCAACATGAGGCCTGATCCAAATGACATTTTGAATCATTTTTGGTAGAGTCCAAAAAATCAATTTTCTGATGAAAAACGATGACCCCGGACCAGTTGAACGTTGAAAAAATGGTCAATATTGATGAAATTTTAACATTTAATCTTTTGACTTTAAATGACGGTTGGATGTGAGTTATTACTTTTTCAACTACAATAAGTGTGTTTAAAGTCATTTCTGTGCCTGAAATTGGTCAAAATTGAAGATTTTGAGTAAGCAAAACTCTGTAAAAATGGCAATTTTGGTCACTGTTAGGGTTTAAAAAGTGGTTATTCAACATGAGGCCCGATCCAAATGACATTTTGAATCATTTTTGGTAGAGTCCAAAAAATCAATTTTCTGATGAAAAACGATGACCCCGGATCAGTCGAACGTTTAAAAAATGGTCAATATTGATGAAAGTTTAACATTTAATCTTTTGACTTTAAATGACGGTTGGATGTGAGTTATGACTTTTTCAACTAAAATAAGTGTGTTTAAAGTCATTTCTGTGCCTGAAATTGGTCAAAATTGAAGATTTTGAGTAAGCAAAACTCTGTAAAAATGGCAATTTTGGTCACTGTTAGGGTTTAAAAAGTGGTTATTCAACATGAGGCCCGATCCAAATGACATTTTGAATCATTTTTGGTAGAGTCCAAAAAATTAATTTTCTGATGAAAAACGATGACCCCGGACCAGTTGAACGTTGAAAAAATGGTCAATATTGATGAAATTTTAACATTTAATCTTTTGACTTTAAATGACGGTTGGATGTGAGTTATTACTTCTTCAACTACAATAAGTGTGTTTAAAGTCATTTCTGTGCCTGAAATTGGTCAAAATTGAAGATTTTGAGTAAGCAAAACTCTGTAAAAATGGCAATTTTGGTCACTGTGAGGGTTTAAAAAGTGGTTATTCAACATGAGGCCCGATCCAAATGACATTTTGAATCATTTTTGGTAGAGTCCAAAAAATCCATTTTCTGATGAAAAACGATGACCCCGGACCAGTCGAACGTTGAAAAAATTGTCAATATTGATGAAATTTTAACATTTAATCTTTTGACTTTAAATGACGGTTGGATGTGAGTTATTACTTTTTCAACTAAAATAAGTGTGTTTAAAGTCATTTCTGTGCCTGAAATTGGTCAAAATTGAAGATTTTGAGTAAGCAAAAACTCTGTAAAAATGGCAATTTTGGTCACTGTTAGGGTTTAAAAAGTGGTTATTCAACATGAGGCCCGATCCAAATGACATTTTGAATCATTTTTGGTAGAGTCCAAAAAATCCATTTTCTGATGAAAAACGATTACCCCGGACCAGTCGAACGTTGAAAAAATGGTCAATATTGATGAAATTTTAACATTTAATCTTTTGACTTTAAATGACGGTTGGATGTGAGTTATTACTTTTTCAACTAAAATAAGTGTGTTTAAAGTCATTTCTGTGCCTGAAATTGGTAAAAATTGAAGATTTTGAGTAAGCAAACTCTGTAAAAATGGCAATTTTGGTCACTGTGAGGGTTTAAAAAGTGGTTATTCAACATGAGGCCCGATCCAAATGACATTTTGAATCATTTTTGGTAGAGTCCAAAAAATCAATTTTCTGATGAAAAACGATGACCCCGGACCAGTCGAACGTTGAAAAAATGGTCAATATTGATGAAATTTTAATATTTAATCTTTTCACTTTAAATGACGGTTGGATGTGAGTTATTACTTTTTCAACTAAAATAAGTGTGTTTAAAGTCATTTCTGTGCCTGAAATTGGTCAAAATTGAAGATTTTGAGTAAGCAAAACTCTGTAAAAATGGCAGTTTTGGTCACTGTGAGGGTTTAAAAAGTGGTTATTCAACATGAGGCCCGATCCAAATGACATTTTGAATCATTTTTGGTAGAGTCCAAAAAATCAATTTTCTGATGAAAAACGATGACCCCGGACCAGTCGAACGTTGAAAAAATGGTCAATATTGATGAAATTTTAACATTTAATCTTTTGACTTTAAATGACGGTTGGATGTGAGTTATTACTTTTTCAACTAAAATAAGTGTGTTTAAAGTCATTTCTGTGCCTGAAATTGGTCAAAATTGAAGATTTTGAGTAAGCAAAACTCTGTAAAAATGGCAGTTTTGGTCACTGTTAGGGTTTAAAAAGTGGTTATTCAACATGAGGCCCGATCCAAATGACATTTTGAATCATTTTTGGTAGAGTCCAAAAAATCAATTTTCTGATGAAAAACGATGACCCCGGACCAGTCGAACGTTGAAAAAATGGTCAATATTGATGAAATTTTAATATTTAATCTTTTGACTTTAAATGATGGTTGGATGTGAGTTATTACTTTTTCAACTACAATAAGTGTGTTTAAAGTCATTTCTGTGCCTGAAATTGGTCAAAATTGAAGATTTTGAGTAAGCAAAACTCTGTAAAAATGGCAGTTTTGGTCACTGTGAGGGTTTAAAAAGTGGTTATTCAACATGAGGCCCGATCCAAATGACATTTTGAATCATTTTTGGTAGAGTCCAAAAAATCAATTTTCTGATGAAAAACGATGACCCTGGACCAGTCGAACGTTGAAAAAATGGTCAATATTGATGAAATTTTAATATTTAATCTTTTGACTTTAAATGATGGTTGGATGTGAGTTATTACTTTTTCAACTACAATAAGTGTGTTTAAAGTCATTTCTGTGCCTGAAATTGGTCAAAATTGAAGATTTTGAGTAAGCAAAACTCTGTAAAAATGGCAATTTTGGTCACTGTGAGGGTTTAAAAAGTGGTTATTCAACATGAGGCCCGATCCAAATGACATTTTGAATCATTTTTGGTAGAGTCCAAAAAATCCATTTTCTGATGAAAAACGATGACCCCGGACCAGTCGAACGTTGAAAAAATTGTCAATATTGATGAAATTTTAACATTTAATCTTTTGACTTTAAATGACGGTTGGATGTGAGTTATTACTTTTTCAACTAAAATAAGTGTGTTTAAAGTCATTTCTGTGCCTGAAATTGGTCAAAATTGAAGATTTTGAGTAAGCAAAACTCTGTAAAAATGGCAATTTTGGTCACTGTTAGGGTTTAAAAAGTGGTTATTCAACATGAGGCCCGATCCAAATGACATTTTGAATCATTTTTGGTAGAGTCCAAAAAATCCATTTTCTGATGAAAAACGATTACCCCGGACCAGTCGAACGTTGAAAAAATGGTCAATATTGATGAAATTTTAACATTTAATCTTTTGACTTTAAATGACGGTTGGATGTGAGTTATTACTTTTTCAACTAAAATAAGTGTGTTTAAAGTCATTTCTGTGCCTGAAATTGGTAAAAATTGAAGATTTTGAGTAAGCAAACTCTGTAAAAATGGCAATTTTGGTCACTGTGAGGGTTTAAAAAGTGGTTATTCAACATGAGGCCCGATCCAAATGACATTTTGAATCATTTTTGGTAGAGTCCAAAAAATCAATTTTCTGATGAAAAACGATGACCCCGGACCAGTCGAACGTTGAAAAAATGGTCAATATTGATGAAATTTTAATATTTAATCTTTTCACTTTAAATGACGGTTGGATGTGAGTTATTCCTTTTTCAACTAAAATAAGTGTGTTTAAAGTCATTTCTGTGCCTGAAATTGGTCAAAATTGTAGATTTTGAGTAAGCAAAACTCTGTAAAAATGGCAATTTTGGTCACTGTGAGGGTTTAAAAAGTGGTTATTCAACATGAGGCCCGATCCAAATGACATTTTGAATCATTTTTGGTAGAGTCCAAAAAATCAATTTTCTGATGAAAAACGATGACCCCGGACCAGTCGAACGTTGAAAAAATGGTCAATATTGATGAAATTTTAACATTTAATCTTTTGACTTTAAATGACGGTTGGATGTAAGTTATTACTTTTTCAACTAAAATAAGTGTGTTTAAAGTCATTTCTGTGCCTGAAATTGGTCAAAATTGAAGATTTTGAGTAAGCAAAACTCTGTAAAAATGGCAGTTTTGGTCACTGTGAGGGTTTAAAAAGTGGTTATTCAACATGAGGCCTGATCCAAATGACATTTTGAATCATTTTTGGTAGAGTCCAAAAAATCAATTTTCTGATGAAAAACGATGACCCCGGACCAGTTGAACGTTGAAAAAATGGTCAATATTGATGAAATTTTAACATTTAATCTTTTGACTTTAAATGACGGTTGGATGTGAGTTATTACTTTTTCAACTACAATAAGTGTGTTTAAAGTCATTTCTGTGCCTGAAATTGGTCAAAATTGAAGATTTTGAGTAAGCAAAACTCTGTAAAAATGGCAATTTTGGTCACTGTTAGGGTTTAAAAAGTGGTTATTCAACATGAGGCCCGATCCAAATGACATTTTGAATCATTTTTGGTAGAGTCCAAAAAATCAATTTTCAGATGAAAAACGATGACCCCGGATCAGTCGAACGTTTAAAAAATGGTCAATATTGATGAAAGTTTAACATTTAATCTTTTGACTTTAAATGACGGTTGGATGTGAGTTATGACTTTTTCAACTAAAATAAGTGTGTTTAAAGTCATTTCTGTGCCTGAAATTGGTCAAAATTGAAGATTTTGAGTAAGCAAAACTCTGTAAAAATGGCAATTTTGGTCACTGTTAGGGTTTAAAAAGTGGTTATTCAACATGAGGCCCGATCCAAATGACATTTTGAATCATTTTTGGTAGAGTCCAAAAAATTAATTTTCTGATGAAAAACGATGACCCCGGACCAGTTGAACGTTGAAAAAATGGTCAATATTGATGAAATTTTAACATTTAATCTTTTGACTTTAAATGACGGTTGGATGTGAGTTATTACTTTTTCAACTACAATAAGTGTGTTTAAAGTCATTTCTGTGCCTGAAATTGGTCAAAATTGAAGATTTTGAGTAAGCAAAACTCTGTAAAAATGGCAATTTTGGTCACTGTGAGGGTTTAAAAAGTGGTTATTCAACATGAGGCCCGATCCAAATGACATTTTGAATCATTTTTGGTAGAGTCCAAAAAATCCATTTTCTGATGAAAAACGATGACCCCGGACCAGTCGAACGTTGAAAAAATTGTCAATATTGATGAAATTTTAACATTTAATCTTTTGACTTTAAATGACGGTTGGATGTGAGTTATTACTTTTTCAACTAAAATAAGTGTGTTTAAAGTCATTTCTGTGCCTGAAATTGGTCAAAATTGAAGATTTTGAGTAAGCAAAAACTCTGTAAAAATGGCAATTTTGGTCACTGTTAGGGTTTAAAAAGTGGTTATTCAACATGAGGCCCGATCCAAATGACATTTTGAATCATTTTTGGTAGAGTCCAAAAAATCCATTTTCTGATGAAAAACGATTACCCCGGACCAGTCGAACGTTGAAAAAATGGTCAATATTGATGAAATTTTAACATTTAATCTTTTGACTTTAAATGACGGTTGGATGTGAGTTATTACTTTTTCAACTACAATAAGTGTGTTTAAAGTCATTTCTGTGCCTGAAATTGGTCAAAATTGAAGATTTTGAGTAAGCAAAACTCTGTAAAAATGGCAATTTTGGTCACTGTGAGGGTTTAAAAAGTGGTTATTCAACATGAGGCCCGATCCAAATGACATTTTGAATAATTTTTGGTAGAGTCCAAAAAATCAATTTTCTGATGAAAAACGATGACCCCGGACCAGTCGAACGTTGAAAAAATGGTCAATATTGATGAAATTTTAACATTTAATCTTTTGACTTTAAATGACGGTTGGATGTGAGTTATTACTTTTTCAACTAAAATAAGTGTGTTTAAAGTCATTTCTGTGCCTGAAATTGGTCAAAATTGAAGATTTTGAGTAAGCAAAACTCTGTAAAAATGGCAGTTTTGGTCACTGTGAGGGTTTAAAAAGTGGTTATTCAACATGAGGCCTGATCCAAATGACATTTTGAATCATTTTTGGTAGAGTCCAAAAAATCAATTTTCTGATGAAAAACGATGACCCCGGACCAGTTGAACGTTGAAAAAATGGTCAATATTGATGAAATTTTAACATTTAATCTTTTGACTTTAAATGACGGTTGGATGTGAGTTATTACTTTTTCAACTACAATAAGTGTGTTTAAAGTCATTTCTGTGCCTGAAATTGGTCAAAATTGAAGATTTTGAGTAAGCAAAACTCTGTAAAAATGGCAATTTTGGTCACTGTTAGGGTTTAAAAAGTGGTTATTCAACATGAGGCCCGATCCAAATGACATTTTGAATCATTTTTGGTAGAGTCCAAAAAATCAATTTTCTGATGAAAAACGATGACCCCGGATCAGTCGAACGTTTAAAAAATGGTCAATATTGATGAAAGTTTAACATTTAATCTTTTGACTTTAAATGACGGTTGGATGTGAGTTATGACTTTTTCAACTAAAATAAGTGTGTTTAAAGTCATTTCTGTGCCTGAAATTGGTCAAAATTGAAGATTTTGAGTAAGCAAAACTCTGTAAAAATGGCAATTTTGGTCACTGTTAGGGTTTAAAAAGTGGTTATTCAACATGAGGCCCGATCCAAATGACATTTTGAATCATTTTTGGTAGAGTCCAAAAAATTAATTTTCTGATGAAAAACGATGACCCCGGACCAGTTGAACGTTGAAAAAATGGTCAATATTGATGAAATTTTAACATTTAATCTTTTGACTTTAAATGACGGTTGGATGTGAGTTATTACTTTTTCAACTACAATAAGTGTGTTTAAAGTCATTTCTGTGCCTGAAATTGGTCAAAATTGAAGATTTTGAGTAAGCAAAACTCTGTAAAAATGGCAATTTTGGTCACTGTGAGGGTTTAAAAAGTGGTTATTCAACATGAGGCCCGATCCAAATGACATTTTGAATCATTTTTGGTAGAGTCCAAAAAATCCATTTTCTGATGAAAAACGATGACCCCGGACCAGTCGAACGTTGAAAAAATTGTCAATATTGATGAAATTTTAACATTTAATCTTTTGACTTTAAATGACGGTTGGATGTGAGTTATTACTTTTTCAACTAAAATAAGTGTGTTTAAAGTCATTTCTGTGCCTGAAATTGGTCAAAATTGAAGATTTTGAGTAAGCAAAAACTCTGTAAAAATGGCAATTTTGGTCACTGTTAGGGTTTAAAAAGTGGTTATTCAACATGAGGCCCGATCCAAATGACATTTTGAATCATTTTTGGTAGAGTCCAAAAAATCCATTTTCTGATGAAAAACGATTACCCCGGACCAGTCGAACGTTGAAAAAATGGTCAATATTGATGAAATTTTAACATTTAATCTTTTGACTTTAAATGACGGTTGGATGTGAGTTATTACTTTTTCAACTACAATAAGTGTGTTTAAAGTCATTTCTGTGCCTGAAATTGGTCAAAATTGAAGATTTTGAGTAAGCAAAACTCTGTAAAAATGGCAATTTTGGTCACTGTGAGGGTTTAAAAAGTGGTTATTCAACATGAGGCCCGATCCAAATGACATTTTGAATCATTTTTGGTAGAGTCCAAAAAATCAATTTTCTGATGAAAAACGATGACCCCGGATCAGTCGAACGTTTAAAAAATGGTCAATATTGATGAAAGTTTAACATTTAATCTTTTGACTTTAAATGACGGTTGGATGTGAGTTATGACTTTTTCAACTAAAATAAGTGTGTTTAAAGTCATTTCTGTGCCTGAAATTGGTCAAAATTGAAGATTTTGAGTAAGCAAAACTCTGTAAAAATGGCAATTTTGGTCACTGTGAGGGTTTAAAAAGTGGTTATTCAACATGAGGCCCGATCCAAATGACATTTTGAATCATTTTTGGTAGAGTCCAAAAAATCAATTTTCTGATGAAAAACGATGACCCCGGACCAGTCGAACGTTGAAAAAATGTTCAATATTGATGAAATTTTAACATTTAATCTTTTGACTTTAAATGACGGTTGGATGTGAGTTATTACTTTTTCAACTAAAATAAGTGTGTTTAAAGTCATTTCTGTGCCTGAAATTGGTCAAAATTGAAGATTTTGAGTAAGCAAAACTCTGTAAAAATGGCAATTTTGGTCACTGTTAGGGTTTAAAAAGTGGTTATTCAACATGAGGCCCGATCCAAATGACATTTTGAATCATTTTTGGTAGAGTCCAAAAAATCAATTTTCTGATGAAAAACGATGACCCCGGACCAGTTGAACGTTGAAAAAATGGTCAATATTGATGAAAGTTTAACATTTAATCTTTTGACTTTAAATGACGGTTGGATGTGAGTTATGACTTTTTCAACTAAAATAAGTGTGTTTAAAGTCATTTCTGTGCCTGAAATTGGTCAAAATTGAAGATTTTGAGTAAGCAAAACTCTGTAAAAATGGCAATTTTGGTCACTGTGAGGGTTTAAAAAGTGGTTATTCAACATGAGGCCCGATCCAAATGACATTTTGAATCATTTTTGGTAGAGTCCAAAAAATCAATTTTCTGATGAAAATCGATGACCCCGGACCAGTCGAACGTTGAAAAAATGTTCAATATTGATGAAATTTTAACATTTAATCTTTTGACTTTAAATGACGGTTGGATGTGAGTTATTACTTTTTCAACTAAAATAAGTGTGTTTAAAGTCATTTCTGTGCCTGAAATTGGTCAAAATTGAAGATTTTGAGTAAGCAAAACTCTGTAAAAATGGCAATTTTGGTCACTGTTAGGGTTTAAAAAGTGGTTATTCAACATGAGGCCCGATCCAAATGACATTTTGAATCATTTTTGGTAGAGTCCAAAAAATCAATTTTCTGATGAAAAACGATGACCCCGGACCAGTTGAACGTTGAAAAAATGGTCAATATTGATGAAATTTTAACATTTAATCTTTTGACTTTAAATGACGGTTGGATGTGAGTTATTACTTTTTCAACTAAAATAAGTGTGTTTAAAGTCATTTCTGTGCCTGAAATTGGTCAAAATTGAAGATTTTGAGTAAGCAAAACTCTGTAAAAATGGCAATTTTGGTCACTGTGAGGGTTTAAAAAGTGGTTATTCAACATGAGGCCCGATCCAAATGACATTTTGAATCATTTTTGGTAGAGTCCAAAAAATCCATTTTCTGATGAAAAACGATTACCCCGGACCAGTCGAACGTTGAAAAAATGGTCAATATTGATGAAATTTTAACATTTAATCTTTTGACTTTAAATGACGGTTGGATGTGAGTTATTACTTTTTCAACTACAATAAGTGTGTTTAAAGTCATTTCTGTGCCTGAAATTGGTCAAAATTGAAGATTTTGAGTAAGCAAAACTCTGTAAAAATGGCAATTTTGGTCACTGTGAGGGTTTAAAAAGTGGTTATTCAACATGAGGCCCGATCCAAATGACATTTTGAATCATTTTTGGTAGAGTCCAAAAAATCAATTTTCTGATGAAAAACGATGACCCCGGATCAGTCGAACGTTTAAAAAATGGTCAATATTGATGAAAGTTTAACATTTAATCTTTTGACTTTAAATGACGGTTGGATGTGAGTTATGACTTTTTCAACTAAAATAAGTGTGTTTAAAGTCATTTCTGTGCCTGAAATTGGTCAAAATTGAAGATTTTGAGTAAGCAAAACTCTGTAAAAATGGCAATTTTGGTCACTGTGAGGGTTTAAAAAGTGGTTATTCAACATGAGGCCCGATCCAAATGACATTTTGAATCATTTTTGGTAGAGTCCAAAAAATCAATTTTCTGATGAAAAACGATGACCCCGGACCAGTCGAACGTTGAAAAAATGTTCAATATTGATGAAATTTTAACATTTAATCTTTTGACTTTAAATGACGGTTGGATGTGAGTTATTACTTTTTCAACTAAAATAAGTGTGTTTAAAGTCATTTCTGTGCCTGAAATTGGTCAAAATTGAAGATTTTGAGTAAGCAAAACTCTGTAAAAATGGCAATTTTGGTCACTGTTAGGGTTTAAAAAGTGGTTATTCAACATGAGGCCCGATCCAAATGACATTTTGAATCATTTTTGGTAGAGTCCAAAAAATCAATTTTCTGATGAAAAACGATGACCCCGGACCAGTTGAACGTTGAAAAAATGGTCAATATTGATGAAAGTTTAACATTTAATCTTTTGACTTTAAATGACGGTTGGATGTGAGTTATGACTTTTTCAACTAAAATAAGTGTGTTTAAAGTCATTTCTGTGCCTGAAATTGGTCAAAATTGAAGATTTTGAGTAAGCAAAACTCTGTAAAAATGGCAATTTTGGTCACTGTGAGGGTTTAAAAAGTGGTTATTCAACATGAGGCCCGATCCAAATGACATTTTGAATCATTTTTGGTAGAGTCCAAAAAATCAATTTTCTGATGAAAAACGATGACCCCGGACCAGTCGAACGTTGAAAAAATGTTCAATATTGATGAAATTTTAACATTTAATCTTTTGACTTTAAATGACGGTTGGATGTGAGTTATTACTTTTTCAACTAAAATAAGTGTGTTTAAAGTCATTTCTGTGCCTGAAATTGGTCAAAATTGAAGATTTTGAGTAAGCAAAACTCTGTAAAAATGGCAATTTTGGTCACTGTTAGGGTTTAAAAAGTGGTTATTCAACATGAGGCCCGATCCAAATGACATTTTGAATCATTTTTGGTAGAGTCCAAAAAATCAATTTTCTGATGAAAAACGATGACCCCGGACCAGTTGAACGTTGAAAAAATGGTCAATATTGATGAAATTTTAACATTTAATCTTTTGACTTTAAATGACGGTTGGATGTGAGTTATTACTTTTTCAACTAAAATAAGTGTGTTTAAAGTCATTTCTGTGCCTGAAATTGGTCAAAATTGAAGATTTTGAGTAAGCAAAACTCTGTAAAAATGGCAGTTTTGGTCACTGTGAGGGTTTAAAAAGTGGTTATTCAACATGAGGCCCGATCCAAATGACATTTTGAATCATTTTTGGTAGAGTCCAAAAAATCAATTTTCTGATGAAAAACGATGACCCCGGACCAGTCGAACGTTGAAAAAATGGTCAATATTGATGAAATTTTAACATTTAATCTTTTGACTTTAAATGACGGTTGGATGTGAGGTATTACTTTTTCAACTAAAATAAGTGTGTTTAAAGTCATTTCTGTGCCTGAAATTGGTCAAAATTGAAGATTTTGAGTAAGCAAAACTCTGTAAAAATGGCAGTTTTGGTCACTGTGAGGGTTTAAAAAGTGGTTATTCAACATGAGGCCCGATCCAAATGACATTTTGAATCATTTTTGGTAGAGTCCAAAAAATCAATTTTCTGATGAAAAACGATGACCCCGGACCAGTCGAACGTTGAAAAAATGGTCAATATTGATGAAATTTTAATATTTAATCTTTTGACTTTAAATGATGGTTGGATGTGAGTTATTACTTTTTCAACTACAATAAGTGTGTTTAAAGTCATTTCTGTGCCTGAAATTGGTCAAAATTGAAGATTTTGAGTAAGCAAAACTCTGTAAAAATGGCAGTTTTGGTCACTGTGAGGGTTTAAAAAGTGGTTATTCAACATGAGGCCCGATCCAAATGACATTTTGAATCATTTTTGGTAGAGTCCAAAAAATCAATTTTCTGATGAAAAACGATGACCCTGGACCAGTCGAACGTTGAAAAAATGGTCAATATTGATGAAATTTTAATATTTAATCTTTTGACTTTAAATGATGGTTGGATGTGAGTTATTACTTTTTCAACTACAATAAGTGTGTTTAAAGTCATTTCTGTGCCTGAAATTGGTCAAAATTGAAGATTTTGAGTAAGCAAAACTCTGTAAAAATGGCAATTTTGGTCACTGTGAGGGTTTAAAAAGTGGTTATTCAACATGAGGCCCGATCCAAATGACATTTTGAATCATTTTTGGTAGAGTCCAAAAAATCCATTTTCTGATGAAAAACGATGACCCCGGACCAGTCGAACGTTGAAAAAATTGTCAATATTGATGAAATTTTAACATTTAATCTTTTGACTTTAAATGACGGTTGGATGTGAGTTATTACTTTTTCAACTAAAATAAGTGTGTTTAAAGTCATTTCTGTGCCTGAAATTGGTCAAAATTGAAGATTTTGAGTAAGCAAAACTCTGTAAAAATGGCAATTTTGGTCACTGTTAGGGTTTAAAAAGTGGTTATTCAACATGAGGCCCGATCCAAATGACATTTTGAATCATTTTTGGTAGAGTCCAAAAAATCCATTTTCTGATGAAAAACGATTACCCCGGACCAGTCGAACGTTGAAAAAATGGTCAATATTGATGAAATTTTAACATTTAATCTTTTGACTTTAAATGACGGTTGGATGTGAGTTATTACTTTTTCAACTAAAATAAGTGTGTTTAAAGTCATTTCTGTGCCTGAAATTGGTAAAAATTGAAGATTTTGAGTAAGCAAACTCTGTAAAAATGGCAATTTTGGTCACTGTGAGGGTTTAAAAAGTGGTTATTCAACATGAGGCCCGATCCAAATGACATTTTGAATCATTTTTGGTAGAGTCCAAAAAATCAATTTTCTGATGAAAAACGATGACCCCGGACCAGTCGAACGTTGAAAAAATGGTCAATATTGATGAAATTTTAATATTTAATCTTTTCACTTTAAATGACGGTTGGATGTGAGTTATTACTTTTTCAACTAAAATAAGTGTGTTTAAAGTCATTTCTGTGCCTGAAATTGGTCAAAATTGAAGATTTTGAGTAAGCAAAACTCTGTAAAAATGGCAGTTTTGGTCACTGTGAGGGTTTAAAAAGTGGTTATTCAACATGAGGCCCGATCCAAATGACATTTTGAATCATTTTTGGTAGAGTCCAAAAAATCAATTTTCTGATGAAAAACGATGACCCCGGACCAGTCGAACGTTGAAAAAATGGTCAATATTGATGAAATTTTAACATTTAATCTTTTGACTTTAAATGACGGTTGGATGTGAGTTATTACTTTTTCAACTAAAATAAGTGTGTTTAAAGTCATTTCTGTGCCTGAAATTGGTCAAAATTGAAGATTTTGAGTAAGCAAAACTCTGTAAAAATGGCAGTTTTGGTCACTGTGAGGGTTTAAAAAGTGGTTATTCAACATGAGGCCCGATCCAAATGACATTTTGAATCATTTTTGGTAGAGTCCAAAAAATCAATTTTCTGATGAAAAACGATGACCCCGGACCAGTCGAACGTTGAAAAAAATGGTCAATATTGATGAAATTTTAATATTTAATCTTTTGACTTTAAATGATGGTTGGATGTGAGTTATTACTTTTTCAACTACAATAAGTGTGTTTAAAGTCATTTCTGTGCCTGAAATTGGTCAAAATTGAAGATTTTGAGTAAGCAAAACTCTGTAAAAATGGCAGTTTTGGTCACTGTGAGGGTTTAAAAAGTGGTTATTCAACATGAGGCCCGATCCAAATGACATTTTGAATCATTTTTGGTAGAGTCCAAAAAATCAATTTTCTGATGAAAAACGATGACCCTGGACCAGTCGAACGTTGAAAAAATGGTCAATATTGATGAAATTTTAATGTTTAATCTTTTGACTTTAAATGATGGTTGGATGTGAGTTATTACTTTTTCAACTACAATAAGTGTGTTTAAAGTCATTTCTGTGCCTGAAATTGGTCAAAATTGAAGATTTTGAGTAAGCAAAACTCTGTAAAAATGGCAATTTTGGTCACTGTGAGGGTTTAAAAAGTGGTTATTCAACATGAGGCCCGATCCAAATGACATTTTGAATCATTTTTGGTAGAGTCCAAAAAATCCATTTTCTGATGAAAAACGATGACCCCGGACCAGTCGAACGTTGAAAAAATTGTCAATATTGATGAAATTTTAACATTTAATCTTTTGACTTTAAATGACGGTTGGATGTGAGTTATTACTTTTTCAACTAAAATAAGTGTGTTTAAAGTCATTTCTGTGCCTGAAATTGGTCAAAATTGAAGATTTTGAGTAAGCAAAACTCTGTAAAAATGGCAATTTTGGTCACTGTTAGGGTTTAAAAAGTGGTTATTCAACATGAGGCCCGATCCAAATGACATTTTGAATCATTTTTGGTAGAGTCCAAAAAATCCATTTTCTGATGAAAAACGATTACCCCGGACCAGTCGAACGTTGAAAAAATGGTCAATATTGATGAAATTTTAACATTTAATCTTTTGACTTTAAATGACGGTTGGATGTGAGTTATTACTTTTTCAACTAAAATAAGTGTGTTTAAAGTCATTTCTGTGCCTGAAATTGGTAAAAATTGAAGATTTTGAGTAAGCAAACTCTGTAAAAATGGCAATTTTGGTCACTGTGAGGGTTTAAAAAGTGGTTATTCAACATGAGGCCCGATCCAAATGACATTTTGAATCATTTTTGGTAGAGTCCAAAAAATCAATTTTCTGATGAAAAACGATGACCCCGGACCAGTCGAACGTTGAAAAAATGGTCAATATTGATGAAATTTTAATATTTAATCTTTTCACTTTAAATGACGGTTGGATGTGAGTTATTCCTTTTTCAACTAAAATAAGTGTGTTTAAAGTCATTTCTGTGCCTGAAATTGGTCAAAATTGTAGATTTTGAGTAAGCAAAACTCTGTAAAAATGGCAATTTTGGTCACTGTGAGGGTTTAAAAAGTGGTTATTCAACATGAGGCCCGATCCAAATGACATTTTGAATCATTTTTGGTAGAGTCCAAAAAATCAATTTTCTGATGAAAAACGATGACCCCGGACCAGTCGAACGTTGAAAAAATGGTCAATATTGATGAAATTTTAACATTTAATCTTTTGACTTTAAATGACGGTTGGATGTGAGTTATTACTTTTTCAACTAAAATAAGTGTGTTTAAAGTCATTTCTGTGCCTGAAATTGGTCAAAATTGAAGATTTTGAGTAAGCAAAACTCTGTAAAAATGGCAGTTTTGGTCACTGTGAGGGTTTAAAAAGTGGTTATTCAACATGAGGCCTGATCCAAATGACATTTTGAATCATTTTTGGTAGAGTCCAAAAAATCAATTTTCTGATGAAAAACGATGACCCCGGACCAGTTGAACGTTGAAAAAATGGTCAATATTGATGAAATTTTAACATTTAATCTTTTGACTTTAAATGACGGTTGGATGTGAGTTATTACTTTTTCAACTACAATAAGTGTGTTTAAAGTCATTTCTGTGCCTGAAATTGGTCAAAATTGAAGATTTTGAGTAAGCAAAACTCTGTAAAAATGGCAATTTTGGTCACTGTTAGGGTTTAAAAAGTGGTTATTCAACATGAGGCCCGATCCAAATGACATTTTGAATCATTTTTGGTAGAGTCCAAAAAATCAATTTTCTGATGAAAAACGATGACCCCGGATCAGTCGAACGTTTAAAAAATGGTCAATATTGATGAAAGTTTAACATTTAATCTTTTGACTTTAAATGACGGTTGGATGTGAGTTATGACTTTTTCAACTAAAATAAGTGTGTTTAAAGTCATTTCTGTGCCTGAAATTGGTCAAAATTGAAGATTTTGAGTAAGCAAAACTCTGTAAAAATGGCAATTTTGGTCACTGTTAGGGTTTAAAAAGTGGTTATTCAACATGAGGCCCGATCCAAATGACATTTTGAATCATTTTTGGTAGAGTCCAAAAAATTAATTTTCTGATGAAAAACGATGACCCCGGACCAGTTGAACGTTGAAAAAATGGTCAATATTGATGAAATTTTAACATTTAATCTTTTGACTTTAAATGACGGTTGGATGTGAGTTATTACTTTTTCAACTACAATAAGTGTGTTTAAAGTCATTTCTGTGCCTGAAATTGGTCAAAATTGAAGATTTTGAGTAAGCAAAACTCTGTAAAAATGGCAATTTTGGTCACTGTGAGGGTTTAAAAAGTGGTTATTCAACATGAGGCCCGATCCAAATGACATTTTGAATCATTTTTGGTAGAGTCCAAAAAATCAATTTTCTGATGAAAAACGATGACCCCGGACCAGTCGAACGTTGAAAAAATGGTCAATATTGATGACATTTTAACATTTAATCTTTTGACTTTAAATGACGGTTGGATGTGAGTTATTACTTTTTCAACTAAAATAAGTGTGTTTAAAGTCATTTCTGTGCCTGAAATTGGTCAAAATTGAAGATTTTGAGTAAGCAAAACTCTGTAAAAATGGCAATTTTGGTCACTGTTAGGGTTTAAAAAGTGGTTATTCAACATGAGGCCCGATCCAAATGACATTTTGAATCATTTTTGGTAGAGTCCAAAAAATCAATTTTCTGATGAAAAACGATGACCCCGGACCAGTTGAACGTTGAAAAAATGGTCAATATTGATGAAATTTTAACATTTAATCTTTTGACTTTAAATGACGGTTGGATGTGAGTTATTACTTTTTCAACTAAAATAAGTGTGTTTAAAGTCATTTCTGTGCCTGAAATTGGTCAAAATTGAAGATTTTGAGTAAGCAAAACTCTGTAAAAATGGCAGTTTTGGTCACTGTGAGGGTTTAAAAAGTGGTTATTCAACATGAGGCCCGATCCAAATGACATTTTGAATCATTTTTGGTAGAGTCCAAAAAATCAATTTTCTGATGAAAAACGATGACCCCGGACCAGTCGAACGTTGAAAAAATGGTCAATATTGATGAAATTTTAACATTTAATCTTTTGACTTTAAATGACGGTTGGATGTGAGTTATTACTTTTTCAACTAAAATAAGTGTGTTTAAAGTCATTTCTGTGCCTGAAATTGGTCAAAATTGAAGATTTTGAGTAAGCAAAACTCTGTAAAAATGGCAGTTTTGGTCACTGTGAGGGTTTAAAAAGTGGTTATTCAACATGAGGCCCGATCCAAATGACATTTTGAATCATTTTTGGTAGAGTCCAAAAAATCAATTTTCTGATGAAAAACGATGACCCCGGACCAGTCGAACGTTGAAAAAATGGTCAATATTGATGAAATTTTAATATTTAATCTTTTGACTTTAAATGATGGTTGGATGTGAGTTATTACTTTTTCAACTACAATAAGTGTGTTTAAAGTCATTTCTGTGCCTGAAATTGGTCAAAATTGAAGATTTTGAGTAAGCAAAACTCTGTAAAAATGGCAGTTTTGGTCACTGTGAGGGTTTAAAAAGTGGTTATTCAACATGAGGCCCGATCCAAATGACATTTTGAATCATTTTTGGTAGAGTCCAAAAAATCAATTTTCTGATGAAAAACGATGACCCTGGACCAGTCGAACGTTGAAAAAATGGTCAATATTGATGAAATTTTAATATTTAATCTTTTGACTTTAAATGATGGTTGGATGTGAGTTATTACTTTTTCAACTACAATAAGTGTGTTTAAAGTCATTTCTGTGCCTGAAATTGGTCAAAATTGAAGATTTTGAGTAAGCAAAACTCTGTAAAAATGGCAATTTTGGTCACTGTGAGGGTTTAAAAAGTGGTTATTCAACATGAGGCCCGATCCAAATGACATTTTGAATCATTTTTGGTAGAGTCCAAAAAATCCATTTTCTGATGAAAAACGATGACCCCGGACCAGTCGAACGTTGAAAAAATTGTCAATATTGATGAAATTTTAACATTTAATCTTTTGACTTTAAATGACGGTTGGATGTGAGTTATTACTTTTTCAACTAAAATAAGTGTGTTTAAAGTCATTTCTGTGCCTGAAATTGGTCAAAATTGAAGATTTTGAGTAAGCAAAACTCTGTAAAAATGGCAATTTTGGTCACTGTTAGGGTTTAAAAAGTGGTTATTCAACATGAGGCCCGATTCAAATGACATTTTGAATCATTTTTGGTAGAGTCCAAAAAATCCATTTTCTGATGAAAAACGATTACCCCGGACCAGTCGAACGTTGAAAAAATGGTCAATATTGATGAAATTTTAACATTTAATCTTTTGACTTTAAATGACGGTTGGATGTGAGTTATTACTTTTTCAACTAAAATAAGTGTGTTTAAAGTCATTTCTGTGCCTGAAATTGGTAAAAATTGAAGATTTTGAGTAAGCAAACTCTGTAAAAATGGCAATTTTGGTCACTGTGAGGGTTTAAAAAGTGGTTATTCAACATGAGGCCCGATCCAAATGACATTTTGAATCATTTTTGGTAGAGTCCAAAAAATCAATTTTCTGATGAAAAACGATGACCCCGGACCAGTCGAACGTTGAAAAAATGGTCAATATTGATGAAATTTTAATATTTAATCTTTTCACTTTAAATGACGGTTGGATGTGAGTTATTCCTTTTTCAACTAAAATAAGTGTGTTTAAAGTCATTTCTGTGCCTGAAATTGGTCAAAATTGTAGATTTTGAGTAAGCAAAACTCTGTAAAAATGGCAATTTTGGTCACTGTGAGGGTTTAAAAAGTGGTTATTCAACATGAGGCCCGATCCAAATGACATTTTGAATCATTTTTGGTAGAGTCCAAAAAATCAATTTTCTGATGAAAAACGATGACCCCGGACCAGTCGAACGTTGAAAAAATGGTCAATATTGATGAAATTTTAACATTTAATCTTTTGACTTTAAATGACGGTTGGATGTGAGTTATTACTTTTTCAACTAAAATAAGTGTGTTTAAAGTCATTTCTGTGCCTGAAATTGGTCAAAATTGAAGATTTTGAGTAAGCAAAACTCTGTAAAAATGGCAGTTTTGGTCACTGTGAGGGTTTAAAAAGTGGTTATTCAACATGAGGCCTGATCCAAATGACATTTTGAATCATTTTTGGTAGAGTCCAAAAAATCAATTTTCTGATGAAAAACGATGACCCCGGACCAGTTGAACGTTGAAAAAATGGTCAATATTGATGAAATTTTAACATTTAATCTTTTGACTTTAAATGACGGTTGGATGTGAGTTATTACTTTTCAACTACAATAAGTGTGTTTAAAGTCATTTCTGTGCCTGAAATTGGTCAAAATTGAAGATTTTGAGTAAGCAAAACTCTGTAAAAATGGCAATTTTTGGTCACTGTTAGGGTTTAAAAAAGTGGTTATTCAACATGAGGCCCGATCCAAATGACATTTTGAATCATTTTTGGTAGAGTCCAAAAAATTAATTTTCTGATGAAAAACGATGACCCCGGACCAGTTGAACGTTGAAAAAATGGTCAATATTGATGAAATTTTAACATTTAATCTTTTGACTTTAAATGACGGTTGGATGTGAGTTATTACTTTTTCAACTACAATAAGTGTGTTTAAAGTCATTTCTGTGCCTGAAATTGGTCAAATTGAAGATTTTGAGTAAGCAAAACTCTGTAAAAATGGCAATTTTGGTCACTGTGAGGGTTTAAAAAGTGGTTATTCAACATGAGGCCCGATCCAAATGACATTTTGAATCATTTTTGGTAGAGTCCAAAAAATCAATTTTCTGATGAAAAACGATGACCCTGGACCAGTCGAACGTTGAAAAAATGGTCAATATTGATGAAATTTTAATATTTAATCTTTTGACTTTAAATGATGGTTGGATGTGAGTTATTACTTTTTCAACTACAATAAGTGTGTTTAAAGTCATTTCTGTGCCTGAAATTGGTCAAAATTGAAGATTTTGAGTAAGCAAAACTCTGTAAAAATGGCAATTTTGGTCACTGTGAGGGTTTAAAAAGTGGTTATTCAACATGAGGCCCGATCCAAATGACATTTTGAATCATTTTGGTAGAGTCCAAAAAATCCATTTTCTGATGAAAAACGATGACCCCCGGACCAGTCGAACGTTGAAAAAATTGTCAATATTGATGAATTTTAAACATTTAATCTTTTGACTTTAAATGACGGTTGGATGTGAGTTATTACTTTTTCAACTAAAATAAGTGTGTTTAAAGTCATTTCTGTGCCTGAAATTGGTCAAAATTGAAGATTTTGAGTAAGCAAAACTCTGTAAAAATGGCAATTTTGGTCACTGTTAGGGTTTAAAAAGTGGTTATTCAACATGAGGCCCGATCCAAATGACATTTTGAATCATTTTTTGGTAGAGTCCAAAAAATCCATTTTCTGATGAAAAACGATTACCCCGGACCAGTCGAACGTTGAAAAAATGGTCAATATTGATGAAATTTTAACATTTAATCTTTTGACTTTAAATGACGGTTGGATGTGAGTTATTACTTTTTCAACTAAAATAAGTGTGTTTAAAGTCATTTCTGTGCCTGAAATTGGTAAAAATTGAAGATTTTGAGTAAGCAAACTCTGTAAAAATGGCAATTTTGGTCACTGTGAGGGTTTAAAAAGTGGTTATTCAACATGAGGCCCGATCCAAATGACATTTTGAATCATTTTTGGTAGAGTCCAAAAAATCAATTTTCTGATGAAAAACGATGACCCCGGACCAGTCGAACGTTGAAAAAATGGTCAATATTGATGAAATTTTAATATTTAATCTTTTCACTTTAAATGACGGTTGGATGTGAGTTATTACTTTTTCAACTAAAATAAGTGTGTTTAAAGTCATTTCTGTGCCTGAAATTGGTCAAAATTGAAGATTTTGAGTAAGCAAAACTCTGTAAAAATGGCAGTTTTGGTCACTGTGAGGGTTTAAAAAGTGGTTATTCAACATGAGGCCCGATCCAAATGACATTTTGAATCATTTTTGGTAGAGTCCAAAAAATCAATTTTCTGATGAAAAACGATGACCCCGGACCAGTCGAACGTTGAAAAAATGGTCAATATTGATGAAATTTTAATATTTAATCTTTTCACTTTAAATGACGGTTGGATGTGAGTTATTCCTTTTTCAACTAAAATAAGTGTGTTTAAAGTCATTTCTGTGCCTGAAATTGGTCAAAATTGTAGATTTTGAGTAAGCAAAACTCTGTAAAAATGGCAATTTTGGTCACTGTGAGGGTTTAAAAAGTGGTTATTCAACATGAGGCCCGATCCAAATGACATTTTGAATCATTTTTGGTAGAGTCCAAAAAATCAATTTTCTGATGAAAAACGATGACCCCGGACCAGTCGAACGTTGAAAAAATGGTCAATATTGATGAAATTTTAACATTTAATCTTTTGACTTTAAATGACGGTTGGATGTGAGTTATTACTTTTTCAACTAAAATAAGTGTGTTTAAAGTCATTTCTGTGCCTGAAATTGGTCAAAATTGAAGATTTTGAGTAAGCAAAACTCTGTAAAAATGGCAGTTTTGGTCACTGTGAGGGTTTAAAAAGTGGTTATTCAACATGAGGCCTGATCCAAATGACATTTTGAATCATTTTTGGTAGAGTCCAAAAAATCAATTTTCTGATGAAAAACGATGACCCCGGACCAGTTGAACGTTGAAAAAATGGTCAATATTGATGAAATTTTAACATTTAATCTTTTGACTTTAAATGACGGTTGGATGTGAGTTATTACTTTTTCAACTACAATAAGTGTGTTTAAAGTCATTTCTGTGCCTGAAATTGGTCAAAATTGAAGATTTTGAGTAAGCAAAACTCTGTAAAAATGGCAATTTTGGTCACTGTTAGGGTTTAAAAAGTGGTTATTCAACATGAGGCCCGATCCAAATGACATTTTGAATCATTTTTGGTAGAGTCCAAAAAATCAATTTTCTGATGAAAAACGATGACCCCGGATCAGTCGAACGTTTAAAAAATGGTCAATATTGATGAAAGTTTAACATTTAATCTTTTGACTTTAAATGACGGTTGGATGTGAGTTATGACTTTTTCAACTAAAATAAGTGTGTTTAAAGTCATTTCTGTGCCTGAAATTGGTCAAAATTGAAGATTTTGAGTAAGCAAAACTCTGTAAAAATGGCAATTTTGGTCACTGTTAGGGTTTAAAAAGTGGTTATTCAACATGAGGCCCGATCCAAATGACATTTTGAATCATTTTTGGTAGAGTCCAAAAAATTAATTTTCTGATGAAAAACGATGACCCCGGACCAGTTGAACGTTGAAAAAATGGTCAATATTGATGAAATTTTAACATTTAATCTTTTGACTTTAAATGACGGTTGGATGTGAGTTATTACTTTTTCAACTACAATAAGTGTGTTTAAAGTCATTTCTGTGCCTGAAATTGGTCAAAATTGAAGATTTTGAGTAAGCAAAACTCTGTAAAAATGGCAATTTTGGTCACTGTGAGGGTTTAAAAAGTGGTTATTCAACATGAGGCCCGATCCAAATGACATTTTGAATCATTTTTGGTAGAGTCCAAAAAATCAATTTTCTGATGAAAAACGATGACCCCGGACCAGTCGAACGTTGAAAAAATGGTCAATATTGATGACATTTTAACATTTAATCTTTTGACTTTAAATGACGGTTGGATGTGAGTTATTACTTTTTCAACTAAAATAAGTGTGTTTAAAGTCATTTCTGTGCCTGAAATTGGTCAAAATTGAAGATTTTGAGTAAGCAAAACTCTGTAAAAATGGCAATTTTGGTCACTGTTAGGGTTTAAAAAGTGGTTATTCAACATGAGGCCCGATCCAAATGACATTTTGAATCATTTTTGGTAGAGTCCAAAAAATCAATTTTCTGATGAAAAACGATGACCCCGGACCAGTTGAACGTTGAAAAAATGGTCAATATTGATGAAATTTTAACATTTAATCTTTTGACTTTAAATGACGGTTGGATGTGAGTTATTACTTTTTCAACTAAAATAAGTGTGTTTAAAGTCATTTCTGTGCCTGAAATTGGTCAAAATTGAAGATTTTGAGTAAGCAAAACTCTGTAAAAATGGCAGTTTTGGTCACTGTGAGGGTTTAAAAAGTGGTTATTCAACATGAGGCCCGATCCAAATGACATTTTGAATCATTTTTGGTAGAGTCCAAAAAATCAATTTTCTGATGAAAAACGATGACCCCGGACCAGTCGAACGTTGAAAAAATGGTCAATATTGATGAAATTTTAACATTTAATCTTTTGACTTTAAATGACGGTTGGATGTGAGTTATTACTTTTTCAACTAAAATAAGTGTGTTTAAAGTCATTTCTGTGCCTGAAATTGGTCAAAATTGAAGATTTTGAGTAAGCAAAACTCTGTAAAAATGGCAGTTTTGGTCACTGTGAGGGTTTAAAAAGTGGTTATTCAACATGAGGCCCGATCCAAATGACATTTTGAATCATTTTTGGTAGAGTCCAAAAAATCAATTTTCTGATGAAAAACGATGACCCCGGACCAGTCGAACGTTGAAAAAATGGTCAATATTGATGAAATTTTAATATTTAATCTTTTGACTTTAAATGATGGTTGGATGTGAGTTATTACTTTTTCAACTACAATAAGTGTGTTTAAAGTCATTTCTGTGCCTGAAATTGGTCAAAATTGAAGATTTTGAGTAAGCAAAACTCTGTAAAAATGGCAGTTTTGGTCACTGTGAGGGTTTAAAAAGTGGTTATTCAACATGAGGCCCGATCCAAATGACATTTTGAATCATTTTTGGTAGAGTCCAAAAAATCAATTTTCTGATGAAAAACGATGACCCTGGACCAGTCGAACGTTGAAAAAATGGTCAATAGTGATGAAATTTTAATATTTAATCTTTTGACTTTAAATGATGGTTGGATGTGAGTTATTACTTTTTCAACTACAATAAGTGTGTTTAAAGTCATTTCTGTGCCTGAAATTGGTCAAAATTGAAGATTTTGAGTAAGCAAAACTCTGTAAAAATGGCAATTTTGGTCACTGTGAGGGTTTAAAAAGTGGTTATTCAACATGAGGCCCGATCCAAATGACATTTTGAATCATTTTTGGTAGAGTCCAAAAAATCCATTTTCTGATGAAAAACGATGACCCCGGACCAGTCGAACGTTGAAAAAATTGTCAATATTGATGAAATTTTAACATTTAATCTTTTGACTTTAAATGACGGTTGGATGTGAGTTATTACTTTTTCAACTAAAATAAGTGTGTTTAAAGTCATTTCTGTGCCTGAAATTGGTCAAAATTGAAGATTTTGAGTAAGCAAAACTCTGTAAAAATGGCAATTTTGGTCACTGTTAGGGTTTAAAAAGTGGTTATTCAACATGAGGCCCGATTCAAATGACATTTTGAATCATTTTTGGTAGAGTCCAAAAAATCCATTTTCTGATGAAAAACGATTACCCCGGACCAGTCGAACGTTGAAAAAATGGTCAATATTGATGAAATTTTAACATTTAATCTTTTGACTTTAAATGACGGTTGGATGTGAGTTATTACTTTTTCAACTAAAATAAGTGTGTTTAAAGTCATTTCTGTGCCTGAAATTGGTAAAAATTGAAGATTTTGAGTAAGCAAACTCTGTAAAAATGGCAATTTTGGTCACTGTGAGGGTTTAAAAAGTGGTTATTCAACATGAGGCCCGATCCAAATGACATTTTGAATCATTTTTGGTAGAGTCCAAAAAATCAATTTTCTGATGAAAAACGATGACCCCGGACCAGTCGAACGTTGAAAAAATGGTCAATATTGATGAAATTTTAATATTTAATCTTTTCACTTTAAATGACGGTTGGATGTGAGTTATTCCTTTTTCAACTAAAATAAGTGTGTTTAAAGTCATTTCTGTGCCTGAAATTGGTCAAAATTGTAGATTTTGAGTAAGCAAAACTCTGTAAAAATGGCAATTTTGGTCACTGTGAGGGTTTAAAAAGTGGTTATTCAACATGAGGCCCGATCCAAATGACATTTTGAATCATTTTTGGTAGAGTCCAAAAAATCAATTTTCTGATGAAAAACGATGACCCCGGACCAGTCGAACGTTGAAAAAATGGTCAATATTGATGAAATTTTAACATTTAATCTTTTGACTTTAAATGACGGTTGGATGTGAGTTATTACTTTTTCAACTAAAATAAGTGTGTTTAAAGTCATTTCTGTGCCTGAAATTGGTCAAAATTGAAGATTTTGAGTAAGCAAAACTCTGTAAAAATGGCAGTTTTGGTCACTGTGAGGGTTTAAAAAGTGGTTATTCAACATGAGGCCTGATCCAAATGACATTTTGAATCATTTTTGGTAGAGTCCAAAAAATCAATTTTCTGATGAAAAACGATGACCCCGGACCAGTTGAACGTTGAAAAAATGGTCAATATTGATGAAATTTTAACATTTAATCTTTTGACTTTAAATGACGGTTGGATGTGAGTTATTACTTTTTCAACTACAATAAGTGTGTTTAAAGTCATTTCTGTGCCTGAAATTGGTCAAAATTGAAGATTTTGAGTAAGCAAAACTCTGTAAAAATGGCAATTTTGGTCACTGTTAGGGTTTAAAAAGTGGTTATTCAACATGAGGCCCGATCCAAATGACATTTTGAATCATTTTTGGTAGAGTCCAAAAAATTAATTTTCTGATGAAAAACGATGACCCCGGACCAGTTGAACGTTGAAAAAATGGTCAATATTGATGAAATTTTAACATTTAATCTTTTGACTTTAAATGACGGTTGGATGTGAGTTATTACTTTTTCAACTACAATAAGTGTGTTTAAAGTCATTTCTGTGCCTGAAATTGGTCAAAATTGAAGATTTTGAGTAAGCAAAACTCTGTAAAAATGGCAATTTTGGTCACTGTGAGGGTTTAAAAAGTGGTTATTCAACATGAGGCCCGATCCAAATGACATTTTGAATCATTTTTGGTAGAGTCCAAAAAATCAATTTTCTGATGAAAAACGATGACCCTGGACCAGTCGAACGTTGAAAAAATGGTCAATATTGATGAAATTTTAATATTTAATCTTTTGACTTTAAATGATGGTTGGATGTGAGTTATTACTTTTTCAACTACAATAAGTGTGTTTAAAGTCATTTCTGTGCCTGAAATTGGTCAAAATTGAAGATTTTGAGTAAGCAAAACTCTGTAAAAATGGCAATTTTGGTCACTGTGAGGGTTTAAAAAGTGGTTATTCAACATGAGGCCCGATCCAAATGACATTTTGAATCATTTTTGGTAGAGTCCAAAAAATCCATTTTCTGATGAAAAACGATGACCCCGGACCAGTCGAACGTTGAAAAAATTGTCAATATTGATGAAATTTTAACATTTAATCTTTTGACTTTAAATGACGGTTGGATGTGAGTTATTACTTTTTCAACTAAAATAAGTGTGTTTAAAGTCATTTCTGTGCCTGAAATTGGTCAAAATTGAAGATTTTGAGTAAGCAAAACTCTGTAAAAATGGCAATTTTGGTCACTGTTAGGGTTTAAAAAGTGGTTATTCAACATGAGGCCCGATCCAAATGACATTTTGAATCATTTTTGGTAGAGTCCAAAAAATCCATTTTCTGATGAAAAACGATTACCCCGGACCAGTCGAACGTTGAAAAAATGGTCAATATTGATGAAATTTTAACATTTAATCTTTTGACTTTAAATGACGGTTGGATGTGAGTTATTACTTTTTCAACTAAAATAAGTGTGTTTAAAGTCATTTCTGTGCCTGAAATTGGTAAAAATTGAAGATTTTGAGTAAGCAAACTCTGTAAAAATGGCAATTTTGGTCACTGTGAGGGTTTAAAAAGTGGTTATTCAACATGAGGCCCGATCCAAATGACATTTTGAATCATTTTTGGTAGAGTCCAAAAAATCAATTTTCTGATGAAAAACGATGACCCCGGACCAGTCGAACGTTGAAAAAATGGTCAATATTGATGAAATTTTAATATTTAATCTTTTCACTTTAAATGACGGTTGGATGTGAGTTATTACTTTTTCAACTAAAATAAGTGTGTTTAAAGTCATTTCTGTGCCTGAAATTGGTCAAAATTGAAGATTTTGAGTAAGCAAAACTCTGTAAAAATGGCAGTTTTGGTCACTGTGAGGGTTTAAAAAGTGGTTATTCAACATGAGGCCCGATCCAAATGACATTTTGAATCATTTTTGGTAGAGTCCAAAAAATCAATTTTCTGATGAAAAACGATGACCCCGGACCAGTCGAACGTTGAAAAAATGGTCAATATTGATGAAATTTTAACATTTAATCTTTTGACTTTAAATGACGGTTGGATGTGAGTTATTACTTTTTCAACTAAAATAAGTGTGTTTAAAGTCATTTCTGTGCCTGAAATTGGTCAAAATTGAAGATTTTGAGTAAGCAAAACTCTGTAAAAATGGCAGTTTTGGTCACTGTGAGGGTTTAAAAAGTGGTTATTCAACATGAGGCCCGATCCAAATGACATTTTGAATCATTTTTGGTAGAGTCCAAAAAATCAATTTTCTGATGAAAAACGATGACCCCGGACCAGTCGAACGTTGAAAAAATGGTCAATATTGATGAAATTTTAACATTTAATCTTTTGACTTTAAATGACGGTTGGATGTGAGTTATTACTTTTTCAACTAAAATAAGTGTGTTTAAAGTCATTTCTGTGCCTGAAATTGGTCAAAATTGAAGATTTTGAGTAAGCAAAACTCTGTAAAAATGGCAGTTTTGGTCACTGTGAGGGTTTAAAAAGTGGTTATTCAACATGAGGCCTGATCCAAATGACATTTTGAATCATTTTTGCTAGAGTCCAAAAAATCAATTTTCTGATGAAAAACGATGACCCCGGACCAGTTGAACGTTGAAAAAATGGTCAATATTGATGAAATTTTAACATTTAATCTTTTGACTTTAAATGACGGTTGGATGTGAGTTATTACTTTTTCAACTACAATAAGTGTGTTTAAAGTCATTTCTGTGCCTGAAATTGGTCAAAATTGAAGATTTTGAGTAAGCAAAACTCTGTAAAAATGGCAATTTTGGTCACTGTTAGGGTTTAAAAAGTGGTTATTCAACATGAGGCCCGATCCAAATGACATTTTGAATCATTTTTGGTAGAGTCCAAAAAATCAATTTTCTGATGAAAAACGATGACCCCGGATCAGTCGAACGTTTAAAAAATGGTCAATATTGATGAAAGTTTAACATTTAATCTTTTGACTTTAAATGACGGTTGGATGTGAGTTATGACTTTTTCAACTAAAATAAGTGTGTTTAAAGTCATTTCTGTGCCTGAAATTGGTCAAAATTGAAGATTTTGAGTAAGCAAAACTCTGTAAAAATGGCAATTTTGGTCACTGTTAGGGTTTAAAAAGTGGTTATTCAACATGAGGCCCGATCCAAATGACATTTTGAATCATTTTTGGTAGAGTCCAAAAAATTAATTTTCTGATGAAAAACGATGACCCCGGACCAGTTGAACGTTGAAAAAATGGTCAATATTGATGAAATTTTAACATTTAATCTTTTGACTTTAAATGACGGTTGGATGTGAGTTATTACTTTTTCAACTACAATAAGTGTGTTTAAAGTCATTTCTGTGCCTGAAATTGGTCAAAATTGAAGATTTTGAGTAAGCAAAACTCTGTAAAAATGGCAATTTTGGTCACTGTGAGGGTTTAAAAAGTGGTTATTCAACATGAGGCCCGATCCAAATGACATTTTGAATCATTTTTGGTAGAGTCCAAAAAATCAATTTTCTGATGAAAAACGATGACCCCGGACCAGTCGAACGTTGAAAAAATGGTCAATATTGATGACATTTTAACATTTAATCTTTTGACTTTAAATGACGGTTGGATGTGAGTTATTACTTTTTCAACTAAAATAAGTGTGTTTAAAGTCATTTCTGTGCCTGAAATTGGTCAAAATTGAAGATTTTGAGTAAGCAAAACTCTGTAAAAATGGCAATTTTGGTCACTGTTAGGGTTTAAAAAGTGGTTATTCAACATGAGGCCCGATCCAAATGACATTTTGAATCATTTTTGGTAGAGTCCAAAAAATCAATTTTCTGATGAAAAACGATGACCCCGGACCAGTTGAACGTTGAAAAAATGGTCAATATTGATGAAATTTTAACATTTAATCTTTTGACTTTAAATGACGGTTGGATGTGAGTTATTACTTTTTCAACTAAAATAAGTGTGTTTAAAGTCATTTCTGTGCCTGAAATTGGTCAAAATTGAAGATTTTGAGTAAGCAAAACTCTGTAAAAATGGCAGTTTTGGTCACTGTGAGGGTTTAAAAAGTGGTTATTCAACATGAGGCCCGATCCAAATGACATTTTGAATCATTTTTGGTAGAGTCCAAAAAATCAATTTTCTGATGAAAAACGATGACCCCGGACCAGTCGAACGTTGAAAAAATGGTCAATATTGATGAAATTTTAACATTTAATCTTTTGACTTTAAATGACGGTTGGATGTGAGTTATTACTTTTTCAACTAAAATAAGTGTGTTTAAAGTCATTTCTGTGCCTGAAATTGGTCAAAATTGAAGATTTTGAGTAAGCAAAACTCTGTAAAAATGGCAATTTTGGTCACTGTTAGGGTTTAAAAAGTGGTTATTCAACATGAGGCCCGATTCAAATGACATTTTGAATCATTTTTGGTAGAGTCCAAAAAATCCATTTTCTGATGAAAAACGATTACCCCGGACCAGTCGAACGTTGAAAAAATGGTCAATATTGATGAAATTTTAACATTTAATCTTTTGACTTTAAATGACGGTTGGATGTGAGTTATTACTTTTTCAACTAAAATAAGTGTGTTTAAAGTCATTTCTGTGCCTGAAATTGGTAAAAATTGAAGATTTTGAGTAAGCAAACTCTGTAAAAATGGCAATTTTGGTCACTGTGAGGGTTTAAAAAGTGGTTATTCAACATGAGGCCCGATCCAAATGACATTTTGAATCATTTTTGGTAGAGTCCAAAAAATCAATTTTCTGATGAAAAACGATGACCCCGGACCAGTCGAACGTTGAAAAAATGGTCAATATTGATGAAATTTTAATATTTAATCTTTTCACTTTAAATGACGGTTGGATGTGAGTTATTCCTTTTTCAACTAAAATAAGTGTGTTTAAAGTCATTTCTGTGCCTGAAATTGGTCAAAATTGTAGATTTTGAGTAAGCAAAACTCTGTAAAAATGGCAATTTTGGTCACTGTGAGGGTTTAAAAAGTGGTTATTCAACATGAGGCCCGATCCAAATGACATTTTGAATCATTTTTGGTAGAGTCCAAAAAATCAATTTTCTGATGAAAAACGATGACCCCGGACCAGTCGAACGTTGAAAAAATGGTCAATATTGATGAAATTTTAACATTTAATCTTTTGACTTTAAATGACGGTTGGATGTGAGTTATTACTTTTTCAACTAAAATAAGTGTGTTTAAAGTCATTTCTGTGCCTGAAATTGGTCAAAATTGAAGATTTTGAGTAAGCAAAACTCTGTAAAAATGGCAGTTTTGGTCACTGTGAGGGTTTAAAAAGTGGTTATTCAACATGAGGCCTGATCCAAATGACATTTTGAATCATTTTTGGTAGAGTCCAAAAAATCAATTTTCTGATGAAAAACGATGACCCCGGACCAGTTGAACGTTGAAAAAATGGTCAATATTGATGAAATTTTAACATTTAATCTTTTGACTTTAAATGACGGTTGGATGTGAGTTATTACTTTTTCAACTACAATAAGTGTGTTTAAAGTCATTTCTGTGCCTGAAATTGGTCAAAATTGAAGATTTTGAGTAAGCAAAACTCTGTAAAAATGGCAATTTTGGTCACTGTTAGGGTTTAAAAAGTGGTTATTCAACATGAGGCCCGATCCAAATGACATTTTGAATCATTTTTGGTAGAGTCCAAAAAATTAATTTTCTGATGAAAAACGATGACCCCGGACCAGTTGAACGTTGAAAAAATGGTCAATATTGATGAAATTTTAACATTTAATCTTTTGACTTTAAATGACGGTTGGATGTGAGTTATTACTTTTTCAACTACAATAAGTGTGTTTAAAGTCATTTCTGTGCCTGAAATTGGTCAAAATTGAAGATTTTGAGTAAGCAAAACTCTGTAAAAATGGCAATTTTGGTCACTGTGAGGGTTTAAAAAGTGGTTATTCAACATGAGGCCCGATCCAAATGACATTTTGAATCATTTTTGGTAGAGTCCAAAAAATCCATTTTCTGATGAAAAACGATGACCCCGGACCAGTCGAACGTTGAAAAAATTGTCAATATTGATGAAATTTTAACATTTAATCTTTTGACTTTAAATGACGGTTGGATGTGAGTTATTACTTTTTCAACTAAAATAAGTGTGTTTAAAGTCATTTCTGTGCCTGAAATTGGTCAAAATTGAAGATTTTGAGTAAGCAAAAACTCTGTAAAAATGGCAATTTTGGTCACTGTTAGGGTTTAAAAAGTGGTTATTCAACATGAGGCCCGATCCAAATGACATTTTGAAACATTTTTGGTAGAGTCCAAAAAATCCATTTTCTGATGAAAAACGATTACCCCGGACCAGTCGAACGTTGAAAAAATGGTCAATATTGATGAAATTTTAACATTTAATCTTTTGACTTTAAATGACGGTTGGATGTGAGTTATTACTTTTTCAACTACAATAAGTGTGTTTAAAGTCATTTCTGTGCCTGAAATTGGTCAAAATTGAAGATTTTGAGTAAGCAAAACTCTGTAAAAATGGCAATTTTGGTCACTGTGAGGGTTTAAAAAGTGGTTATTCAACATGAGGCCCGATCCAAATGACATTTTGAATCATTTTTGGTAGAGTCCAAAAAATCAATTTTCTGATGAAAAACGATGACCCCGGATCAGTCGAACGTTTAAAAAATGGTCAATATTGATGAAAGTTTAACATTTAATCTTTTGACTTTAAATGACGGTTGGATGTGAGTTATGACTTTTTCAACTAAAATAAGTGTGTTTAAAGTCATTTCTGTGCCTGAAATTGGTCAAAATTGAAGATTTTGAGTAAGCAAAACTCTGTAAAAATGGCAATTTTGGTCACTGTGAGGGTTTAAAAAGTGGTTATTCAACATGAGGCCCGATCCAAATGACATTTTGAATCATTTTTGGTAGAGTCCAAAAAATCAATTTTCTGATGAAAAACGATGACCCCGGACCAGTCGAACGTTGAAAAAATGGTCAATATTGATGAAATTTTAACATTTAATCTTTTGACTTTAAATGACGGTTGGATGTGAGTTATTACTTTTTCAACTAAAATAAGTGTGTTTAAAGTCATTTCTGTGCCTGAAATTGGTCAAAATTGAAGATTTTGAGTAAGCAAAACTCTGTAAAAATGGCAATTTTGGTCACTGTTAGGGTTTAAAAAGTGGTTATTCAACATGAGGCCCGATCCAAATGACATTTTGAATCATTTTTGGTAGAGTCCAAAAAATCAATTTTCTGATGAAAAACGATGACCCCGGACCAGTTGAACGTTGAAAAAATGGTCAATATTGATGAAATTTTAACATTTAATCTTTTGACTTTAAATGACGGTTGGATGTGAGTTATTACTTTTTCAACTAAAATAAGTGTGTTTAAAGTCATTTCTGTGCCTGAAATTGGTCAAAATTGAAGATTTTGAGTAAGCAAAACTCTGTAAAAATGGCAGTTTTGGTCACTGTGAGGGTTTAAAAAGTGGTTATTCAACATGAGGCCCGATCCAAATGACATTTTGAATCATTTTTGGTAGAGTCCAAAAAATCAATTTTCTGATGAAAAACGATGACCCCGGACCAGTCGAACGTTGAAAAAATGGTCAATATTGATGAAATTTTAACATTTAATCTTTTGACTTTAAATGACGGTTGGATGTGAGTTATTACTTTTTCAACTAAAATAAGTGTGTTTAAAGTCATTTCTGTGCCTGAAATTGGTCAAAATTGAAGATTTTGAGTAAGCAAAACTCTGTAAAAATGGCAGTTTTGGTCACTGTGAGGGTTTAAAAAGTGGTTATTCAACATGAGGCCCGATCCAAATGACATTTTGAATCATTTTTGGTAGAGTCCAAAAAATCAATTTTCTGATGAAAAACGATGACCCCGGACCAGTCGAACGTTGAAAAAATGGTCAATATTGATGAAATTTTAATATTTAATCTTTTGACTTTAAATGATGGTTGGATGTGAGTTATTACTTTTTCAACTACAATAAGTGTGTTTAAAGTCATTTCTGTGCCTGAAATTGGTCAAAATTGAAGATTTTGAGTAAGCAAAACTCTGTAAAAATGGCAGTTTTGGTCACTGTGAGGGTTTAAAAAGTGGTTATTCAACATGAGGCCCGATCCAAATGACATTTTGAATCATTTTTGGTAGAGTCCAAAAAATCAATTTTCTGATGAAAAACGATGACCCTGGACCAGTCGAACGTTGAAAAAATGGTCAATATTGATGAAATTTTAATATTTAATCTTTTGACTTTAAATGATGGTTGGATGTGAGTTATTACTTTTTCAACTACAATAAGTGTGTTTAAAGTCATTTCTGTGCCTGAAATTGGTCAAAATTGAAGATTTTGAGTAAGCAAAACTCTGTAAAAATGGCAATTTTGGTCACTGTGAGGGTTTAAAAAGTGGTTATTCAACATGAGGCCCGATCCAAATGACATTTTGAATCATTTTTGGTAGAGTCCAAAAAATCCATTTTCTGATGAAAAACGATGACCCCGGACCAGTCGAACGTTGAAAAAATTGTCAATATTGATGAAATTTTAACATTTAATCTTTTGACTTTAAATGACGGTTGGATGTGAGTTATTACTTTTTCAACTAAAATAAGTGTGTTTAAAGTCATTTCTGTGCCTGAAATTGGTCAAAATTGAAGATTTTGAGTAAGCAAAACTCTGTAAAAATGGCAATTTTGGTCACTGTTAGGGTTTAAAAAGTGGTTATTCAACATGAGGCCCGATCCAAATGACATTTTGAATCATTTTTGGTAGAGTCCAAAAAATCCATTTTCTGATGAAAAACGATTACCCCGGACCAGTCGAACGTTGAAAAAATGGTCAATATTGATGAAATTTTAACATTTAATCTTTTGACTTTAAATGACGGTTGGATGTGAGTTATTACTTTTTCAACTAAAATAAGTGTGTTTAAAGTCATTTCTGTGCCTGAAATTGGTAAAAATTGAAGATTTTGAGTAAGCAAACTCTGTAAAAATGGCAATTTTGGTCACTGTGAGGGTTTAAAAAGTGGTTATTCAACATGAGGCCCGATCCAAATGACATTTTGAATCATTTTTGGTAGAGTCCAAAAAATCAATTTTCTGATGAAAAACGATGACCCCGGACCAGTCGAACGTTGAAAAAATGGTCAATATTGATGAAATTTTAATATTTAATCTTTTCACTTTAAATGACGGTTGGATGTGAGTTATTCCTTTTTCAACTAAAATAAGTGTGTTTAAAGTCATTTCTGTGCCTGAAATTGGTCAAAATTGTAGATTTTGAGTAAGCAAAACTCTGTAAAAATGGCAATTTTGGTCACTGTGAGGGTTTAAAAAGTGGTTATTCAACATGAGGCCCGATCCAAATGACATTTTGAATCATTTTTGGTAGAGTCCAAAAAATCAATTTTCTGATGAAAAACGATGACCCCGGACCAGTCGAACGTTGAAAAAATGGTCAATATTGATGAAATTTTAACATTTAATCTTTTGACTTTAAATGACGGTTGGATGTGAGTTATTACTTTTTCAACTAAAATAAGTGTGTTTAAAGTCATTTCTGTGCCTGAAATTGGTCAAAATTGAAGATTTTGAGTAAGCAAAACTCTGTAAAAATGGCAGTTTTGGTCACTGTGAGGGTTTAAAAAGTGGTTATTCAACATGAGGCCCGATCCAAATGACATTTTGAATCATTTTTGGTAGAGTCCAAAAAATCAATTTTCTGATGAAAAACGATGACCCCGGACCAGTCGAACGTTGAAAAAATGGTCAATATTGATGAAATTTTAATATTTAATCTTTTGACTTTAAATGATGGTTGGATGTGAGTTATTACTTTTTCAACTACAATAAGTGTGTTTAAAGTCATTTCTGTGCCTGAAATTGGTCAAAATTGAAGATTTTGAGTAAGCAAAACTCTGTAAAAATGGCAGTTTTGGTCACTGTGAGGGTTTAAAAAGTGGTTATTCAACATGAGGCCCGATCCAAATGACATTTTGAATCATTTTTGGTAGAGTCCAAAAAATCAATTTTCTGATGAAAAACGATGACCCTGGACCAGTCGAACGTTGAAAAAATGGTCAATATTGATGAAATTTTAATATTTAATCTTTTGACTTTAAATGATGGTTGGATGTGAGTTATTACTTTTTCAACTACAATAAGTGTGTTTAAAGTCATTTCTGTGCCTGAAATTGGTCAAAATTGAAGATTTTGAGTAAGCAAAACTCTGTAAAAATGGCAATTTTGGTCACTGTGAGGGTTTAAAAAGTGGTTATTCAACATGAGGCCCGATCCAAATGACATTTTGAATCATTTTTGGTAGAGTCCAAAAAATCCATTTTCTGATGAAAAACGATGACCCCGGACCAGTCGAACGTTGAAAAAATTGTCAATATTGATGAAATTTTAACATTTAATCTTTTGACTTTAAATGACGGTTGGATGTGAGTTATTACTTTTTCAACTAAAATAAGTGTGTTTAAAGTCATTTCTGTGCCTGAAATTGGTCAAAATTGAAGATTTTGAGTAAGCAAAACTCTGTAAAAATGGCAATTTTGGTCACTGTTAGGGTTTAAAAAGTGGTTATTCAACATGAGGCCCGATCCAAATGACATTTTGAATCATTTTTGGTAGAGTCCAAAAAATCCATTTTCTGATGAAAAACGATTACCCCGGACCAGTCGAACGTTGAAAAAATGGTCAATATTGATGAAATTTTAACATTTAATCTTTTGACTTTAAATGACGGTTGGATGTGAGTTATTACTTTTTCAACTAAAATAAGTGTGTTTAAAGTCATTTCTGTGCCTGAAATTGGTAAAAATTGAAGATTTTGAGTAAGCAAACTCTGTAAAAATGGCAATTTTGGTCACTGTGAGGGTTTAAAAAGTGGTTATTCAACATGAGGCCCGATCCAAATGACATTTTGAATCATTTTTGGTAGAGTCCAAAAAATCAATTTTCTGATGAAAAACGATGACCCCGGACCAGTCGAACGTTGAAAAAATGGTCAATATTGATGAAATTTTAATATTTAATCTTTTCACTTTAAATGACGGTTGGATGTGAGTTATTCCTTTTTCAACTAAAATAAGTGTGTTTAAAGTCATTTCTGTGCCTGAAATTGGTCAAAATTGTAGATTTTGAGTAAGCAAAACTCTGTAAAAATGGCAATTTTGGTCACTGTGAGGGTTTAAAAAGTGGTTATTCAACATGAGGCCCGATCCAAATGACATTTTGAATCATTTTTGGTAGAGTCCAAAAAATCAATTTTCTGATGAAAAACGATGACCCCGGACCAGTCGAACGTTGAAAAAATGGTCAATATTGATGAAATTTTAACATTTAATCTTTTGACTTTAAATGACGGTTGGATGTGAGTTATTACTTTTTCAACTAAAATAAGTGTGTTTAAAGTCATTTCTGTGCCTGAAATTGGTCAAAATTGAAGATTTTGAGTAAGCAAAACTCTGTAAAAATGGCAGTTTTGGTCACTGTGAGGGTTTAAAAAGTGGTTATTCAACATGAGGCCTGATCCAAATGACATTTTGAATCATTTTTGGTAGAGTCCAAAAAATCAATTTTCTGATGAAAAACGATGACCCCGGACCAGTTGAACGTTGAAAAAATGGTCAATATTGATGAAATTTTAACATTTAATCTTTTGACTTTAAATGACGGTTGGATGTGAGTTATTACTTTTTCAACTACAATAAGTGTGTTTAAAGTCATTTCTGTGCCTGAAATTGGTCAAAATTGAAGATTTTGAGTAAGCAAAACTCTGTAAAAATGGCAATTTTGGTCACTGTTAGGGTTTAAAAAGTGGTTATTCAACATGAGGCCCGATCCAAATGACATTTTGAATCATTTTTGGTAGAGTCCAAAAAATTAATTTTCTGATGAAAAACGATGACCCCGGACCAGTTGAACGTTGAAAAAATGGTCAATATTGATGAAATTTTAACATTTAATCTTTTGACTTTAAATGATGGTTGGATGTGAGTTATTACTTTTTCAACTACAATAAGTGTGTTTAAAGTCATTTCTGTGCCTGAAATTGGTCAAAATTGAAGATTTTGAGTAAGCAAAACTCTGTAAAAATGGCAATTTTGGTCACTGTGAGGGTTTAAAAAGTGGTTATTCAACATGAGGCCCGATCCAAATGACATTTTGAATCATTTTTGGTAGAGTCCAAAAAATCCATTTTCTGATGAAAAACGATGACCCCGGACCAGTCGAACGTTGAAAAAATTGTCAATATTGATGAAATTTTAACATTTAATCTTTTGACTTTAAATGACGGTTGGATGTGAGTTATTACTTTTTCAACTACAATAAGTGTGTTTAAAGTCATTTCTGTGCCTGAAATTGGTCAAAATTGAAGATTTTGAGTAAGCAAAACTCTGTAAAAATGGCAATTTTGGTCACTGTGAGGGTTTAAAAAGTGGTTATTCAACATGAGGCCCGATCCAAATGACATTTTGAATCATTTTTGGTAGAGTCCAAAAAATCCATTTTCTGATGAAAAACGATGACCCCGGACCAGTCGAACGTTGAAAAAATTGTCAATATTGATGAAATTTTAACATTTAATCTTTTGACTTTAAATGACGGTTGGATGTGAGTTATTACTTTTTCAACTAAAATAAGTGTGTTTAAAGTCATTTCTGTGCCTGAAATTGGTCAAAATTGAAGATTTTGAGTAAGCAAAAACTCTGTAAAAATGGCAATTTCGGTCACTGTTAGGGTTTAAAAAGTGGTTATTCAACATGAGGCCCGATCCAAATGACATTTTGAATTATTTTTGGTAGAGTCCAAAAAATCAATTTTCTGATGAAAAACGATTACCCCGGACCAGTCGAACGTTGAAAAAATGGTCAATATTGATGAAATTTTAACATTTAATCTTTTGACTTTAAATGACGGTTGGATGTGAGTTATTACTTTTTCAACTACAATAAGTGTGTTTAAAGTCATTTCTGTGCCTGAAATTGGTCAAAATTGAAGATTTTGAGTAAGCAAAACTCTGTAAAAATGGCAATTTTGGTCACTGTGAGGGTTTAAAAAGTGGTTATTCAACATGAGGCCCGATCCAAATGACATTTTGAATCATTTTTGGTAGAGTCCAAAAAATCAATTTTCTGATGAAAAACGATGACCCCGGATCAGTCGAACGTTTAAAAAATGGTCAATATTGATGAAAGTTTAACATTTAATCTTTTGACTTTAAATGACGGATGGATGTGAGTTATGACTTTTTCAACTAAAATAAGTGTGTTTAAAGTCATTTCTGTGCCTGAAATTGGTCAAAATTGAAGATTTTGAGTAAGCAAAACTCTGTAAAAATGGCAATTTTGGTCACTGTGAGGGTTTAAAAAGTGGTTATTCAACATGAGGCCCGATCCAAATGACATTTTGAATCATTTTTGGTAGAGTCCAAAAAATCAATTTTCTGATGAAAAACGATGACCCCGGACCAGTTGAACGTTGAAAAAATGGTCAATATTGATGAAATTTTAACATTTAATCTTTTGACTTTAAATGACGGTTGGATGTGAGTTATTACTTTTTCAACTACAATAAGTGTGTTTAAAGTCATTTCTGTGCCTGAAATTGGTCAAAATTGAAGATTTTGAGTAAGCAAAACTCTGTAAAAATGGCAATTTTGGTCACTGTGAGGGTTTAAAAAGTGGTTATTCAACATGAGGCCCGATCCAAATGACATTTTGAATCATTTTTGGTAGAGTCCAAAAAATCAATTTTCTGATGAAAAACGATGACCCCGGACCAGTCGAACGTTGAAAAAATGGTCAATATTGATGAAATTTTAACATTTAATCTTTTGACTTTAGATGACGGTTGGATGTGAGTTATTACTTTTTCAACTAAAATAAGTGTGTTTAAAGTCATTTCTGTGCCTGAAATTGGTCAAAATTGAAGATTTTGAGTAAGCAAAACTCTGTAAAAATGGCAATTTTGGTCACTGTTAGGGTTTAAAAAGTGGTTATTCAACATGAGGCCCGATCCAAATGACATTTTGAATCATTTTTGGTAGAGTCCAAAAAATCAATTTTCTGATGAAAAACGATGACCCCGGACCAGTTGAACGTTGAAAAAATGGTCAATATTGATGAAATTTTAACATTTAATCTTTTGACTTTAAATGACGGTTGGATGTGAGTTATTACTTTTTCAACTAAAATAAGTGTGTTTAAAGTCATTTCTGTGCCTGAAATTGGTCAAAATTGAAGATTTTGAGTAAGCAAAACTCTGTAAAAATGGCAGTTTTGGTCACTGTGAGGGTTTAAAAAGTGGTTATTCAACATGAGGCCCGATCCAAATGACATTTTGAATCATTTTTGGTAGAGTCCAAAAAATCAATTTTCTGATGAAAAACGATGACCCCGGACCAGTCGAACGTTGAAAAAATGGTCAATATTGATGAAATTTTAACATTTAATCTTTTGACTTTAAATGACGGTTGGATGTGAGTTATTACTTTTTCAACTAAAATAAGTGTGTTTAAAGTCATTTCTGTGCCTGAAATTGGTCAAAATTGAAGATTTTGAGTAAGCAAAACTCTGTAAAAATGGCAGTTTTGGTCACTGTGAGGGTTTAAAAAGTGGTTATTCAACATGAGGCCCGATCCAAATGACATTTTGAATCATTTTTGGTAGAGTCCAAAAAATCAATTTTCTGATGAAAAACGATGACCCCGGACCAGTCGAACGTTGAAAAAATGGTCAATATTGATGAAATTTTAATATTTAATCTTTTGACTTTAAATGATGGTTGGATGTGAGTTATTACTTTTTCAACTACAATAAGTGTGTTTAAAGTCATTTCTGTGCCTGAAATTGGTCAAAATTGAAGATTTTGAGTAAGCAAAACTCTGTAAAAATGGCAGTTTTGGTCACTGTGAGGGTTTAAAAAGTGGTTATTCAACATGAGGCCCGATCCAAATGACATTTTGAATCATTTTTGGTAGAGTCCAAAAAATCAATTTTCTGATGAAAAACGATGACCCTGGACCAGTCGAACGTTGAAAAAATGGTCAATATTGATGAAATTTTAATATTTAATCTTTTGACTTTAAATGATGGTTGGATGTGAGTTATTACTTTTTCAACTACAATAAGTGTGTTTAAAGTCATTTCTGTGCCTGAAATTGGTCAAAATTGAAGATTTTGAGTAAGCAAAACTCTGTAAAAATGGCAATTTTGGTCACTGTGAGGGTTTAAAAAGTGGTTATTCAACATGAGGCCCGATCCAAATGACATTTTGAATCATTTTTGGTAGAGTCCAAAAAATCCATTTTCTGATGAAAAACGATGACCCCGGACCAGTCGAACGTTGAAAAAATTGTCAATATTGATGAAATTTTAACATTTAATCTTTTGACTTTAAATGACGGTTGGATGTGAGTTATTACTTTTTCAACTAAAATAAGTGTGTTTAAAGTCATTTCTGTGCCTGAAATTGGTCAAAATTGAAGATTTTGAGTAAGCAAAACTCTGTAAAAATGGCAATTTTGGTCACTGTTAGGGTTTAAAAAGTGGTTATTCAACATGAGGCCCGATCCAAATGACATTTTGAATCATTTTTGGTAGAGTCCAAAAAATCCATTTTCTGATGAAAAACGATTACCCCGGACCAGTCGAACGTTGAAAAAATGGTCAATATTGATGAAATTTTAACATTTAATCTTTTGACTTTAAATGACGGTTGGATGTGAGTTATTACTTTTTCAACTAAAATAAGTGTGTTTAAAGTCATTTCTGTGCCTGAAATTGGTAAAAATTGAAGATTTTGAGTAAGCAAACTCTGTAAAAATGGCAATTTTGGTCACTGTGAGGGTTTAAAAAGTGGTTATTCAACATGAGGCCCGATCCAAATGACATTTTGAATCATTTTTGGTAGAGTCCAAAAAATCAATTTTCTGATGAAAAACGATGACCCCGGACCAGTCGAACGTTGAAAAAATGGTCAATATTGATGAAATTTTAATATTTAATCTTTTCACTTTAAATGACGGTTGGATGTGAGTTATTCCTTTTTCAACTAAAATAAGTGTGTTTAAAGTCATTTCTGTGCCTGAAATTGGTCAAAATTGTAGATTTTGAGTAAGCAAAACTCTGTAAAAATGGCAATTTTGGTCACTGTGAGGGTTTAAAAAGTGGTTATTCAACATGAGGCCCGATCCAAATGACATTTTGAATCATTTTTGGTAGAGTCCAAAAAATCAATTTTCTGATGAAAAACGATGACCCCGGACCAGTCGAACGTTGAAAAAATGGTCAATATTGATGAAATTTTAACATTTAATCTTTTGACTTTAAATGACGGTTGGATGTGAGTTATTACTTTTTCAACTAAAATAAGTGTGTTTAAAGTCATTTCTGTGCCTGAAATTGGTCAAAATTGAAGATTTTGAGTAAGCAAAACTCTGTAAAAATGGCAGTTTTGGTCACTGTGAGGGTTTAAAAAGTGGTTATTCAACATGAGGCCTGATCCAAATGACATTTTGAATCATTTTTGGTAGAGTCCAAAAAATCAATTTTCTGATGAAAAACGATGACCCCGGACCAGTTGAACGTTGAAAAAATGGTCAATATTGATGAAATTTTAACATTTAATCTTTTGACTTTAAATGACGGTTGGATGTGAGTTATTACTTTTTCAACTACAATAAGTGTGTTTAAAGTCATTTCTGTGCCTGAAATTGGTCAAAATTGAAGATTTTGAGTAAGCAAAACTCTGTAAAAATGGCAATTTTGGTCACTGTTAGGGTTTAAAAAGTGGTTATTCAACATGAGGCCCGATCCAAATGACATTTTGAATCATTTTTGGTAGAGTCCAAAAAAATCAATTTTCTGATGAAAAACGATGACCCCGGATCAGTCGAACGTTTAAAAAATGGTCAATATTGATGAAAGTTTAACATTTAATCTTTTGACTTTAAATGACGGTTGGATGTGAGTTATGACTTTTTCAACTACAATAAGTGTGTTTAAAGTCATTTCTGTGCCTGAAATTGGTCAAAATTGAAGATTTTGAGTAAGCAAAACTCTGTAAAAATGGCAATTTTGGTCACTGTGAGGGTTTAAAAAGTGGTTATTCAACATGAGGCCCGATCCAAATGACATTTTGAATCATTTTTGGTAGAGTCCAAAAAATCCATTTTCTGATGAAAAACGATGACCCCGGACCAGTCGAACGTTGAAAAAATTGTCAATATTGATGAAATTTTAACATTTAATCTTTTGACTTTAAATGACGGTTGGATGTGAGTTATTACTTTTTCAACTAAAATAAGTGTGTTTAAAGTCATTTCTGTGCCTGAAATTGGTCAAAATTGAAGATTTTGAGTAAGCAAAAACTCTGTAAAAATGGCAATTTCGGTCACTGTTAGGGTTTAAAAAGTGGTTATTCAACATGAGGCCCGATCCAAATGACATTTTGAATTATTTTTGGTAGAGTCCAAAAAATCAATTTTCTGATGAAAAACGATTACCCCGGACCAGTCGAACGTTGAAAAAATGGTCAATATTGATGAAATTTTAACATTTAATCTTTTGACTTTAAATGACGGTTGGATGTGAGTTATTACTTTTTCAACTACAATAAGTGTGTTTAAAGTCATTTCTGTGCCTGAAATTGGTCAAAATTGAAGATTTTGAGTAAGCAAAACTCTGTAAAAATGGCAATTTTGGTCACTGTGAGGGTTTAAAAAGTGGTTATTCAACATGAGGCCCGATCCAAATGACATTTTGAATCATTTTTGGTAGAGTCCAAAAAATCAATTTTCTGATGAAAAACGATGACCCCGGATCAGTCGAACGTTTAAAAAATGGTCAATATTGATGAAAGTTTAACATTTAATCTTTTGACTTTAAATGACGGATGGATGTGAGTTATGACTTTTTCAACTAAAATAAGTGTGTTTAAAGTCATTTCTGTGCCTGAAATTGGTCAAAATTGAAGATTTTGAGTAAGCAAAACTCTGTAAAAATGGCAATTTTGGTCACTGTGAGGGTTTAAAAAGTGGTTATTCAACATGAGGCCCGATCCAAATGACATTTTGAATCATTTTTGGTAGAGTCCAAAAAATCAATTTTCTGATGAAAAACGATGACCCCGGACCAGTCGAACGTTGAAAAAATGGTCAATATTGATGAAATTTTAACATTTAATCTTTTGACTTTAAATGACGGTTGGATGTGAGTTATTACTTTTTCAACTAAAATAAGTGTGTTTAAAGTCATTTCTGTGCCTGAAATTGGTCAAAATTGAAGATTTTGAGTAAGCAAAACTCTGTAAAAATGGCAATTTTGGTCACTGTTAGGGTTTAAAAAGTGGTTATTCAACATGAGGCCCGATCCAAATGACATTTTGAATCATTTTTGGTAGAGTCCAAAAAATCAATTTTCTGATGAAAAACGATGACCCCGGACCAGTTGAACGTTGAAAAAATGGTCAATATTGATGAAATTTTAACATTTAATCTTTTGACTTTAAATGACGGTTGGATGTGAGTTATTACTTTTTCAACTAAAATAAGTGTGTTTAAAGTCATTTCTGTGCCTGAAATTGGTCAAAATTGAAGATTTTGAGTAAGCAAAACTCTGTAAAAATGGCAGTTTTGGTCACTGTGAGGGTTTAAAAAGTGGTTATTCAACATGAGGCCCGATCCAAATGACATTTTGAATCATTTTTGGTAGAGTCCAAAAAATCAATTTTCTGATGAAAAACGATGACCCCGGACCAGTCGAACGTTGAAAAAATGGTCAATATTGATGAAATTTTAACATTTAATCTTTTGACTTTAAATGACGGTTGGATGTGAGTTATTACTTTTTCAACTAAAATAAGTGTGTTTAAAGTCATTTCTGTGCCTGAAATTGGTCAAAATTGAAGATTTTGAGTAAGCAAAACTCTGTAAAAATGGCAGTTTTGGTCACTGTGAGGGTTTAAAAAGTGGTTATTCAACATGAGGCCCGATCCAAATGACATTTTGAATCATTTTTGGTAGAGTCCAAAAAATCAATTTTCTGATGAAAAACGATGACCCCGGACCAGTCGAACGTTGAAAAAATGGTCAATATTGATGAAATTTTAATATTTAATCTTTTGACTTTAAATGATGGTTGGATGTGAGTTATTACTTTTTCAACTACAATAAGTGTGTTTAAAGTCATTTCTGTGCCTGAAATTGGTCAAAATTGAAGATTTTGAGTAAGCAAAACTCTGTAAAAATGGCAGTTTTGGTCACTGTGAGGGTTTAAAAAGTGGTTATTCAACATGAGGCCCGATCCAAATGACATTTTGAATCATTTTTGGTAGAGTCCAAAAAATCAATTTTCTGATGAAAAACGATGACCCTGGACCAGTCGAACGTTGAAAAAATGGTCAATATTGATGAAATTTTAATATTTAATCTTTTGACTTTAAATGATGGTTGGATGTGAGTTATTACTTTTTCAACTACAATAAGTGTGTTTAAAGTCATTTCTGTGCCTGAAATTGGTCAAAATTGAAGATTTTGAGTAAGCAAAACTCTGTAAAAATGGCAATTTTGGTCACTGTGAGGGTTTAAAAAGTGGTTATTCAACATGAGGCCCGATCCAAATGACATTTTGAATCATTTTTGGTAGAGTCCAAAAAATCCATTTTCTGATGAAAAACGATGACCCCGGACCAGTCGAACGTTGAAAAAATTGTCAATATTGATGACATTTTAACATTTAATCTTTTGACTTTAAATGACGGTTGGATGTGAGTTATTACTTTTTCAACTAAAATAAGTGTGTTTAAAGTCATTTCTGTGCCTGAAATTGGTCAAAATTGAAGATTTTGAGTAAGCAAAACTCTGTAAAAATGGCAATTTTGGTCACTGTTAGGGTTTAAAAAGTGGTTATTCAACATGAGGCCCGATCCAAATGACATTTTGAATCATTTTTGGTAGAGTCCAAAAAATCCATTTTCTGATGAAAAACGATTACCCCGGACCAGTCGAACGTTGAAAAAATGGTCAATATTGATGAAATTTTAACATTTAATCTTTTGACTTTAAATGACGGTTGGATGTGAGTTATTACTTTTTCAACTAAAATAAGTGTGTTTAAAGTCATTTCTGTGCCTGAAATTGGTAAAAATTGAAGATTTTGAGTAAGCAAACTCTGTAAAAATGGCAATTTTGGTCACTGTGAGGGTTTAAAAAGTGGTTATTCAACATGAGGCCCGATCCAAATGACATTTTGAATCATTTTTGGTAGAGTCCAAAAAATCAATTTTCTGATGAAAAACGATGACCCCGGACCAGTCGAACGTTGAAAAAATGGTCAATATTGATGAAATTTTAATATTTAATCTTTTCACTTTAAATGACGGTTGGATGTGAGTTATTCCTTTTTCAACTAAAATAAGTGTGTTTAAAGTCATTTCTGTGCCTGAAATTGGTCAAAATTGTAGATTTTGAGTAAGCAAAACTCTGTAAAAATGGCAATTTTGGTCACTGTGAGGGTTTAAAAAGTGGTTATTCAACATGAGGCCCGATCCAAATGACATTTTGAATCATTTTTGGTAGAGTCCAAAAAATCAATTTTCTGATGAAAAATGATGACCCCGGACCAGTCGAACGTTGAAAAAATGGTCAATATTGATGAAATTTTAACATTTAATCTTTTGACTTTAAATGACGGTTGGATGTGAGTTATTACTTTTTCAACTAAAATAAGTGTGTTTAAAGTCATTTCTGTGCCTGAAATTGGTCAAAATTGAAGATTTTGAGTAAGCAAAACTCTGTAAAAATGGCAGTTTTGGTCACTGTGAGGGTTTAAAAAGTGGTTATTCAACATGAGGCCTGATCCAAATGACATTTTGAATCATTTTTGGTAGAGTCCAAAAAATCAATTTTCTGATGAAAAACGATGACCCCGGACCAGTTGAACGTTGAAAAAATGGTCAATATTGATGAAATTTTAACATTTAATCTTTTGACTTTAAATGACGGTTGGATGTGAGTTATTACTTTTTCAACTACAATAAGTGTGTTTAAAGTCATTTCTGTGCCTGAAATTGGTCAAAATTGAAGATTTTGAGTAAGCAAAACTCTGTAAAAATGGCAATTTTGGTCACTGTTAGGGTTTAAAAAGTGGTTATTCAACATGAGGCCCGATCCAAATGACATTTTGAATCATTTTTGGTAGAGTCCAAAAAATTAATTTTCTGATGAAAAACGATGACCCCGGACCAGTTGAACGTTGAAAAAATGGTCAATATTGATGAAATTTTAACATTTAATCTTTTGACTTTAAATGATGGTTGGATGTGAGTTATTACTTTTTCAACTACAATAAGTGTGTTTAAAGTCATTTCTGTGCCTGAAATTGGTCAAAATTGAAGATTTTGAGTAAGCAAAACTCTGTAAAAATGGCAATTTTGGTCACTGTGAGGGTTTAAAAAGTGGTTATTCAACATGAGGCCCGATCCAAATGACATTTTGAATCATTTTTGGTAGAGTCCAAAAAATCCATTTTCTGATGAAAAACGATGACCCCGGACCAGTCGAACGTTGAAAAAATTGTCAATATTGATGAAATTTTAACATTTAATCTTTTGACTTTAAATGACGGTTGGATGTGAGTTATTACTTTTTCAACTAAAATAAGTGTGTTTAAAGTCATTTCTGTGCCTGAAATTGGTCAAAATTGAAGATTTTGAGTAAGCAAAACTCTGTAAAAATGGCAATTTTGGTCACTGTTAGGGTTTAAAAAGTGGTTATTCAACATGAGGCCCGATCCAAATGACATTTTGAATCATTTTTGGTAGAGTCCAAAAAATCCATTTTCTGATGAAAAACGATTACCCCGGACCAGTCGAACGTTGAAAAAATGGTCAATATTGATGAAATTTTAACATTTAATCTTTTGACTTTAAATGACGGTTGGATGTGAGTTATTACTTTTTCAACTAAAATAAGTGTGTTTAAAGTCATTTCTGTGCCTGAAATTGGTAAAAATTGAAGATTTTGAGTAAGCAAACTCTGTAAAAATGGCAATTTTGGTCACTGTGAGGGTTTAAAAAGTGGTTATTCAACATGAGGCCCGATCCAAATGACATTTTGAATAATTTTTGGTAGAGTCCAAAAAATCAATTTTCTGATGAAAAACGATGACCCCGGACCAGTCGAACGTTGAAAAAATGGTCAATATTGATGAAATTTTAATATTTAATCTTTTCACTTTAAATGACGGTTGGATGTGAGTTATTCCTTTTTCAACTAAAATAAGTGTGTTTAAAGTCATTTCTGTGCCTGAAATTGGTCAAAATTGTAGATTTTGAGTAAGCAAAACTCTGTAAAAATGGCAATTTTGGTCACTGTGAGGGTTTAAAAAGTGGTTATTCAACATGAGGCCCGATCCAAATGACATTTTGAATCATTTTTGGTAGAGTCCAAAAAATCAATTTTCTGATGAAAAACGATGACCCCGGACCAGTCGAACGTTGAAAAAATGGTCAATATTGATGAAATTTTAACATTTAATCTTTTGACTTTAAATGACGGTTGGATGTGAGTTATTACTTTTTCAACTAAAATAAGTGTGTTTAAAGTCATTTCTGTGCCTGAAATTGGTCAAAATTGAAGATTTTGAGTAAGCAAAACTCTGTAAAAATGGCAGTTTTGGTCACTGTGAGGGTTTAAAAAGTGGTTATTCAACATGAGGCCTGATCCAAATGACATTTTGAATCATTTTTGGTAGAGTCCAAAAAATCAATTTTCTGATGAAAAACGATGACCCCGGACCAGTTGAACGTTGAAAAAATGGTCAATATTGATGAAATTTTAACATTTAATCTTTTGACTTTAAATGACGGTTGGATGTGAGTTATTACTTTTTCAACTACAATAAGTGTGTTTAAAGTCATTTCTGTGCCTGAAATTGGTCAAAATTGAAGATTTTGAGTAAGCAAAACTCTGTAAAAATGGCAATTTTGGTCACTGTTAGGGTTTAAAAAGTGGTTATTCAACATGAGGCCCGATCCAAATGACATTTTGAATCATTTTTGGTAGAGTCCAAAAAATCAATTTTCTGATGAAAAACGATGACCCCGGATCAGTCGAACGTTTAAAAAATGGTCAATATTGATGAAAGTTTAACATTTAATCTTTTGACTTTAAATGACGGTTGGATGTGAGTTATGACTTTTTCAACTACAATAAGTGTGTTTAAAGTCATTTCTGTGCCTGAAATTGGTCAAAATTGAAGATTTTGAGTAAGCAAAACTCTGTAAAAATGGCAATTTTGGTCACTGTGAGGGTTTAAAAAGTGGTTATTCAACATGAGGACCGATCCAAATGACATTTTGAATCATTTTTGGTAGAGTCCAAAAAATCCATTTTCTGATGAAAAACGATGACCCCGGACCAGTCGAACGTTGAAAAAATTGTCAATATTGATGAAATTTTAACATTTAATCTTTTGACTTTAAATGACGGTTGGATGTGAGTTATTACTTTTTCAACTAAAATAAGTGTGTTTAAAGTCATTTCTGTGCCTGAAATTGGTCAAAATTGAAGATTTTGAGTAAGCAAAAACTCTGTAAAAATGGCAATTTTGGTCACTGTTAGGGTTTAAAAAGTGGTTATTCAACATGAGGCCCGATCCAAATGACATTTTGAATCATTTTTGGTAGAGTCCAAAAAATCCATTTTCTGATGAAAAACGATTACCCCGGATCAGTCGAACGTTGAAAAAATGGTCAATATTGATGAAATTTTAACATTTAATCTTTTGACTTTAAATGACGGTTGGATGTGAGTTATTACTTTTTCAACTACAATAAGTGTGTTTAAAGTCATTTCTGTGCCTGAAATTGGTCAAAATTGAAGATTTTGAGTAAGCAAAACTCTGTAAAAATGGCAATTTTGGTCACTGTGAGGGTTTAAAAAGTGGTTATTCAACATGAGGCCCGATCCAAATGACATTTTGAATCATTTTTGGTAGAGTCCAAAAAATCAATTTTCTGATGAAAAACGATGACCCCGGATCAGTCGAACGTTTAAAAAATGGTCAATATTGATGAAAGTTTAACATTTAATCTTTTGACTTTAAATGACGGATGGATGTGAGTTATGACTTTTTCAACTAAAATAAGTGTGTTTAAAGTCATTTCTGTGCCTGAAATTGGTCAAAATTGAAGATTTTGAGTAAGCAAAACTCTGTAAAAATGGCAATTTTGGTCACTGTGAGGGTTTAAAAAGTGGTTATTCAACATGAGGCCCGATCCAAATGACATTTTGAATCATTTTTGGTAGAGTCCAAAAAATCAATTTTCTGATGAAAAACGATGACCCCGGACCAGTCGAACGTTGAAAAAATGGTCAATATTGATGAAATTTTAACATTTAATCTTTTGACTTTAAATGACGGTTGGATGTGAGTTATTACTTTTTCAACTAAAATAAGTGTGTTTAAAGTCATTTCTGTGCCTGAAATTGGTCAAAATTGAAGATTTTGAGTAAGCAAAACTCTGTAAAAATGGCAATTTTGGTCACTGTTAGGGTTTAAAAAGTGGTTATTCAACATGAGGCCCGATCCAAATGACATTTTGAATCATTTTTGGTAGAGTCCAAAAAATCAATTTTCTGATGAAAAACGATGACCCCGGACCAGTTGAACGTTGAAAAAATGGTCAATATTGATGAAATTTTAACATTTAATCTTTTGACTTTAAATGACGGTTGGATGTGAGTTATTACTTTTTCAACTAAAATAAGTGTGTTTAAAGTCATTTCTGTGCCTGAAATTGGTCAAAATTGAAGATTTTGAGTAAGCAAAACTCTGTAAAAATGGCAGTTTTGGTCACTGTGAGGGTTTAAAAAGTGGTTATTCAACATGAGGCCCGATCCAAATGACATTTTGAATCATTTTTGGTAGAGTCCAAAAAATCAATTTTCTGATGAAAAACGATGACCCCGGACCAGTCGAACGTTGAAAAAATGGTCAATATTGATGAAATTTTAACATTTAATCTTTTGACTTTAAATGACGGTTGGATGTGAGTTATTACTTTTTCAACTAAAATAAGTGTGTTTAAAGTCATTTCTGTGCCTGAAATTGGTCAAAATTGAAGATTTTGAGTAAGCAAAACTCTGTAAAAATGGCAGTTTTGGTCACTGTGAGGGTTTAAAAAGTGGTTATTCAACATGAGGCCCGATCCAAATGACATTTTGAATCATTTTTGGTAGAGTCCAAAAAATCAATTTTCTGATGAAAAACGATGACCCCGGACCAGTCGAACGTTGAAAAAATGGTCAATATTGATGAAATTTTAATATTTAATCTTTTGACTTTAAATGATGGTTGGATGTGAGTTATTACTTTTTCAACTACAATAAGTGTGTTTAAAGTCATTTCTGTGCCTGAAATTGGTCAAAATTGAAGATTTTGAGTAAGCAAAACTCTGTAAAAATGGCAGTTTTGGTCACTGTGAGGGTTTAAAAAGTGGTTATTCAACATGAGGCCCGATCCAAATGACATTTTGAATCATTTTTGGTAGAGTCCAAAAAATCAATTTTCTGATGAAAAACGATGACCCTGGACCAGTCGAACGTTGAAAAAATGGTCAATATTGATGAAATTTTAATATTTAATCTTTTGACTTTAAATGATGGTTGGATGTGAGTTATTACTTTTTCAACTACAATAAGTGTGTTTAAAGTCATTTCTGTGCCTGAAATTGGTCAAAATTGAAGATTTTGAGTAAGCAAAACTCTGTAAAAATGGCAATTTTGGTCACTGTGAGGGTTTAAAAAGTGGTTATTCAACATGAGGCCCGATCCAAATGACATTTTGAATCATTTTTGGTAGAGTCCAAAAAATCCATTTTCTGATGAAAAACGATGACCCCGGACCAGTCGAACGTTGAAAAAATTGTCAATATTGATGAAATTTTAACATTTAATCTTTTGACTTTAAATGACGGTTGGATGTGAGTTATTACTTTTTCAACTAAAATAAGTGTGTTTAAAGTCATTTCTGTGCCTGAAATTGGTCAAAATTGAAGATTTTGAGTAAGCAAACTCTGTAAAAATGGCAATTTTGGTCACTGTGAGGGTTTAAAAAGTGGTTATTCAACATGAGGCCCGATCCAAATGACATTTTGAATCATTTTTGGTAGAGTCCAAAAAATCAATTTTCTGATGAAAAACGATGACCCCGGACCAGTCGAACGTTGAAAAAATGGTCAATATTGATGAAATTTTAATATTTAATCTTTTCACTTTAAATGACGGTTGGATGTGAGTTATTCCTTTTTCAACTAAAATAAGTGTGTTTAAAGTCATTTCTGTGCCTGAAATTGGTCAAAATTGTAGATTTTGAGTAAGCAAAACTCTGTAAAAATGGCAATTTTGGTCACTGTGAGGGTTTAAAAAGTGGTTATTCAACATGAGGCCCGATCCAAATGACATTTTGAATCATTTTTGGTAGAGTCCAAAAAATCAATTTTCTGATGAAAAACGATGACCCCGGACCAGTCGAACGTTGAAAAAATGGTCATATTGATGAAATTTTAACATTTAATCTTTTGACTTTAAATGACGGTTGGATGTGAGTTATTACTTTTTCAACTAAAATAAGTGTGTTTAAAGTCATTTCTGTGCCTGAAATTGGTCAAAATTGAAGATTTTGAGTAAGCAAAACTCTGTAAAAATGGCAGTTTTGGTCACTGTGAGGGTTTAAAAAGTGGTTATTCAACATGAGGCCTGATCCAAATGACATTTTGAATCATTTTTGGTAGAGTCCAAAAAATCAATTTTCTGATGAAAAACGATGACCCCGGACCAGTTGAACGTTGAAAAAATGGTCAATATTGATGAAATTTTAACATTTAATCTTTTGACTTTAAATGACGGTTGGATGTGAGTTATTACTTTTTCAACTACAATAAGTGTGTTTAAAGTCATTTCTGTGCCTGAAATTGGTCAAAATTGAAGATTTTGAGTAAGCAAAACTCTGTAAAAATGGCAATTTTGGTCACTGTTAGGGTTTAAAAAGTGGTTATTCAACATGAGGCCCGATCCAAATGACATTTTGAATCATTTTTGGTAGAGTCCAAAAAATCAATTTTCTGATGAAAAACGATGACCCCGGATCAGTCGAACGTTTAAAAAATGGTCAATATTGATGAAAGTTTAACATTTAATCTTTTGACTTTAAATGACGGTTGGATGTGAGTTATGACTTTTTCAACTACAATAAGTGTGTTTAAAGTCATTTCTGTGCCTGAAATTGGTCAAAATTGAAGATTTTGAGTAAGCAAAACTCTGTAAAAATGGCAATTTTGGTCACTGTGAGGGTTTAAAAAGTGGTTATTCAACATGAGGCCCGATCCAAATGACATTTTGAATCATTTTTGGTAGAGTCCAAAAAATCCATTTTCTGATGAAAAACGATGACCCCGGACCAGTCGAACGTTGAAAAAATTGTCAATATTGATGAAATTTTAACATTTAATCTTTTGACTTTAAATGACGGTTGGATGTGAGTTATTACTTTTTCAACTAAAATAAGTGTGTTTAAAGTCATTTCTGTGCCTGAAATTGGTCAAAATTGAAGATTTTGAGTAAGCAAAAACTCTGTAAAAATGGCAATTTTGGTCACTGTTAGGGTTTAAAAAGTGGTTATTCAACATGAGGCCCGATCCAAATGACATTTTGAATTATTTTTGGTAGAGTCCAAAAAATCAATTTTCTGATGAAAAACGATTACCCCGGACCAGTCGAACGTTGAAAAAATGGTCAATATTGATGAAATTTTAACATTTAATCTTTTGACTTTAAATGACGGTTGGATGTGAGTTATTACTTTTTCAACTACAATAAGTGTGTTTAAAGTCATTTCTGTGCCTGAAATTGGTCAAAATTGAAGATTTTGAGTAAGCAAAACTCTGTAAAAATGGCAATTTTGGTCACTGTGAGGGTTTAAAAAGTGGTTATTCAACATGAGGCCCGATCCAAATGACATTTTGAATCATTTTTGGTAGAGTCCAAAAAATCAATTTTCTGATGAAAAACGATGACCCCGGATCAGTCGAACGTTTAAAAAATGGTCAATATTGATGAAAGTTTAACATTTAATCTTTTGACTTTAAATGACGGATGGATGTGAGTTATGACTTTTTCAACTAAAATAAGTGTGTTTAAAGTCATTTCTGTGCCTGAAATTGGTCAAAATTGAAGATTTTGAGTAAGCAAAACTCTGTAAAAATGGCAATTTTGGTCACTGTGAGGGTTTAAAAAGTGGTTATTCAACATGAGGCCCGATCCAAATGACATTTTGAATCATTTTTGGTAGAGTCCAAAAAATCAATTTTCTGATGAAAAACGATGACCCCGGACCAGTCGAACGTTGAAAAAATGGTCAATATTGATGAAATTTTAACATTTAATCTTTTGACTTTAAATGACGGTTGGATGTGAGTTATTACTTTTTCAACTAAAATAAGTGTGTTTAAAGTCATTTCTGTGCCTGAAATTGGTCAAAATTGAAGATTTTGAGTAAGCAAAACTCTGTAAAAATGGCAATTTTGGTCACTGTTAGGGTTTAAAAAGTGGTTATTCAACATGAGGCCCGATCCAAATGACATTTTGAATCATTTTTGGTAGAGTCCAAAAAATCAATTTTCTGATGAAAAACGATGACCCCGGACCAGTTGAACGTTGAAAAAATGGTCAATATTGATGAAATTTTAACATTTAATCTTTTGACTTTAAATGACGGTTGGATGTGAGTTATTACTTTTTCAACTAAAATAAGTGTGTTTAAAGTCATTTCTGTGCCTGAAATTGGTCAAAATTGAAGATTTTGAGTAAGCAAAACTCTGTAAAAATGGCAGTTTTGGTCACTGTGAGGGTTTAAAAAGTGGTTATTCAACATGAGGCCCGATCCAAATGACATTTTGAATCATTTTTGGTAGAGTCCAAAAAATCAATTTTCTGATGAAAAACGATGACCCCGGACCAGTCGAACGTTGAAAAAATGGTCAATATTGATGAAATTTTAATATTTAATCTTTTGACTTTAAATGATGGTTGGATGTGAGTTATTACTTTTTCAACTACAATAAGTGTGTTTAAAGTCATTTCTGTGCCTGAAATTGGTCAAAATTGAAGATTTTGAGTAAGCAAAACTCTGTAAAAATGGCAGTTTTGGTCACTGTGAGGGTTTAAAAAGTGGTTATTCAACATGAGGCCCGATCCAAATGACATTTTGAATCATTTTTGGTAGAGTCCAAAAAATCAATTTTCTGATGAAAAACGATGACCCTGGACCAGTCGAACGTTGAAAAAATGGTCAATATTGATGAAATTTTAATATTTAATCTTTTGACTTTAAATGATGGTTGGATGTGAGTTATTACTTTTTCAACTACAATAAGTGTGTTTAAAGTCATTTCTGTGCCTGAAATTGGTCAAAATTGAAGATTTTGAGTAAGCAAAACTCTGTAAAAATGGCAATTTTGGTCACTGTGAGGGTTTAAAAAGTGGTTATTCAACATGAGGCCCGATCCAAATGACATTTTGAATCATTTTTGGTAGAGTCCAAAAAATCCATTTTCTGATGAAAAACGATGACCCCGGACCAGTCGAACGTTGAAAAAATTGTCAATATTGATGAAATTTTAACATTTAATCTTTTGACTTTAAATGACGGTTGGATGTGAGTTATTACTTTTTCAACTAAAATAAGTGTGTTTAAAGTCATTTCTGTGCCTGAAATTGGTCAAAATTGAAGATTTTGAGTAAGCAAAACTCTGTAAAAATGGCAATTTTGGTCACTGTTAGGGTTTAAAAAGTGGTTATTCAACATGAGGCCCGATCCAAATGACATTTTGAATCATTTTTGGTAGAGTCCAAAAAATCCATTTTCTGATGAAAAACGATTACCCCGGACCAGTCGAACGTTGAAAAAATGGTCAATATTGATGAAATTTTAACATTTAATCTTTTGACTTTAAATGACGGTTGGATGTGAGTTATTACTTTTTCAACTAAAATAAGTGTGTTTAAAGTCATTTCTGTGCCTGAAATTGGTAAAAATTGAAGATTTTGAGTAAGCAAACTCTGTAAAAATGGCAATTTTGGTCACTGTGAGGGTTTAAAAAGTGGTTATTCAACATGAGGCCCGATCCAAATGACATTTTGAATCATTTTTGGTAGAGTCCAAAAAATCAATTTTCTGATGAAAAACGATGACCCCGGACCAGTCGAACGTTGAAAAAATGGTCAATATTGATGAAATTTTAATATTTAATCTTTTCACTTTAAATGACGGTTGGATGTGAGTTATTCCTTTTTCAACTAAAATAAGTGTGTTTAAAGTCATTTCTGTGCCTGAAATTGGTCAAAATTGTAGATTTTGAGTAAGCAAAACTCTGTAAAAATGGCAATTTTGGTCACTGTGAGGGTTTAAAAAGTGGTTATTCAACATGAGGCCCGATCCAAATGACATTTTGAATCATTTTTGGTAGAGTCCAAAAAATCAATTTTCTGATGAAAAACGATGACCCCGGACCAGTCGAACGTTGAAAAAATGGTCAATATTGATGAAATTTTAACATTTAATCTTTTGACTTTAAATGACGGTTGGATGTGAGTTATTACTTTTTCAACTAAAATAAGTGTGTTTAAAGTCATTTCTGTGCCTGAAATTGGTCAAAATTGAAGATTTTGAGTAAGCAAAACTCTGTAAAAATGGCAGTTTTGGTCACTGTGAGGGTTTAAAAAGTGGTTATTCAACATGAGGCCTGATCCAAATGACATTTTGAATCATTTTTGGTAGAGTCCAAAAAATCAATTTTCTGATGAAAAACGATGACCCCGGACCAGTTGAACGTTGAAAAAATGGTCAATATTGATGAAATTTTAACATTTAATCTTTTGACTTTAAATGACGGTTGGATGTGAGTTATTACTTTTTCAACTACAATAAGTGTGTTTAAAGTCATTTCTGTGCCTGAAATTGGTCAAAATTGAAGATTTTGAGTAAGCAAAACTCTGTAAAAATGGCAATTTTGGTCACTGTTAGGGTTTAAAAAGTGGTTATTCAACATGAGGCCCGATCCAAATGACATTTTGAATCATTTTTGGTAGAGTCCAAAAAATTAATTTTCTGATGAAAAACGATGACCCCGGACCAGTTGAACGTTGAAAAAATGGTCAATATTGATGAAATTTTAACATTTAATCTTTTGACTTTAAATGATGGTTGGATGTGAGTTATTACTTTTTCAACTACAATAAGTGTGTTTAAAGTCATTTCTGTGCCTGAAATTGGTCAAAATTGAAGATTTTGAGTAAGCAAAACTCTGTAAAAATGGCAATTTTGGTCACTGTGAGGGTTTAAAAAGTGGTTATTCAACATGAGGCCCGATCCAAATGACATTTTGAATCATTTTTGGTAGAGTCCAAAAAATCCATTTTCTGATGAAAAACGATGACCCCGGACCAGTCGAACGTTGAAAAAATTGTCAATATTGATGAAATTTTAACATTTAATCTTTTGACTTTAAATGACGGTTGGATGTGAGTTATTACTTTTTCAACTAAAATAAGTGTGTTTAAAGTCATTTCTGTGCCTGAAATTGGTCAAAATTGAAGATTTTGAGTAAGCAAAACTCTGTAAAAATGGCAATTTTGGTCACTGTTAGGGTTTAAAAAGTGGTTATTCAACATGAGGCCCGATCCAAATGACATTTTGAATCATTTTTGGTAGAGTCCAAAAAATCCATTTTCTGATGAAAAACGATTACCCCGGACCAGTCGAACGTTGAAAAAATGGTCAATATTGATGAAATTTTAACATTTAATCTTTTGACTTTAAATGACGGTTGGATGTGAGTTATTACTTTTTCAACTAAAATAAGTGTGTTTAAAGTCATTTCTGTGCCTGAAATTGGTAAAAATTGAAGATTTTGAGTAAGCAAACTCTGTAAAAATGGCAATTTTGGTCACTGTGAGGGTTTAAAAAGTGGTTATTCAACATGAGGCCCGATCCAAATGACATTTTGAATCATTTTTGGTAGAGTCCAAAAAATCAATTTTCTGATGAAAAACGATGACCCCGGACCAGTCGAACGTTGAAAAAATGGTCAATATTGATGAAATTTTAATATTTAATCTTTTCACTTTAAATGACGGTTGGATGTGAGTTATTCCTTTTTCAACTAAAATAAGTGTGTTTAAAGTCATTTCTGTGCCTGAAATTGGTCAAAATTGTAGATTTTGAGTAAGCAAAACTCTGTAAAAATGGCAATTTTGGTCACTGTGAGGGTTTAAAAAGTGGTTATTCAACATGAGGCCCGATCCAAATGACATTTTGAATCATTTTTGGTAGAGTCCAAAAAATCAATTTTCTGATGAAAAACGATGACCCCGGACCAGTCGAACGTTGAAAAAATGGTCAATATTGATGAAATTTTAACATTTAATCTTTTGACTTTAAATGACGGTTGGATGTGAGTTATTACTTTTTCAACTAAAATAAGTGTGTTTAAAGTCATTTCTGTGCCTGAAATTGGTCAAAATTGAAGATTTTGAGTAAGCAAAACTCTGTAAAAATGGCAGTTTTGGTCACTGTGAGGGTTTAAAAAGTGGTTATTCAACATGAGGCCTGATCCAAATGACATTTTGAATCATTTTTGGTAGAGTCCAAAAAATCAATTTTCTGATGAAAAACGATGACCCCGGACCAGTTGAACGTTGAAAAAATGGTCAATATTGATGAAATTTTAACATTTAATCTTTTGACTTTAAATGACGGTTGGATGTGAGTTATTACTTTTTCAACTACAATAAGTGTGTTTAAAGTCATTTCTGTGCCTGAAATTGGTCAAAATTGAAGATTTTGAGTAAGCAAAACTCTGTAAAAATGGCAATTTTGGTCACTGTTAGGGTTTAAAAAGTGGTTATTCAACATGAGGCCCGATCCAAATGACATTTTGAATCATTTTTGGTAGAGTCCAAAAAATCAATTTTCTGATGAAAAACGATGACCCCGGATCAGTCGAACGTTTAAAAAATGGTCAATATTGATGAAAGTTTAACATTTAATCTTTTGACTTTAAATGACGGTTGGATGTGAGTTATGACTTTTTCAACTACAATAAGTGTGTTTAAAGTCATTTCTGTGCCTGAAATTGGTCAAAATTGAAGATTTTGAGTAAGCAAAACTCTGTAAAAATGGCAATTTTGGTCACTGTGAGGGTTTAAAAAGTGGTTATTCAACATGAGGCCCGATCCAAATGACATTTTGAATCATTTTTGGTAGAGTCCAAAAAATCCATTTTCTGATGAAAAACGATGACCCCGGACCAGTCGAACGTTGAAAAAATTGTCAATATTGATGAAATTTTAACATTTAATCTTTTGACTTTAAATGACGGTTGGATGTGAGTTATTACTTTTTCAACTAAAATAAGTGTGTTTAAAGTCATTTCTGTGCCTGAAATTGGTCAAAATTGAAGATTTTGAGTAAGCAAAAACTCTGTAAAAATGGCAATTTTGGTCACTGTTAGGGTTTAAAAAGTGGTTATTCAACATGAGGCCCGATCCAAATGACATTTTGAATCATTTTTGGTAGAGTCCAAAAAATCCATTTTCTCATGAAAAACGATTACCCCGGACCAGTCGAACGTTGAAAAAATGGTCAATATTGATGAAATTTTAACATTTAATCTTTTGACTTTAAATGACGGTTGGATGTGAGTTATTACTTTTTCAACTACAATAAGTGTGTTTAAAGTCATTTCTGTGCCTGAAATTGGTCAAAATTGAAGATTTTGAGTAAGCAAAACTCTGTAAAAATGGCAATTTTGGTCACTGTGAGGGTTTAAAAAGTGGTTATTCAACATGAGGCCCGATCCAAATGACATTTTGAATCATTTTTGGTAGAGTCCAAAAAATCAATTTTCTGATGAAAAACGATGACCCCGGATCAGTCGAACGTTTAAAAAATGGTCAATATTGATGAAAGTTTAACATTTAATCTTTTGACTTTAAATGACGGATGGATGTGAGTTATGACTTTTTCAACTAAAATAAGTGTGTTTAAAGTCATTTCTGTGCCTGAAATTGGTCAAAATTGAAGATTTTGAGTAAGCAAAACTCTGTAAAAATGGCAATTTTGGTCACTGTGAGGGTTTAAAAAGTGGTTATTCAACATGAGGCCCGATCCAAATGACATTTTGAATCATTTTTGGTAGAGTCCAAAAAATCAATTTTCTGATGAAAAACGATGACCCCGGACCAGTCGAACGTTGAAAAAATGGTCAATATTGATGAAATTTTTACATTTAATCTTTTGACTTTAAATGACGGTTGGATGTGAGTTATTACTTTTTCAACTAAAATAAGTGTGTTTAAAGTCATTTCTGTGCCTGAAATTGGTCAAAATTGAAGATTTTGAGTAAGCAAAACTCTGTAAAAATGGCAATTTTGGTCACTGTTAGGGTTTAAAAAGTGGTTATTCAACATGAGGCCCGATCCAAATGACATTTTGAATCATTTTTGGTAGAGTCCAAAAAATCCATTTTCTGATGAAAAACGATTACCCCGGACCAGTCGAACGTTGAAAAAATGGTCAATATTGATGAAATTTTAACATTTAATCTTTTGACTTTAAATGACGGTTGGATGTGAGTTATTACTTTTTCAACTAAAATAAGTGTGTTTAAAGTCATTTCTGTGCCTGAAATTGGTAAAAATTGAAGATTTTGAGTAAGCAAACTCTGTAAAAATGGCAATTTTGGTCACTGTGAGGGTTTAAAAAGTGGTTATTCAACATGAGGCCCGATCCAAATGACATTTTGAATCATTTTTGGTAGAGTCCAAAAAATCAATTTTCTGATGAAAAACGATGACCCCGGACCAGTCGAACGTTGAAAAAATGGTCAATATTGATGAAATTTTAATATTTAATCTTTTCACTTTAAATGACGGTTGGATGTGAGTTATTCCTTTTTCAACTAAAATAAGTGTGTTTAAAGTCATTTCTGTGCCTGAAATTGGTCAAAATTGTAGATTTTGAGTAAGCAAAACTCTGTAAAAATGGCAATTTTGGTCACTGTGAGGGTTTAAAAAGTGGTTATTCAACATGAGGCCCGATCCAAATGACATTTTGAATCATTTTTGGTAGAGTCCAAAAAATCAATTTTCTGATGAAAAACGATGACCCCGGACCAGTCGAACGTTGAAAAAATGGTCAATATTGATGAAATTTTAACATTTAATCTTTTGACTTTAAATGACGGTTGGATGTGAGTTATTACTTTTTCAACTAAAATAAGTGTGTTTAAAGTCATTTCTGTGCCTGAAATTGGTCAAAATTGAAGATTTTGAGTAAGCAAAACTCTGTAAAAATGGCAGTTTTGGTCACTGTGAGGGTTTAAAAAGTGGTTATTCAACATGAGGCCTGATCCAAATGACATTTTGAATCATTTTTGGTAGAGTCCAAAAAATCAATTTTCTGATGAAAAACGATGACCCCGGACCAGTTGAACGTTGAAAAAATGGTCAATATTGATGAAATTTTAACATTTAATCTTTTGACTTTAAATGACGGTTGGATGTGAGTTATTACTTTTTCAACTACAATAAGTGTGTTTAAAGTCATTTCTGTGCCTGAAATTGGTCAAAATTGAAGATTTTGAGTAAGCAAAACTCTGTAAAAATGGCAATTTTGGTCACTGTTAGGGTTTAAAAAGTGGTTATTCAACATGAGGCCCGATCCAAATGACATTTTGAATCATTTTTGGTAGAGTCCAAAAAATCAATTTTCTGATGAAAAACGATGACCCCGGATCAGTCGAACGTTTAAAAAATGGTCAATATTGATGAAAGTTTAACATTTAATCTTTTGACTTTAAATGACGGTTGGATGTGAGTTATGACTTTTTCAACTACAATAAGTGTGTTTAAAGTCATTTCTGTGCCTGAAATTGGTCAAAATTGAAGATTTTGAGTAAGCAAAACTCTGTAAAAATGGCAATTTTGGTCACTGTGAGGGTTTAAAAAGTGGTTATTCAACATGAGGCCCGATCCAAATGACATTTTGAATCATTTTTGGTAGAGTCCAAAAAATCCATTTTCTGATGAAAAACGATGACCCCGGACCAGTCGAACGTTGAAAAAATTGTCAATATTGATGAAATTTTAACATTTAATCTTTTGACTTTAAATGACGGTTGGATGTGAGTTATTACTTTTTCAACTAAAATAAGTGTGTTTAAAGTCATTTCTGTGCCTGAAATTGGTCAAAATTGAAGATTTTGAGTAAGCAAAAACTCTGTAAAAATGGCAATTTTGGTCACTGTTAGGGTTTAAAAAGTGGTTATTCAACATGAGGCCCGATCCAAATGACATTTTGAATCATTTTTGGTAGAGTCCAAAAAATCCATTTTCTCATGAAAAACGATTACCCCGGACCAGTCGAACGTTGAAAAAATGGTCAATATTGATGAAATTTTAACATTTAATCTTTTGACTTTAAATGACGGTTGGATGTGAGTTATTACTTTTTCAACTACAATAAGTGTGTTTAAAGTCATTTCTGTGCCTGAAATTGGTCAAAATTGAAGATTTTGAGTAAGCAAAACTCTGTAAAAATGGCAATTTTGGTCACTGTGAGGGTTTAAAAAGTGGTTATTCAACATGAGGCCCGATCCAAATGACATTTTGAATCATTTTTGGTAGAGTCCAAAAAATCAATTTTCTGATGAAAAACGATGACCCCGGATCAGTCGAACGTTTAAAAAATGGTCAATATTGATGAAAGTTTAACATTTAATCTTTTGACTTTAAATGACGGATGGATGTGAGTTATGACTTTTTCAACTAAAATAAGTGTGTTTAAAGTCATTTCTGTGCCTGAAATTGGTCAAAATTGAAGATTTTGAGTAAGCAAAACTCTGTAAAAATGGCAATTTTGGTCACTGTGAGGGTTTAAAAAGTGGTTATTCAACATGAGGCCCGATCCAAATGACATTTTGAATCATTTTTGGTAGAGTCCAAAAAATCAATTTTCTGATGAAAAACGATGACCCCGGACCAGTCGAACGTTGAAAAAATGGTCAATATTGATGAAATTTTTACATTTAATCTTTTGACTTTAAATGACGGTTGGATGTGAGTTATTACTTTTTCAACTAAAATAAGTGTGTTTAAAGTCATTTCTGTGCCTGAAATTGGTCAAAATTGAAGATTTTGAGTAAGCAAAACTCTGTAAAAATGGCAATTTTGGTCACTGTTAGGGTTTAAAAAGTGGTTATTCAACATGAGGCCCGATCCAAATGACATTTTGAATCATTTTTGGTAGAGTCCAAAAAATCAATTTTCTGATGAAAAACGATGACCCCGGACCAGTTGAACGTTGAAAAAATGGTCAATATTGATGAAATTTTAACATTTAATCTTTTGACTTTAAATGACGGTTGGATGTGAGTTATTACTTTTTCAACTAAAATAAGTGTGTTTAAAGTCATTTCTGTGCCTGAAATTGGTCAAAATTGAAGATTTTGAGTAAGCAAAACTCTGTAAAAATGGCAGTTTTGGTCACTGTGAGGGTTTAAAAAGTGGTTATTCAACATGAGGCCCGATCCAAATGACATTTTGAATCATTTTTGGTAGAGTCCAAAAAATCAATTTTCTGATGAAAAACGATGACCCCGGACCAGTCGAACGTTGAAAAAATGGTCAATATTGATGAAATTTTAACATTTAATCTTTTGACTTTAAATGACGGTTGGATGTGAGTTATTACTTTTTCAACTAAAATAAGTGTGTTTAAAGTCATTTCTGTGCCTGAAATTGGTCAAAATTGAAGATTTTGAGTAAGCAAAACTCTGTAAAAATGGCAGTTTTGGTCACTGTGAGGGTTTAAAAAGTGGTTATTCAACATGAGGCCCGATCCAAATGACATTTTGAATCATTTTTGGTAGAGTCCAAAAAATCAATTTTCTGATGAAAAACGATGACCCCGGACCAGTCGAACGTTGAAAAAATGGTCAATATTGATGAAATTTTAATATTTAATCTTTTGACTTTAAATGATGGTTGGATGTGAGTTATTACTTTTTCAACTACAATAAGTGTGTTTAAAGTCATTTCTGTGCCTGAAATTGGTCAAAATTGAAGATTTTGAGTAAGCAAAACTCTGTAAAAATGGCAGTTTTGGTCACTGTGAGGGTTTAAAAAGTGGTTATTCAACATGAGGCCCGATCCAAATGACATTTTGAATCATTTTTGGTAGAGTCCAAAAAATCAATTTTCTGATGAAAAACGATGACCCTGGACCAGTCGAACGTTGAAAAAATGGTCAATATTGATGAAATTTTAATATTTAATCTTTTGACTTTAAATGATGGTTGGATGTGAGTTATTACTTTTTCAACTACAATAAGTGTGTTTAAAGTCATTTCTGTGCCTGAAATTGGTCAAAATTGAAGATTTTGAGTAAGCAAAACTCTGTAAAAATGGCAATTTTGGTCACTGTGAGGGTTTAAAAAGTGGTTATTCAACATGAGGCCCGATCCAAATGACATTTTGAATCATTTTTGGTAGAGTCCAAAAAATCCATTTTCTGATGAAAAACGATGACCCCGGACCAGTCGAACGTTGAAAAAATTGTCAATATTGATGAAATTTTAACATTTAATCTTTTGACTTTAAATGACGGTTGGATGTGAGTTATTACTTTTTCAACTAAAATAAGTGTGTTTAAAGTCATTTCTGTGCCTGAAATTGGTCAAAATTGAAGATTTTGAGTAAGCAAAACTCTGTAAAAATGGCAATTTTGGTCACTGTTAGGGTTTAAAAAGTGGTTATTCAACATGAGGCCCGATCCAAATGACATTTTGAATCATTTTTGGTAGAGTCCAAAAAATCCATTTTCTGATGAAAAACGATTACCCCGGACCAGTCGAACGTTGAAAAAATGGTCAATATTGATGAAATTTTAACATTTAATCTTTTGACTTTAAATGACGGTTGGATGTGAGTTATTACTTTTTCAACTAAAATAAGTGTGTTTAAAGTCATTTCTGTGCCTGAAATTGGTAAAAATTGAAGATTTTGAGTAAGCAAACTCTGTAAAAATGGCAATTTTGGTCACTGTGAGGGTTTAAAAAGTGGTTATTCAACATGAGGCCCGATCCAAATGACATTTTGAATCATTTTTGGTAGAGTCCAAAAAATCAATTTTCTGATGAAAAACGATGACCCCGGACCAGTCGAACGTTGAAAAAATGGTCAATATTGATGAAATTTTAATATTTAATCTTTTCACTTTAAATGACGGTTGGATGTGAGTTATTCCTTTTTCAACTAAAATAAGTGTGTTTAAAGTCATTTCTGTGCCTGAAATTGGTCAAAATTGTAGATTTTGAGTAAGCAAAACTCTGTAAAAATGGCAATTTTGGTCACTGTGAGGGTTTAAAAAGTGGTTATTCAACATGAGGCCCGATCCAAATGACATTTTGAATCATTTTTGGTAGAGTCCAAAAAATCAATTTTCTGATGAAAAACGATGACCCCGGACCAGTCGAACGTTGAAAAAATGGTCAATATTGATGAAATTTTAACATTTAATCTTTTGACTTTAAATGACGGTTGGATGTGAGTTATTACTTTTTCAACTAAAATAAGTGTGTTTAAAGTCATTTCTGTGCCTGAAATTGGTCAAAATTGAAGATTTTGAGTAAGCAAAACTCTGTAAAAATGGCAGTTTTGGTCACTGTGAGGGTTTAAAAAGTGGTTATTCAACATGAGGCCTGATCCAAATGACATTTTGAATCATTTTTGGTAGAGTCCAAAAAATCAATTTTCGGATGAAAAACGATGACCCCGGACCAGTTGAACGTTGAAAAAATGGTCAATATTGATGAAATTTTAACATTTAATCTTTTGACTTTAAATGACGGTTGGATGTGAGTTATTACTTTTTCAACTACAATAAGTGTGTTTAAAGTCATTTCTGTGCCTGAAATTGGTCAAAATTGAAGATTTTGAGTAAGCAAAACTCTGTAAAAATGGCAATTTTGGTCACTGTTAGGGTTTAAAAAGTGGTTATTCAACATGAGGCCCGATCCAAATGACATTTTGAATCATTTTTGGTAGAGTCCAAAAAATCAATTTTCTGATGAAAAACGATGACCCCGGATCAGTCGAACGTTTAAAAAATGGTCAATATTGATGAAAGTTTAACATTTAATCTTTTGACTTTAAATGACGGTTGGATGTGAGTTATGACTTTTTCAACTAAAATAAGTGTGTTTAAAGTCATTTCTGTGCCTGAAATTGGTCATAATTGAAGATTTTGAGTAAGCAAAACTCTGTAAAAATGGCAATTTTGGTCACTGTTAGGGTTTAAAAAGTGGTTATTCAACATGAGGCCCGATCCAAATGACATTTTGAATCATTTTTGGTAGAGTCCAAAAAATTAATTTTCTGATGAAAAACGATGACCCCGGACCAGTTGAACGTTGAAAAAATGGTCAATATTGATGAAATTTTAACATTTAATCTTTTGACTTTAAATGACGGTTGGATGTGAGTTATTACTTTTTCAACTACAATAAGTGTGTTTAAAGTCATTTCTGTGCCTGAAATTGGTCAAAATTGAAGATTTTGAGTAAGCAAAACTCTGTAAAAATGGCAATTTTGGTCACTGTGAGGGTTTAAAAAGTGGTTATTCAACATGAGGCCCGATCCAAATGACATTTTGAATCATTTTTGGTAGAGTCCAAAAAATCCATTTTCTGATGAAAAACGATGACCCCGGACCAGTCGAACGTTGAAAAAATTGTCAATATTGATGAAATTTTAACATTTAATCTTTTGACTTTAAATGACGGTTGGATGTGAGTTATTACTTTTTCAACTAAAATAAGTGTGTTTAAAGTCATTTCTGTGCCTGAAATTGGTCAAAATTGAAGATTTTGAGTAAGCAAAAACTCTGTAAAAATGGCAATTTTGGTCACTGTTAGGGTTTAAAAAGTGGTTATTCAACATGAGGCCCGATCCAAATGACATTTTGAATCATTTTTGGTAGAGTCCAAAAAATCCATTTTCTGATGAAAAACGATTACCCCGGACCAGTCGAACGTTGAAAAAATGGTCAATATTGATGAAATTTTAACATTTAATCTTTTGACTTTAAATGACGGTTGGATGTGAGTTATTACTTTTTCAACTACAATAAGTGTGTTTAAAGTCATTTCTGTGCCTGAAATTGGTCAAAATTGAAGATTTTGAGTAAGCAAAACTCTGTAAAAATGGCAATTTTGGTCACTGTGAGGGTTTAAAAAGTGGTTATTCAACATGAGGCCCGATCCAAATGACATTTTGAATCATTTTTGGTAGAGTCCAAAAAATCAATTTTCTGATGAAAAACGATGACCCCGGATCAGTCGAACGTTTAAAAAATGGTCAATATTGATGAAAGTTTAACATTTAATCTTTTGACTTTAAATGACGGTTGGATGTGAGTTATGACTTTTTCAACTAAAATAAGTGTGTTTAAAGTCATTTCTGTGCCTGAAATTGGTCAAAATTGAAGATTTTGAGTAAGCAAAACTCTGTAAAAATGGCAATTTTGGTCACTGTGAGGGTTTAAAAAGTGGTTATTCAACATGAGGCCCGATCCAAATGACATTTTGAATCATTTTTGGTAGAGTCCAAAAAATCAATTTTCTGATGAAAAACGATGACCCCGGACCAGTCGAACGTTGAAAAAATGTTCAATATTGATGAAATTTTAACATTTAATCTTTTGACTTTAAATGACGGTTGGATGTGAGTTATTACTTTTTCAACTAAAATAAGTGTGTTTAAAGTCATTTCTGTGCCTGAAATTGGTCAAAATTGAAGATTTTGAGTAAGCAAAACTCTGTAAAAATGGCAATTTTGGTCACTGTTAGGGTTTAAAAAGTGGTTATTCAACATGAGGCCCGATCCAAATGACATTTTGAATCATTTTTGGTAGAGTCCAAAAAATCAATTTTCTGATGAAAAACGATGACCCCGGACCAGTTGAACGTTGAAAAAATGGTCAATATTGATGAAATTTTAACATTTAATCTTTTGACTTTAAATGACGGTTGGATGTGAGTTATTACTTTTTCAACTAAAATAAGTGTGTTTAAAGTCATTTCTGTGCCTGAAATTGGTCAAAATTGAAGATTTTGAGTAAGCAAAACTCTGTAAAAATGGCAGTTTTGGTCACTGTGAGGGTTTAAAAAGTGGTTATTCAACATGAGGCCCGATCCAAATGACATTTTGAATCATTTTTGGTAGAGTCCAAAAAATCAATTTTCTGATGAAAAACGATGACCCCGGACCAGTCGAACGTTGAAAAAATGGTCAATATTGATGAAATTTTAACATTTAATCTTTTGACTTTAAATGACGGTTGGATGTGAGTTATTACTTTTTCAACTACAATAAGTGTGTTTAAAGTCATTTCTGTGCCTGAAATTGGTCAAAATTGAAGATTTTGAGTAAGCAAAACTCTGTAAAAATGGCAATTTTGGTCACTGTGAGGGTTTAAAAAGTGGTTATTCAACATGAGGCCCGATCCAAATGACATTTTGAATCATTTTTGGTAGAGTCCAAAAAATCAATTTTCTGATGAAAAACGATGACCCCGGACCAGTCGAACGTTGAAAAAATGTTCAATATTGATGAAATTTTAACATTTAATCTTTTGACTTTAAATGACGGTTGGATGTGAGTTATTACTTTTTCAACTAAAATAAGTGTGTTTAAAGTCATTTCTGTGCCTGAAATTGGTCAAAATTGAAGATTTTGAGTAAGCAAAACTCTGTAAAAATGGCAATTTTGGTCACTGTTAGGGTTTAAAAAGTGGTTATTCAACATGAGGCCCGATCCAAATGACATTTTGAATCATTTTTGGTAGAGTCCAAAAAATCAATTTTCTGATGAAAAACGATGACCCCGGACCAGTTGAACGTTGAAAAAATGGTCAATATTGATGAAATTTTAACATTTAATCTTTTGACTTTAAATGACGGTTGGATGTGAGTTATTACTTTTTCAACTAAAATAAGTGTGTTTAAAGTCATTTCTGTGCCTGAAATTGGTCAAAATTGAAGATTTTGAGTAAGCAAAACTCTGTAAAAATGGCAGTTTTGGTCACTGTGAGGGTTTAAAAAGTGGTTATTCAACATGAGGCCCGATCCAAATGACATTTTGAATCATTTTTGGTAGAGTCCAAAAAATCAATTTTCTGATGAAAAACGATGACCCCGGACCAGTCGAACGTTGAAAAAATGGTCAATATTGATGAAATTTTAACATTTAATCTTTTGACTTTAAATGACGGTTGGATGTGAGGTATTACTTTTTCAACTAAAATAAGTGTGTTTAAAGTCATTTCTGTGCCTGAAATTGGTCAAAATTGAAGATTTTGAGTAAGCAAAACTCTGTAAAAATGGCAGTTTTGGTCACTGTGAGGGTTTAAAAAGTGGTTATTCAACATGAGGCCCGATCCAAATGACATTTTGAATCATTTTTGGTAGAGTCCAAAAAATCAATTTTCTGATGAAAAACGATGACCCCGGACCAGTCGAACGTTGAAAAAATGGTCAATATTGATGAAATTTTAATATTTAATCTTTTGACTTTAAATGATGGTTGGATGTGAGTTATTACTTTTTCAACTACAATAAGTGTGTTTAAAGTCATTTCTGTGCCTGAAATTGGTCAAAATTGAAGATTTTGAGTAAGCAAAACTCTGTAAAAATGGCAGTTTTGGTCACTGTGAGGGTTTAAAAAGTGGTTATTCAACATGAGGCCCGATCCAAATGACATTTTGAATCATTTTTGGTAGAGTCCAAAAAATCAATTTTCTGATGAAAAACGATGACCCTGGACCAGTCGAACGTTGAAAAAATGGTCAATATTGATGAAATTTTAATATTTAATCTTTTGACTTTAAATGATGGTTGGATGTGAGTTATTACTTTTTCAACTACAATAAGTGTGTTTAAAGTCATTTCTGTGCCTGAAATTGGTCAAAATTGAAGATTTTGAGTAAGCAAAACTCTGTAAAAATGGCAATTTTGGTCACTGTGAGGGTTTAAAAAGTGGTTATTCAACATGAGGCCCGATCCAAATGACATTTTGAATCATTTTTGGTAGAGTCCAAAAAATCCATTTTCTGATGAAAAACGATGACCCCGGACCAGTCGAACGTTGAAAAAATTGTCAATATTGATGAAATTTTAACATTTAATCTTTTGACTTTAAATGACGGTTGGATGTGAGTTATTACTTTTTCAACTAAAATAAGTGTGTTTAAAGTCATTTCTGTGCCTGAAATTGGTCAAAATTGAAGATTTTGAGTAAGCAAAACTCTGTAAAAATGGCAATTTTGGTCACTGTTAGGGTTTAAAAAGTGGTTATTCAACATGAGGCCCGATCCAAATGACATTTTGAATCATTTTTGGTAGAGTCCAAAAAATCCATTTTCTGATGAAAAACGATTACCCCGGACCAGTCGAACGTTGAAAAAATGGTCAATATTGATGAAATTTTAACATTTAATCTTTTGACTTTAAATGACGGTTGGATGTGAGTTATTACTTTTTCAACTAAAATAAGTGTGTTTAAAGTCATTTCTGTGCCTGAAATTGGTAAAAATTGAAGATTTTGAGTAAGCAAACTCTGTAAAAATGGCAATTTTGGTCACTGTGAGGGTTTAAAAAGTGGTTATTCAACATGAGGCCCGATCCAAATGACATTTTGAATCATTTTTGGTAGAGTCCAAAAAATCAATTTTCTGATGAAAAACGATGACCCCGGACCAGTCGAACGTTGAAAAAATGGTCAATATTGATGAAATTTTAATATTTAATCTTTTCACTTTAAATGACGGTTGGATGTGAGTTATTACTTTTTCAACTAAAATAAGTGTGTTTAAAGTCATTTCTGTGCCTGAAATTGGTCAAAATTGAAGATTTTGAGTAAGCAAAACTCTGTAAAAATGGCAGTTTTGGTCACTGTGAGGGTTTAAAAAGTGGTTATTCAACATGAGGCCCGATCCAAATGACATTTTGAATCATTTTTGGTAGAGTCCAAAAAATCAATTTTCTGATGAAAAACGATGACCCCGGACCAGTCGAACGTTGAAAAAATGGTCAATATTGATGAAATTTTAACATTTAATCTTTTGACTTTAAATGACGGTTGGATGTGAGTTATTACTTTTTCAACTAAAATAAGTGTGTTTAAAGTCATTTCTGTGCCTGAAATTGGTCAAAATTGAAGATTTTGAGTAAGCAAAACTCTGTAAAAATGGCAATTTTGGTCACTGTGAGGGTTTAAAAAGTGGTTATTCAACATGAGGCCCGATCCAAATGACATTTTGAATCATTTTTGGTAGAGTCCAAAAAATCCATTTTCTGATGAAAAACGATGACCCCGGACCAGTCGAACGTTGAAAAAATTGTCAATATTGATGAAATTTTAACATTTAATCTTTTGACTTTAAATGACGGTTGGATGTGAGTTATTACTTTTTCAACTAAAATAAGTGTGTTTAAAGTCATTTCTGTGCCTGAAATTGGTCAAAATTGAAGATTTTGAGTAAGCAAAACTCTGTAAAAATGGCAATTTTGGTCACTGTTAGGGTTTAAAAAGTGGTTATTCAACATGAGGCCCGATCCAAATGACATTTTGAATCATTTTTGGTAGAGTCCAAAAAATCCATTTTCTGATGAAAAACGATTACCCCGGACCAGTCGAACGTTGAAAAAATGGTCAATATTGATGAAATTTTAACATTTAATCTTTTGACTTTAAATGACGGTTGGATGTGAGTTATTACTTTTTCAACTAAAATAAGTGTGTTTAAAGTCATTTCTGTGCCTGAAATTGGTAAAAATTGAAGATTTTGAGTAAGCAAACTCTGTAAAAATGGCAATTTTGGTCACTGTGAGGGTTTAAAAAGTGGTTATTCAACATGAGGCCCGATCCAAATGACATTTTGAATCATTTTTGGTAGAGTCCAAAAAATCAATTTTCTGATGAAAAACGATGACCCCGGACCAGTCGAACGTTGAAAAAATGGTCAATATTGATGAAATTTTAATATTTAATCTTTTCACTTTAAATGACGGTTGGATGTGAGTTATTCCTTTTTCAACTAAAATAAGTGTGTTTAAAGTCATTTCTGTGCCTGAAATTGGTCAAAATTGTAGATTTTGAGTAAGCAAAACTCTGTAAAAATGGCAATTTTGGTCACTGTGAGGGTTTAAAAAGTGGTTATTCAACATGAGGCCCGATCCAAATGACATTTTGAATCATTTTTGGTAGAGTCCAAAAAATCAATTTTCTGATGAAAAACGATGACCCCGGACCAGTCGAACGTTGAAAAAATGGTCAATATTGATGAAATTTTAACATTTAATCTTTTGACTTTAAATGACGGTTGGATGTGAGTTATTACTTTTTCAACTAAAATAAGTGTGTTTAAAGTCATTTCTGTGCCTGAAATTGGTCAAAATTGAAGATTTTGAGTAAGCAAAACTCTGTAAAAATGGCAGTTTTGGTCACTGTGAGGGTTTAAAAAGTGGTTATTCAACATGAGGCCTGATCCAAATGACATTTTGAATCATTTTTGGTAGAGTCCAAAAAATCAATTTTCTGATGAAAAACGATGACCCCGGACCAGTTGAACGTTGAAAAAATGGTCAATATTGATGAAATTTTAACATTTAATCTTTTGACTTTAAATGACGGTTGGATGTGAGTTATTACTTTTTCAACTACAATAAGTGTGTTTAAAGTCATTTCTGTGCCTGAAATTGGTCAAAATTGAAGATTTTGAGTAAGCAAAACTCTGTAAAAATGGCAATTTTGGTCACTGTTAGGGTTTAAAAAGTGGTTATTCAACATGAGGCCCGATCCAAATGACATTTTGAATCATTTTTGGTAGAGTCCAAAAAATCAATTTTCTGATGAAAAACGATGACCCCGGATCAGTCGAACGTTTAAAAAATGGTCAATATTGATGAAAGTTTAACATTTAATCTTTTGACTTTAAATGACGGTTGGATGTGAGTTATGACTTTTTCAACTAAAATAAGTGTGTTTAAAGTCATTTCTGTGCCTGAAATTGGTCAAAATTGAAGATTTTGAGTAAGCAAAACTCTGTAAAAATGGCAATTTTGGTCACTGTTAGGGTTTAAAAAGTGGTTATTCAACATGAGGCCCGATCCAAATGACATTTTGAATCATTTTTGGTAGAGTCCAAAAAATTAATTTTCTGATGAAAAACGATGACCCCGGACCAGTTGAACGTTGAAAAAATGGTCAATATTGATGAAATTTTAACATTTAATCTTTTGACTTTAAATGACGGTTGGATGTGAGTTATTACTTTTTCAACTACAATAAGTGTGTTTAAAGTCATTTCTGTGCCTGAAATTGGTCAAAATTGAAGATTTTGAGTAAGCAAAACTCTGTAAAAATGGCAATTTTGGTCACTGTTAGGGTTTAAAAAGTGGTTATTCAACATGAGGCCCGATCCAAATGACATTTTGAATCATTTTTGGTAGAGTCCAAAAAATCAATTTTCTGATGAAAAACGATGACCCCGGATCAGTCGAACGTTTAAAAAATGGTCAATATTGATGAAAGTTTAACATTTAATCTTTTGACTTTAAATGACGGTTGGATGTGAGTTATGACTTTTTCAACTAAAATAAGTGTGTTTAAAGTCATTTCTGTGCCTGAAATTGGTCAAAATTGAAGATTTTGAGTAAGCAAAACTCTGTAAAAATGGCAATTTTGGTCACTGTGAGGGTTTAAAAAGTGGTTATTCAACATGAGGCCCGATCCAAATGACATTTTGAATCATTTTTGGTAGAGTCCAAAAAATCCATTTTCTGATGAAAAACGATGACCCCGGACCAGTCGAACGTTGAAAAAATTGTCAATATTGATGAAATTTTAACATTTAATCTTTTGACTTTAAATGACGGTTGGATGTGAGTTATTACTTTTTCAACTAAAATAAGTGTGTTTAAAGTCATTTCTGTGCCTGAAATTGGTCAAAATTGAAGATTTTGAGTAAGCAAAAACTCTGTAAAAATGGCAATTTTGGTCACTGTTAGGGTTTAAAAAGTGGTTATTCAACATGAGGCCCGATCCAAATGACATTTTGAATCATTTTTGGTAGAGTCCAAAAAATCCATTTTCTGATGAAAAACGATTACCCCGGACCAGTCGAACGTTGAAAAAATGGTCAATATTGATGAAATTTTAACATTTAATCTTTTGACTTGAAATGACGGTTGGATGTGAGTTATGACTTTTTCAACTAAAATAAGTGTGTTTAAAGTCATTTCTGTGCCTGAAATTGGTCAAAATTGAAGATTTTGAGTAAGCAAAACTCTGTAAAAATGGCAATTTTGGTCACTGTGAGGGTTTAAAAAGTGGTTATTCAACATGAGGCCCGATCCAAATGACATTTTGAATCATTTTTGGTAGAGTCCAAAAAATCAATTTTCTGATGAAAAACGATGACCCCGGACCAGTCGAACGTTGAAAAAATGTTCAATATTGATGAAATTTTAACATTTAATCTTTTGACTTTAAATGACGGTTGGATGTGAGTTATTACTTTTTCAACTAAAATAAGTGTGTTTAAAGTCATTTCTGTGCCTGAAATTGGTCAAAATTGAAGATTTTGAGTAAGCAAAACTCTGTAAAAATGGCAATTTTGGTCACTGTTAGGGTTTAAAAAGTGGTTATTCAACATGAGGCCCGATCCAAATGACATTTTGAATCATTTTTGGTAGAGTCCAAAAAATCAATTTTCTGATGAAAAACGATGACCCCGGACCAGTTGAACGTTGAAAAAATGGTCAATATTGATGAAATTTTAACATTTAATCTTTTGACTTTAAATGACGGTTGGATGTGAGTTATTACTTTTTCAACTAAAATAAGTGTGTTTAAAGTCATTTCTGTGCCTGAAATTGGTCAAAATTGAAGATTTTGAGTAAGCAAAACTCTGTAAAAATGGCAGTTTTGGTCACTGTGAGGGTTTAAAAAGTGGTTATTCAACATGAGGCCCGATCCAAATGACATTTTGAATCATTTTTGGTAGAGTCCAAAAAATCAATTTTCTGATGAAAAACGATGACCCCGGACCAGTCGAACGTTGAAAAAATGGTCAATATTGATGAAATTTTAACATTTAATCTTTTGACTTTAAATGACGGTTGGATGTGAGTTATTACTTTTTCAACTACAATAAGTGTGTTTAAAGTCATTTCTGTGCCTGAAATTGGTCAAAATTGAAGATTTTGAGTAAGCAAAACTCTGTAAAAATGGCAATTTTGGTCACTGTGAGGGTTTAAAAAGTGGTTATTCAACATGAGGCCCGATCCAAATGACATTTTGAATCATTTTTGGTAGAGTCCAAAAAATCAATTTTCTGATGAAAAACGATGACCCCGGACCAGTCGAACGTTGAAAAAATGTTCAATATTGATGAAATTTTAACATTTAATCTTTTGACTTTAAATGACGGTTGGATGTGAGTTATTACTTTTTCAACTAAAATAAGTGTGTTTAAAGTCATTTCTGTGCCTGAAATTGGTCAAAATTGAAGATTTTGAGTAAGCAAAACTCTGTAAAAATGGCAATTTTGGTCACTGTTAGGGTTTAAAAAGTGGTTATTCAACATGAGGCCCGATCCAAATGACATTTTGAATCATTTTTGGTAGAGTCCAAAAAATCAATTTTCTGATGAAAAACGATGACCCCGGACCAGTTGAACGTTGAAAAAATGGTCAATATTGATGAAATTTTAACATTTAATCTTTTGACTTTAAATGACGGTTGGATGTGAGTTATTACTTTTTCAACTAAAATAAGTGTGTTTAAAGTCATTTCTGTGCCTGAAATTGGTCAAAATTGAAGATTTTGAGTAAGCAAAACTCTGTAAAAATGGCAGTTTTGGTCACTGTGAGGGTTTAAAAAGTGGTTATTCAACATGAGGCCCGATCCAAATGACATTTTGAATCATTTTTGGTAGAGTCCAAAAAATCAATTTTCTGATGAAAAACGATGACCCCGGACCAGTCGAACGTTGAAAAAATGGTCAATATTGATGAAATTTTAACATTTAATCTTTTGACTTTAAATGACGGTTGGATGTGAGGTATTACTTTTTCAACTAAAATAAGTGTGTTTAAAGTCATTTCTGTGCCTGAAATTGGTCAAAATTGAAGATTTTGAGTAAGCAAAACTCTGTAAAAATGGCAGTTTTGGTCACTGTGAGGGTTTAAAAAGTGGTTATTCAACATGAGGCCCGATCCAAATGACATTTTGAATCATTTTTGGTAGAGTCCAAAAAATCAATTTTCTGATGAAAAACGATGACCCCGGACCAGTCGAACGTTGAAAAAATGGTCAATATTGATGAAATTTTAATATTTAATCTTTTGACTTTAAATGATGGTTGGATGTGAGTTATTACTTTTTCAACTACAATAAGTGTGTTTAAAGTCATTTCTGTGCCTGAAATTGGTCAAAATTGAAGATTTTGAGTAAGCAAAACTCTGTAAAAATGGCAGTTTTGGTCACTGTGAGGGTTTAAAAAGTGGTTATTCAACATGAGGCCCGATCCAAATGACATTTTGAATCATTTTTGGTAGAGTCCAAAAAATCAATTTTCTGATGAAAAACGATGACCCTGGACCAGTCGAACGTTGAAAAAATGGTCAATATTGATGAAATTTTAATATTTAATCTTTTGACTTTAAATGATGGTTGGATGTGAGTTATTACTTTTTCAACTACAATAAGTGTGTTTAAAGTCATTTCTGTGCCTGAAATTGGTCAAAATTGAAGATTTTGAGTAAGCAAAACTCTGTAAAAATGGCAATTTTGGTCACTGTGAGGGTTTAAAAAGTGGTTATTCAACATGAGGCCCGATCCAAATGACATTTTGAATCATTTTTGGTAGAGTCCAAAAAATCCATTTTCTGATGAAAAACGATGACCCCGGACCAGTCGAACGTTGAAAAAATTGTCAATATTGATGAAATTTTAACATTTAATCTTTTGACTTTAAATGACGGTTGGATGTGAGTTATTACTTTTTCAACTAAAATAAGTGTGTTTAAAGTCATTTCTGTGCCTGAAATTGGTCAAAATTGAAGATTTTGAGTAAGCAAAACTCTGTAAAAATGGCAATTTTGGTCACTGTTAGGGTTTAAAAAGTGGTTATTCAACATGAGGCCCGATCCAAATGACATTTTGAATCATTTTTGGTAGAGTCCAAAAAATCCATTTTCTGATGAAAAACGATTACCCCGGACCAGTCGAACGTTGAAAAAATGGTCAATATTGATGAAATTTTAACATTTAATCTTTTGACTTTAAATGACGGTTGGATGTGAGTTATTACTTTTTCAACTAAAATAAGTGTGTTTAAAGTCATTTCTGTGCCTGAAATTGGTAAAAATTGAAGATTTTGAGTAAGCAAACTCTGTAAAAATGGCAATTTTGGTCACTGTGAGGGTTTAAAAAGTGGTTATTCAACATGAGGCCCGATCCAAATGACATTTTGAATCATTTTTGGTAGAGTCCAAAAAATCAATTTTCTGATGAAAAACGATGACCCCGGACCAGTCGAACGTTGAAAAAATGGTCAATATTGATGAAATTTTAATATTTAATCTTTTCACTTTAAATGACGGTTGGATGTGAGTTATTACTTTTTCAACTAAAATAAGTGTGTTTAAAGTCATTTCTGTGCCTGAAATTGGTCAAAATTGAAGATTTTGAGTAAGCAAAACTCTGTAAAAATGGCAGTTTTGGTCACTGTGAGGGTTTAAAAAGTGGTTATTCAACATGAGGCCCGATCCAAATGACATTTTGAATCATTTTTGGTAGAGTCCAAAAAATCAATTTTCTGATGAAAAACGATGACCCCGGACCAGTCGAACGTTGAAAAAATGGTCAATATTGATGAAATTTTAACATTTAATCTTTTGACTTTAAATGACGGTTGGATGTGAGTTATTACTTTTTCAACTAAAATAAGTGTGTTTAAAGTCATTTCTGTGCCTGAAATTGGTCAAAATTGAAGATTTTGAGTAAGCAAAACTCTGTAAAAATGGCAGTTTTGGTCACTGTGAGGGTTTAAAAAGTGGTTATTCAACATGAGGCCCGATCCAAATGACATTTTGAATCATTTTTGGTAGAGTCCAAAAAATCAATTTTCTGATGAAAAACGATGACCCTGGACCAGTCGAACGTTGAAAAAATGGTCAATATTGATGAAATTTTAATATTTAATCTTTTGACTTTAAATGATGGTTGGATGTGAGTTATTACTTTTTCAACTACAATAAGTGTGTTTAAAGTCATTTCTGTGCCTGAAATTGGTCAAAATTGAAGATTTTGAGTAAGCAAAACTCTGTAAAAATGGCAATTTTGGTCACTGTGAGGGTTTAAAAAGTGGTTATTCAACATGAGGCCCGATCCAAATGACATTTTGAATCATTTTTGGTAGAGTCCAAAAAATCCATTTTCTGATGAAAAACGATGACCCCGGACCAGTCGAACGTTGAAAAAATTGTCAATATTGATGAAATTTTAACATTTAATCTTTTGACTTTAAATGACGGTTGGATGTGAGTTATTACTTTTTCAACTAAAATAAGTGTGTTTAAAGTCATTTCTGTGCCTGAAATTGGTAAAAATTGAAGATTTTGAGTAAGCAAAACTCTGTAAAAATGGCAATTTTGGTCACTGTGAGGTTTAAAAAGTGGTTATTCAACATGAGGCCCGATCCAAATGACATTTTGAATCATTTTTGGTAGAGTCCAAAAAATCAATTTTCTGATGAAAAACGATGACCCCGGACCAGTCGAACGTTGAAAAAATGGTCAATATTGATGAAATTTTAATATTTAATCTTTTCACTTTAAATGACGGTTGGATGTGAGTTATTCCTTTTTCAACTAAAATAAGTGTGTTTAAAGTCATTTCTGTGCCTGAAATTGGTCAAAATTGTAGATTTTGAGTAAGCAAAACTCTGTAAAAATGGCAATTTTGGTCACTGTGAGGGTTTAAAAGTGGTTATTCAACATGAGGCCCGATCCAAATGACATTTTGAATCATTTTTGGTAGAGTCCAAAAAATCAATTTTCTGATGAAAAACGATGACCCCGGACCCAGTCGAACGTTGAAAAAATGGTCAATATTGATGAAATTTTAACATTTAATCTTTTGACTTTAAATGACGGTTGGATGTGAGTTATTACTTTTTCAACTAAAATAAGTGTGTTTAAAGTCATTTCTGTGCCTGAAATTGGTCAAAATTGAAGATTTTGAGTAAGCAAAACTCTGTAAAAATGGCAGTTTTGGTCACTGTGAGGGTTTAAAAAGTGGTTATTCAACATGAGGCCTGATCCAAATGACATTTTGAATCATTTTTGGTAGAGTCCAAAAAATCAATTTTCTGATGAAAAACGATGACCCCGGACCAGTTGAACGTTGAAAAAATGGTCAATATTGATGAAATTTTAACATTTAATCTTTTGACTTTAAATGACGGTTGGATGTGAGTTATTACTTTTTCAACTACAATAAGTGTGTTTAAAGTCATTTCTGTGCCTGAAATTGGTCAAAATTGAAGATTTTGAGTAAGCAAAACTCTGTAAAAATGGCAATTTTGGTCACTGTTAGGGTTTAAAAAGTGGTTATTCAACATGAGGCCCGATCCAAATGACATTTTGAATCATTTTTGGTAGAGTCCAAAAAATCAATTTTCTGATGAAAAACGATGACCCCGGATCAGTCGAACGTTTAAAAAATGGTCAATATTGATGAAAGTTTAACATTTAATCTTTTGACTTTAAATGACGGTTGGATGTGAGTTATGACTTTTTCAACTAAAATAAGTGTGTTTAAAGTCATTTCTGTGCCTGAAATTGGTCAAAATTGAAGATTTTGAGTAAGCAAAACTCTGTAAAAATGGCAATTTTGGTCACTGTTAGGGTTTAAAAAGTGGTTATTCAACATGAGGCCCGATCCAAATGACATTTTGAATCATTTTTGGTAGAGTCCAAAAAATTAATTTTCTGATGAAAAACGATGACCCCGGACCAGTTGAACGTTGAAAAAATGGTCAATATTGATGAAATTTTAACATTTAATCTTTTGACTTTAAATGACGGTTGGATGTGAGTTATTACTTTTTCAACTACAATAAGTGTGTTTAAAGTCATTTCTGTGCCTGAAATTGGTCAAAATTGAAGATTTTGAGTAAGCAAAACTCTGTAAAAATGGCAATTTTGGTCACTGTGAGGGTTTAAAAAGTGGTTATTCAACATGAGGCCCGATCCAAATGACATTTTGAATCATTTTTGGTAGAGTCCAAAAAATCCATTTTCTGATGAAAAACGATGACCCCGGACCAGTCGAACGTTGAAAAAATTGTCAATATTGATGAAATTTTAACATTTAATCTTTTGACTTTAAATGACGGTTGGATGTGAGTTATTACTTTTTCAACTAAAATAAGTGTGTTTAAAGTCATTTCTGTGCCTGAAATTGGTCAAAATTGAAGATTTTGAGTAAGCAAAACTCTGTAAAAATGGCAATTTTGGTCACTGTTAGGGTTTAAAAAGTGGTTATTCAACATGAGGCCCGATCCAAATGACATTTTGAATCATTTTTGGTAGAGTCCAAAAAATCCATTTTCTGATGAAAAACGATTACCCCGGACCAGTCGAACGTTGAAAAAATGGTCAATATTGATGAAATTTTAACATTTAATCTTTTGACTTTAAATGACGGTTGGATGTGAGTTATTACTTTTTCAACTAAAATAAGTGTGTTTAAAGTCATTTCTGTGCCTGAAATTGGTAAAAATTGAAGATTTTGAGTAAGCAAACTCTGTAAAAATGGCAATTTTGGTCACTGTGAGGGTTTAAAAAGTGGTTATTCAACATGAGGCCCGATCCAAATGACATTTTGAATCATTTTTGGTAGAGTCCAAAAAATCAATTTTCTGATGAAAAACGATGACCCCGGACCAGTCGAACGTTGAAAAAATGGTCAATATTGATGAAATTTTAATATTTAATCTTTTCACTTTAAATGACGGTTGGATGTGAGTTATTCCTTTTTCAACTAAAATAAGTGTGTTTAAAGTCATTTCTGTGCCTGAAATTGGTCAAAATTGTAGATTTTGAGTAAGCAAAACTCTGTAAAAATGGCAATTTTGGTCACTGTGAGGGTTTAAAAAGTGGTTATTCAACATGAGGCCCGATCCAAATGACATTTTGAATCATTTTTGGTAGAGTCCAAAAAATCAATTTTCTGATGAAAAACGATGACCCCGGACCAGTCGAACGTTGAAAAAATGGTCATATTGATGAAATTTTAACATTTAATCTTTTGACTTTAAATGACGGTTGGATGTGAGTTATTACTTTTTCAACTAAAATAAGTGTGTTTAAAGTCATTTTTGTGCCTGAAATTGGTCAAAATTGAAGATTTTGAGTAAGCAAAACTCTGTAAAAATGGCAGTTTTGGTCACTGTGAGGGTTTAAAAAGTGGTTATTCAACATGAGGCCTGATCCAAATGACATTTTGAATCATTTTTGGTAGAGTCCAAAAAATCAATTTTCTGATGAAAAACGATGACCCCGGACCAGTTGAACGTTGAAAAAATGGTCAATATTGATGAAATTTTAACATTTAATCTTTTGACTTTAAATGACGGTTGGATGTGAGTTATTACTTTTTCAACTACAATAAGTGTGTTTAAAGTCATTTCTGTGCCTGAAATTGGTCAAAATTGAAGATTTTGAGTAAGCAAAACTCTGTAAAAATGGCAATTTTGGTCACTGTTAGGGTTTAAAAAGTGGTTATTCAACATGAGGCCCGATCCAAATGACATTTTGAATCATTTTTGGTAGAGTCCAAAAAATCAATTTTCTGATGAAAAACGATGACCCCGGATCAGTCGAACGTTTAAAAAATGGTCAATATTGATGAAAGTTTAACATTTAATCTTTTGACTTTAAATGACGGTTGGATGTGAGTTATGACTTTTTCAACTACAATAAGTGTGTTTAAAGTCATTTCTGTGCCTGAAATTGGTCAAAATTGAAGATTTTGAGTAAGCAAAACTCTGTAAAAATGGCAATTTTGGTCACTGTGAGGGTTTAAAAAGTGGTTATTCAACATGAGGCCCGATCCAAATGACATTTTGAATCATTTTTGGTAGAGTCCAAAAAATCCATTTTCTGATGAAAAACGATGACCCCGGACCAGTCGAACGTTGAAAAAATTGTCAATATTGATGAAATTTTAACATTTAATCTTTTGACTTTAAATGACGGTTGGATGTGAGTTATTACTTTTTCAACTAAAATAAGTGTGTTTAAAGTCATTTCTGTGCCTGAAATTGGTCAAAATTGAAGATTTTGAGTAAGCAAAACTCTGTAAAAATGGCAATTTTGGTCACTGTGAGGGTTTAAAAAGTGGTTATTCAACATGAGGCCCGATCCAAATGACATTTTGAATCATTTTTGGTAGAGTCCAAAAAATCCATTTTCTGATGAAAAACGATGACCCCGGACCAGTCGAACGTTGAAAAAATTGTCAATATTGATGAAATTTTAACATTTAATCTTTTGACTTTAAATGACGGTTGGATGTGAGTTATTACTTTTTCAACTAAAATAAGTGTGTTTAAAGTCATTTCTGTGCCTGAAATTGGTCAAAATTGAAGATTTTGAGTAAGCAAAACTCTGTAAAAATGGCAATTTTGGTCACTGTTAGGGTTTAAAAAGTGGTTATTCAACATGAGGCCCGATCCAAATGACATTTTGAATCATTTTTGGTAGAGTCCAAAAAATCAATTTTCTGATGAAAAACGATGACCCCGGACCAGTTGAACGTTGAAAAAATGGTCAATATTGATGAAATTTTAACATTTAATCTTTTGACTTTAAATGATGGTTGGATGTGAGTTATTACTTTTTCAACTACAATAAGTGTGTTTAAAGTCATTTCTGTGCCTGAAATTGGTCAAAATTGAAGATTTTGAGTAAGCAAAACTCTGTAAAAATGGCAATTTTGGTCACTGTGAGGGTTTAAAAAGTGGTTATTCAACATGAGGCCCGATCCAAATGACATTTTGAATCATTTTTGGTAGAGTCCAAAAAATCCATTTTCTGATGAAAAACGATGACCCCGGACCAGTCGAACGTTGAAAAAATTGTCAATATTGATGAAATTTTAACATTTAATCTTTTGACTTTAAATGACGGTTGGATGTGAGTTATTACTTTTTCAACTAAAATAAGTGTGTTTAAAGTCATTTCTGTGCCTGAAATTGGTCAAAATTGAAGATTTTGAGTAAGCAAAACTCTGTAAAAATGGCAATTTTGGTCACTGTTAGGGTTTAAAAAGTGGTTATTCAACATGAGGCCCGATCCAAATGACATTTTGAATCATTTTTGGTAGAGTCCAAAAAATCCATTTTCTGATGAAAAACGATTACCCCGGACCAGTCGAACGTTGAAAAAATGGTCAATATTGATGAAATTTTAACATTTAATCTTTTGACTTTAAATGACGGTTGGATGTGAGTTATTACTTTTTCAACTAAAATAAGTGTGTTTAAAGTCATTTCTGTGCCTGAAATTGGTAAAAATTGAAGATTTTGAGTAAGCAAACTCTGTAAAAATGGCAATTTTGGTCACTGTGAGGGTTTAAAAAGTGGTTATTCAACATGAGGCCCGATCCAAATGACATTGTGAATCATTTTTGGTAGAGTCCAAAAAATCAATTTTCTGATGAAAAACGATGACCCCGGACCAGTCGAACGTTGAAAAAATGGTCAATATTGATGAAATTTTAATATTTAATCTTTTGACTTTAAATGATGGTTGGATGTGAGTTATTACTTTTTCAACTACAATAAGTGTGTTTAAAGTCATTTCTGTGCCTGAAATTGGTCAAAATTGAAGATTTTGAGTAAGCAAAACTCTGTAAAAATGGCAGTTTTGGTCACTGTGAGGGTTTAAAAAGTGGTTATTCAACATGAGGCCCGATCCAAATGACATTTTGAATCATTTTTGGTAGAGTCCAAAAAATCAATTTTCTGATGAAAAACGATGACCCTGGACCAGTCGAACGTTGAAAAAATGGTCAATATTGATGAAATTTTAATATTTAATCTTTTGACTTTAAATGACGGTTGGATGTGAGTTATTACTTTTTCAACTAAAATAAGTGTGTTTAAAGTCATTTCTGTGCCTGAAATTGGTAAAAATTGAAGATTTTGAGTAAGCAAACTCTGTAAAAATGGCAATTTTGGTCACTGTGAGGGTTTAAAAAGTGGTTATTCAACATGAGGCCCGATCCAAATGACATTGTGAATCATTTTTGGTAGAGTCCAAAAAATCAATTTTCTGATGAAAAACGATGACCCCGGACCAGTCGAACGTTGAAAAAATGGTCAATATTGATGAAATTTTAATATTTAATCTTTTGACTTTAAATGATGGTTGGATGTGAGTTATTACTTTTTCAACTACAATAAGTGTGTTTAAAGTCATTTCTGTGCCTGAAATTGGTCAAAATTGAAGATTTTGAGTAAGCAAAACTCTGTAAAAATGGCAGTTTTGGTCACTGTGAGGGTTTAAAAAGTGGTTATTCAACATGAGGCCCAATCCAAATGACATTTTGAATCATTTTTGGTAGAGTCCAAAAAATCAATTTTCTGATGAAAAACGATGACCCTGGACCAGTCGAACGTTGAAAAAATGGTCAATATTGATGAAATTTTAATATTTAATCTTTTGACTTTAAATGATGGTTGGATGTGAGTTATTACTTTTTCAACTACAATAAGTGTGTTTAAAGTCATTTCTGTGCCTGAAATTGGTCAAAATTGAAGATTTTGAGTAAGCAAAACTCTGTAAAAATGGCAATTTTGGTCACTGTTAGGGTTTAAAAAGTGGTTATTCAACATGAGGCCCGATCCAAATGACATTTTGAATCATTTTTGGTAGAGTCCAAAAAATCCATTTTCTGATGAAAAACGATTACCCCGGACCAGTCGAACGTTGAAAAAATGGTCAATATTGATGAAATTTTAACATTTAATCTTTTGACTTTAAATGACGGTTGGATGTGAGTTATTACTTTTTCAACTACAATAAGTGTGTTTAAAGTCATTTCTGTGCCTGAAATTGGTCAAAATTGAAGATTTTGAGTAAGCAAAACTCTGTAAAAATGGCAATTTTGGTCACTGTGAGGGTTTAAAAAGTGGTTATTCAACATGAGGCCCGATCCAAATGACATTTTGAATCATTTTTGGTAGAGTCCAAAAAATCAATTTTCTGATGAAAAACGATGACCCCGGATCAGTCGAACGTTTAAAAAATGGTCAATATTGATGAAAGTTTAACATTTAATCTTTTGACTTTAAATGACGGATGGATGTGAGTTATGACTTTTTCAACTAAAATAAGTGTGTTTAAAGTCATTTCTGTGCCTGAAATTGGTCAAAATTGAAGATTTTGAGTAAGCAAAACTCTGTAAAAATGGCAATTTTGGTCACTGTGAGGGTTTAAAAAGTGGTTATTCAACATGAGGCCCGATCCAAATGACATTTTGAATCATTTTTGGTAGAGTCCAAAAAATCAATTTTCTGATGAAAAACGATGACCCCGGACCAGTCGAACGTTGAAAAAATGGTCAATATTGATGAAATTTTAACATTTAATCTTTTGACTTTAAATGACGGTTGGATGTGAGTTATTACTTTTTCAACTAAAATAAGTGTGTTTAAAGTCATTTCTGTGCCTGAAATTGGTCAAAATTGAAGATTTTGAGTAAGCAAAACTCTGTAAAAATGGCAATTTTGGTCACTGTTAGGGTTTAAAAAGTGGTTATTCAACATGAGGCCCGATCCAAATGACATTTTGAATCATTTTTGGTAGAGTCCAAAAAATCAATTTTCTGATGAAAAACGATGACCCCGGACCAGTTGAACGTTGAAAAAATGGTCAATATTGATGAAATTTTAACATTTAATCTTTTGACTTTAAATGACGGTTGGATGTGAGTTATTACTTTTTCAACTAAAATAAGTGTGTTTAAAGTCATTTCTGTGCCTGAAATTGGTCAAAATTGAAGATTTTGAGTAAGCAAAACTCTGTAAAAATGGCAGTTTTGGTCACTGTGAGGGTTTAAAAAGTGGTTATTCAACATGAGGCCCGATCCAAATGACATTTTGAATCATTTTTGGTAGAGTCCAAAAAATCAATTTTCTGATGAAAAACGATGACCCCGGACCAGTCGAACGTTGAAAAAATGGTCAATATTGATGAAATTTTAACATTTAATCTTTTGACTTTAAATGACGGTTGGATGTGAGTTATTACTTTTTCAACTAAAATAAGTGTGTTTAAAGTCATTTCTGTGCCTGAAATTGGTCAAAATTGAAGATTTTGAGTAAGCAAAACTCTGTAAAAATGGCAGTTTTGGTCACTGTGAGGGTTTAAAAAGTGGTTATTCAACATGAGGCCTGATCCAAATGACATTTTGAATCATTTTTGGTAGAGTCCAAAAAATCAATTTTCTGATGAAAAACGATGACCAGTTGAACGTTGAAAAAATGGTCAATATTGATGAAATTTTAACATTTAATCTTTTGACTTTAAATGACGGTTGGATGTGAGTTATTACTTTTTCAACTAAAATAAGTGTGTTTAAAGTCATTTCTGTGCCTGAAATTGGTCAAAATTGAAGATTTTGAGTAAGCAAAACTCTGTAAAAATGGCAGTTTTGGTCACTGTGAGGGTTTAAAAAGTGGTTATTCAACATGAGGCCCGATCCAAATGACATTTTGAATCATTTTTGGTAGAGTCCAAAAAATCAATTTTCTGATGAAAAACGATGACCCCGGACCAGTCGAACGTTGAAAAAATGGTCAATATTGATGAAATTTTAATATTTAATCTTTTGACTTTAAATGATGGTTGGATGTGAGTTATTACTTTTTCAACTACAATAAGTGTGTTTAAAGTCATTTCTGTGCCTGAAATTGGTCAAAATTGAAGATTTTGAGTAAGCAAAACTCTGTAAAAATGGCAGTTTTGGTCACTGTGAGGGTTTAAAAAGTGGTTATTCAACATGAGGCCCGATCCAAATGACATTTTGAATCATTTTTGGTAGAGTCCAAAAAATCAATTTTCTGATGAAAAACGATGACCCTGGACCAGTCGAACGTTGAAAAAATGGTCAATATTGATGAAATTTTAATATTTAATCTTTTGACTTTAAATGATGGTTGGATGTGAGTTATTACTTTTTCAACTACAATAAGTGTGTTTAAAGTCATTTCTGTGCCTGAAATTGGTCAAAATTGAAGATTTTGAGTAAGCAAAACTCTGTAAAAATGGCAATTTTGGTCACTGTGAGGGTTTAAAAAGTGGTTATTCAACATGAGGCCCGATCCAAATGACATTTTGAATCATTTTTGGTAGAGTCCAAAAAATCCATTTTCTGATGAAAAACGATGACCCCGGACCAGTCGAACGTTGAAAAAATTGTCAATATTGATGAAATTTTAACATTTAATCTTTTGACTTTAAATGACGGTTGGATGTGAGTTATTACTTTTTCAACTAAAATAAGTGTGTTTAAAGTCATTTCTGTGCCTGAAATTGGTCAAAATTGAAGATTTTGAGTAAGCAAAACTCTGTAAAAATGGCAATTTTGGTCACTGTTAGGGTTTAAAAAGTGGTTATTCAACATGAGGCCCGATCCAAATGACATTTTGAATCATTTTTGGTAGAGTCCAAAAAATCCATTTTCTGATGAAAAACGATTACCCCGGACCAGTCGAACGTTGAAAAAATGGTCAATATTGATGAAATTTTAACATTTAATCTTTTGACTTTAAATGACGGTTGGATGTGAGTTATTACTTTTTCAACTAAAATAAGTGTGTTTAAAGTCATTTCTGTGCCTGAAATTGGTAAAAATTGAAGATTTTGAGTAAGCAAACTCTGTAAAAATGGCAATTTTGGTCACTGTGAGGGTTTAAAAAGTGGTTATTCAACATGAGGCTTGATTCAAATGACATTTTGAATCATTTTTGGTAGAGTCCAAAAAATCAATTTTCTAATGAAAAACGATGACCCCGGACCAGTCGAACGTTGAAAAAATGGTCAATATTGATGAAATTTTAATATTTAATCTTTTCACTTTAAATGACGGTTGGATGTGAGTTATTCCTTTTTCAACTAAAATAAGTGTGTTTAAAGTCATTTCTGTGCCTGAAATTGGTCAAAATTGTAGATTTTGAGTAAGCAAAACTCTGTAAAAATGGCAATTTTGGTCACTGTGAGGGTTTAAAAAGTGGTTATTCAACATGAGGCCTGATCCAAATGACATTTTGAATCATTTTTGGTAGAGTCCAAAAAATCAATTTTCTGATGAAAAACGATGACCCCGGACCAGTCGAACGTTGAAAAAATGGTCAATATTGATGAAATTTTAACATTTAATCTTTTGACTTTAAATGACGGTTGGATGTGAGTTATTACTTTTTCAACTAAAATAAGTGTGTTTAAAGTCATTTCTGTGCCTGAAATTGGTCAAAATTGAAGATTTTGAGTAAGCAAAACTCTGTAAAAATGGCAGTTTTGGTCACTGTGAGGGTTTAAAAAGTGGTTATTCAACATGAGGCCTGATCCAAATGACATTTTGAATCATTTTTGGTAGAGTCCAAAAAATCAATTTTCTGATGAAAAACGATGACCCCGGACCAGTTGAACGTTGAAAAAATGGTCAATATTGATGAAATTTTAACATTTAATCTTTTGACTTTAAATGACGGTTGGATGTGAGTTATTACTTTTTCAACTACAATAAGTGTGTTTAAAGTCATTTCTGTGCCTGAAATTGGTCAAAATTGAAGATTTTGAGTAAGCAAAACTCTGTAAAAATGGCAATTTTGGTCACTGTTAGGGTTTAAAAAGTGGTTATTCAACATGAGGCCCGATCCAAATGACATTTTGAATCATTTTTGGTAGAGTCCAAAAAATTAATTTTCTGATGAAAAACGATGACCCCGGACCAGTTGAACGTTGAAAAAATGGTCAATATTGATGAAATTTTAACATTTAATCTTTTGACTTTAAATGATGGTTGGATGTGAGTTATTACTTTTTCAACTACAATAAGTGTGTTTAAAGTCATTTCTGTGCCTGAAATTGGTCAAAATTGAAGATTTTGAGTAAGCAAAACTCTGTAAAAATGGCAATTTTGGTCACTGTTAGGGTTTAAAAAGTGGTTATTCAACATGAGGCCCGATCCAAATGACATTTTGAATCATTTTTGGTAGAGTCCAAAAAATCCATTTTCTGATGAAAAACGATTACCCCGGACCAGTCGAACGTTGAAAAAATGGTCAATATTGATGAAATTTTAACATTTAATCTTTTGACTTTAAATGACGGTTGGATGTGAGTTATTACTTTTTCAACTAAAATAAGTGTGTTTAAAGTCATTTCTGTGCCTGAAATTGGTAAAAATTGAAGATTTTGAGTAAGCAAACTCTGTAAAAATGGCAATTTTGGTCACTGTGAGGGTTTAAAAAGTGGTTATTCAACATGAGGCCCGATCCAAATGACATTGTGAATCATTTTTGGTAGAGTCCAAAAAATCAATTTTCTGATGAAAAACGATGACCCCGGACCAGTCGAACGTTGAAAAAATGGTCAATATTGATGAAATTTTAATATTTAATCTTTTCACTTTAAATGACGGTTGGATGTGAGTTATTCCTTTTTCAACTAAAATAAGTGTGTTTAAAGTCATTTCTGTGCCTGAAATTGGTCAAAATTGTAGATTTTGAGTAAGCAAAACTCTGTAAAAATGGCAATTTTGGTCACTGTGAGGGTTTAAAAAGTGGTTATTCAACATGAGGCCCGATCCAAATGACATTTTGAATCATTTTTGGTAGAGTCCAAAAAATCAATTTTCTGATGAAAAACGATGACCCCGGACCAGTCGAACGTTGAAAAAATGGTCAATATTGATGAAATTTTAACATTTAATCTTTTGACTTTAAATGACGGTTGGATGTGAGTTATTACTTTTTCAACTAAAATAAGTGTGTTTAAAGTCATTTCTGTGCCTGAAATTGGTCAAAATTGAAGATTTTGAGTAAGCAAAACTCTGTAAAAATGGCAGTTTTGGTCACTGTGAGGGTTTAAAAAGTGGTTATTCAACATGAGGCCTGATCCAAATGACATTTTGAATCATTTTTGGTAGAGTCCAAAAAATCAATTTTCTGATGAAAAACGATGACCCCGGACCAGTTGAACGTTGAAAAAATGGTCAATATTGATGAAATTTTAACATTTAATCTTTTGACTTTAAATGACGGTTGGATGTGAGTTATTACTTTTTCAACTACAATAAGTGTGTTTAAAGTCATTTCTGTGCCTGAAATTGGTCAAAATTGAAGATTTTGAGTAAGCAAAACTCTGTAAAAATGGCAATTTTGGTCACTGTTAGGGTTTAAAAAGTGGTTATTCAACATGAGGCCCGATCCAAATGACATTTTGAATCATTTTTGGTAGAGTCCAAAAAATCAATTTTCTGATGAAAAACGATGACCCCGGATCAGTCGAACGTTTAAAAAATGGTCAATATTGATGAAAGTTTAACATTTAATCTTTTGACTTTAAATGACGGTTGGATGTGAGTTATGACTTTTTCAACTACAATAAGTGTGTTTAAAGTCATTTCTGTGCCTGAAATTGGTCAAAATTGAAGATTTTGAGTAAGCAAAACTCTGTAAAAATGGCAATTTTGGTCACTGTGAGGGTTTAAAAAGTGGTTATTCAACATGAGGCCCGATCCAAATGACATTTTGAATCATTTTTGGTAGAGTCCAAAAAATCCATTTTCTGATGAAAAACGATGACCCCGGACCAGTCGAACGTTGAAAAAATTGTCAATATTGATGAAATTTTAACATTTAATCTTTTGACTTTAAATGACGGTTGGATGTGAGTTATTACTTTTTCAACTAAAATAAGTGTGTTTAAAGTCATTTCTGTGCCTGAAATTGGTCAAAATTGAAGATTTTGAGTAAGCAAAAACTCTGTAAAAATGGCAATTTTGGTCACTGTTAGGGTTTAAAAAGTGGTTATTCAACATGAGGCCCGATCCAAATGACATTTTGAATCATTTTTGGTAGAGTCCAAAAAATCCATTTTCTGATGAAAAACGATTACCCCGGACCAGTCGAACGTTGAAAAAATGGTCAATATTGATGAAATTTTAACATTTAATCTTTTGACTTTAAATGACGGTTGGATGTGAGTTATTACTTTTTCAACTACAATAAGTGTGTTTAAAGTCATTTCTGTGCCTGAAATTGGTCAAAATTGAAGATTTTGAGTAAGCAAAACTCTGTAAAAATGGCAATTTTGGTCACTGTGAGGGTTTAAAAAGTGGTTATTCAACATGAGGCCCGATCCAAATGACATTTTGAATCATTTTTGGTAGAGTCCAAAAAATCAATTTTCTGATGAAAAACGATGACCCCGGATCAGTCGAACGTTTAAAAAATGGTCAATATTGATGAAAGTTTAACATTTAATCTTTTGACTTTAAATGACGGATGGATGTGAGTTATGACTTTTTCAACTAAAATAAGTGTGTTTAAAGTCATTTCTGTGCCTGAAATTGGTCAAAATTGAAGATTTTGAGTAAGCAAAACTCTGTAAAAATGGCAATTTTGGTCACTGTGAGGGTTTAAAAAGTGGTTATTCAACATGAGGCCCGATCCAAATGACATTTTGAATCATTTTTGGTAGAGTCCAAAAAATCAATTTTCTGATGAAAAACGATGACCCCGGACCAGTCGAACGTTGAAAAAATGGTCAATATTGATGAAATTTTAACATTTAATCTTTTGACTTTAAATGACGGTTGGATGTGAGTTATTACTTTTTCAACTAAAATAAGTGTGTTTAAAGTCATTTCTGTGCCTGAAATTGGTCAAAATTGAAGATTTTGAGTAAGCAAAACTCTGTAAAAATGGCAATTTTGGTCACTGTTAGGGTTTAAAAAGTGGTTATTCAACATGAGGCCCGATCCAAATGACATTTTGAATCATTTTTGGTAGAGTCCAAAAAATCAATTTTCTGATGAAAAACGATGACCCCGGACCAGTTGAACGTTGAAAAAATGGTCAATATTGATGAAATTTTAACATTTAATCTTTTGACTTTAAATGACGGTTGGATGTGAGTTATTACTTTTTCAACTAAAATAAGTGTGTTTAAAGTCATTTCTGTGCCTGAAATTGGTCAAAATTGAAGATTTTGAGTAAGCAAAACTCTGTAAAAATGGCAGTTTTGGTCACTGTGAGGGTTTAAAAAGTGGTTATTCAACATGAGGCCCGATCCAAATGACATTTTGAATCATTTTTGGTAGAGTCCAAAAAATCCATTTTCTGATGAAAAACGATGACCCCGGACCAGTCGAACGTTGAAAAAATTGTCAATATTGATGAAATTTTAACATTTAATCTTTTGACTTTAAATGACGGTTGGATGTGAGTTATTACTTTTTCAACTAAAATAAGTGTGTTTAAAGTCATTTCTGTGCCTGAAATTGGTCAAAATTGAAGATTTTGAGTAAGCAAAACTCTGTAAAAATGGCAATTTTGGTCACTGTTAGGGTTTAAAAAGTGGTTATTCAACATGAGGCCCGATCCAAATGACATTTTGAATCATTTTTGGTAGAGTCCAAAAAATCCATTTTCTGATGAAAAACGATGACCCCGGACCAGTCGAACGTTGAAAAAATGGTCAATATTGATGAAATTTTAACATTTAATCTTTTGACTTTAAATGACGGTTGGATGTGAGTTATTACTTTTTCAACTAAAATAAGTGTGTTTAAAGTCATTTCTGTGCCTGAAATTGGTAAAAATTGAAGATTTTGAGTAAGCAAACTCTGTAAAAATGGCAATTTTGGTCACTGTGAGGGTTTAAAAAGTGGTTATTCAACATGAGGCCCGATCCAAATGACATTTTGAATCATTTTTGGTAGAGTCCAAAAAATCAATTTTCTGATGAAAAACGATGACCCCGGACCAGTCGAACGTTGAAAAAATGGTCAATATTGATGAAATTTTAACATTTAATCTTTTGACTTTAAATGACGGTTGGATGTGAGTTATTCCTTTTTCAACTAAAATAAGTGTGTTTAAAGTCATTTCTGTGCCTGAAATTGGTCAAAATTGTAGATTTTGAGTAAGCAAAACTCTGTAAAAATGGCAATTTTGGTCACTGTGAGGGTTTAAAAAGTGGTTATTCAACATGAGGCCCGATCCAAATGACATTTTGAATCATTTTTGGTAGAGTCCAAAAAATCAATTTTCTGATGAAAAACGATGACCCCGGACCAGTCGAACGTTGAAAAAATGGTCAATATTGATGAAATTTTAACATTTAATCTTTTGACTTTAAATGACGGTTGGATGTGAGTTATTACTTTTTCAACTAAAATAAGTGTGTTTAAAGTCATTTCTGTGCCTGAAATTGGTCAAAATTGAAGATTTTGAGTAAGCAAAACTCTGTAAAAATGGCAGTTTTGGTCACTGTGAGGGTTTAAAAAGTGGTTATTCAACATGAGGCCTGATCCAAATGACATTTTGAATCATTTTTGGTAGAGTCCAAAAAATCAATTTTCTGATGAAAAACGATGACCCCGGACCAGTTGAACGTTGAAAAAATGGTCAATATTGATGAAATTTTAACATTTAATCTTTTGACTTTAAATGACGGTTGGATGTGAGTTATTACTTTTTCAACTACAATAAGTGTGTTTAAAGTCATTTCTGTGCCTGAAATTGGTCAAAATTGAAGATTTTGAGTAAGCAAAACTCTGTAAAAATGGCAATTTTGGTCACTGTTAGGGTTTAAAAAGTGGTTATTCAACATGAGGCCCGATCCAAATGACATTTTGAATCATTTTTGGTAGAGTCCAAAAAATCAATTTTCTGATGAAAAACGATGACCCCGGATCAGTCGAACGTTTAAAAAATGGTCAATATTGATGAAAGTTTAACATTTAATCTTTTGACTTTAAATGACGGTTGGATGTGAGTTATGACTTTTTCAACTAAAATAAGTGTGTTTAAAGTCATTTCTGTGCCTGAAATTGGTCAAAATTGAAGATTTTGAGTAAGCAAAACTCTGTAAAAATGGCAATTTTGGTCACTGTTAGGGTTTAAAAAGTGGTTATTCAACATGAGGCCCGATCCAAATGACATTTTGAATCATTTTTGGTAGAGTCCAAAAAATTAATTTTCTGATGAAAAACGATGACCCCGGACCAGTTGAACGTTGAAAAAATGGTCAATATTGATGAAATTTTAACATTTAATCTTTTGACTTTAAATGACGGTTGGATGTGAGTTATTACTTTTTCAACTACAATAAGTGTGTTTAAAGTCATTTCTGTGCCTGAAATTGGTCAAAATTGAAGATTTTGAGTAAGCAAAACTCTGTAAAAATGGCAATTTTGGTCACTGTGAGGGTTTAAAAAGTGGTTATTCAACATGAGGCCCGATCCAAATGACATTTTGAATCATTTTTGGTAGAGTCCAAAAAATCCATTTTCTGATGAAAAACGATGACCCCGGACCAGTCGAACGTTGAAAAAATTGTCAATATTGATGAAATTTTAACATTTAATCTTTTGACTTTAAATGACGGTTGGATGTGAGTTATTACTTTTTCAACTAAAATAAGTGTGTTTAAAGTCATTTCTGTGCCTGAAATTGGTCAAAATTGAAGATTTTGAGTAAGCAAAAACTCTGTAAAAATGGCAATTTTGGTCACTGTTAGGGTTTAAAAAGTGGTTATTCAACATGAGGCCCGATCCAAATGACATTTTGAATCATTTTTGGTAGAGTCCAAAAAATCCATTTTCTGATGAAAAACGATTACCCCGGACCAGTCGAACGTTGAAAAAATGGTCAATATTGATGAAATTTTAACATTTAATCTTTTGACTTTAAATGACGGTTGGATGTGAGTTATTACTTTTTCAACTACAATAAGTGTGTTTAAAGTCATTTCTGTGCCTGAAATTGGTCAAAATTGAAGATTTTGAGTAAGCAAAACTCTGTAAAAATGGCAATTTTGGTCACTGTGAGGGTTTAAAAAGTGGTTATTCAACATGAGGCCCGATCCAAATGACATTTTGAATCATTTTTGGTAGAGTCCAAAAAATCAATTTTCTGATGAAAAACGATGACCCCGGATCAGTCGAACGTTTAAAAAATGGTCAATATTGATGAAAGTTTAACATTTAATCTTTTGACTTTAAATGACGGTTGGATGTGAGTTATGACTTTTTCAACTAAAATAAGTGTGTTTAAAGTCATTTCTGTGCCTGAAATTGGTCAAAATTGAAGATTTTGAGTAAGCAAAACTCTGTAAAAATGGCAATTTTGGTCACTGTGAGGGTTTAAAAAGTGGTTATTCAACATGAGGCCCGATCCAAATGACATTTTGAATCATTTTTGGTAGAGTCCAAAAAATCAATTTTCTGATGAAAAACGATGACCCCGGACCAGTCGAACGTTGAAAAAATGTTCAATATTGATGAAATTTTAACATTTAATCTTTTGACTTTAAATGACGGTTGGATGTGAGTTATTACTTTTTCAACTAAAATAAGTGTGTTTAAAGTCATTTCTGTGCCTGAAATTGGTCAAAATTGAAGATTTTGAGTAAGCAAAACTCTGTAAAAATGGCAATTTTGGTCACTGTTAGGGTGTAAAAAGTGGTTATTCAACATGAGGCCCGATCCAAATGACATTTTGAATCATTTTTGGTAGAGTCCAAAAAATCAATTTTCTGATGAAAAACGATGACCCCGGACCAGTTGAACGTTGAAAAAATGGTCAATATTGATGAAATTTTAACATTTAATCTTTTGACTTTAAATGACGGTTGGATGTGAGTTATTACTTTTTCAACTAAAATAAGTGTGTTTAACGTCATTTCTGTGCCTGAAATTGGTCAAAATTGAAGATTTTGAGTAAGCAAAACTCTGTAAAAATGGCAGTTTTGGTCACTGTGAGGGTTTAAAAAGTGGTTATTCAACATGAGGCCCGATCCAAATGACATTTTGAATCATTTTTGGTAGAGTCCAAAAAATCAATTTTCTGATGAAAAACGATGACCCCGGACCAGTCGAACGTTGAAAAAATGGTCAATATTGATGAAATTTTAACATTTAATCTTTTGACTTTAAATGACGGTTGGATGTGAGGTATTACTTTTTCAACTAAAATAAGTGTGTTTAAAGTCATTTCTGTGCCTGAAATTGGTCAAAATTGAAGATTTTGAGTAAGCAAAACTCTGTAAAAATGGCAGTTTTGGTCACTGTGAGGGTTTAAAAAGTGGTTATTCAACATGAGGCCCGATCCAAATGACATTTTGAATCATTTTTGGTAGAGTCCAAAAAATCAATTTTCTGATGAAAAACGATGACCCCGGACCAGTCGAACGTTGAAAAAATGGTCAATATTGATGAAATTTTAATATTTAATCTTTTGACTTTAAATGATGGTTGGATGTGAGTTATTACTTTTTCAACTACAATAAGTGTGTTTAAAGTCATTTCTGTGCCTGAAATTGGTCAAAATTGAAGATTTTGAGTAAGCAAAACTCTGTAAAAATGGCAGTTTTGGTCACTGTGAGGGTTTAAAAAGTGGTTATTCAACATGAGGCCCGATCCAAATGACATTTTGAATCATTTTTGGTAGAGTCCAAAAAATCAATTTTCTGATGAAAAACGATGACCCTGGACCAGTCGAACGTTGAAAAAATGGTCAATATTGATGAAATTTTAATATTTAATCTTTTGACTTTAAATGATGGTTGGATGTGAGTTATTACTTTTTCAACTACAATAAGTGTGTTTAAAGTCATTTCTGTGCCTGAAATTGGTCAAAATTGAAGATTTTGAGTAAGCAAAACTCTGTAAAAATGGCAATTTTGGTCACTGTGAGGGTTTAAAAAGTGGTTATTCAACATGAGGCCCGATCCAAATGACATTTTGAATCATTTTTGGTAGAGTCCAAAAAATCCATTTTCTGATGAAAAACGATGACCCCGGACCAGTCGAACGTTGAAAAAATTGTCAATATTGATGAAATTTTAACATTTAATCTTTTGACTTTAAATGACGGTTGGATGTGAGTTATTACTTTTTCAACTAAAATAAGTGTGTTTAAAGTCATTTCTGTGCCTGAAATTGGTCAAAATTGAAGATTTTGAGTAAGCAAAACTCTGTAAAAATGGCAATTTTGGTCACTGTTAGGGTTTAAAAAGTGGTTATTCAACATGAGGCCCGATCCAAATGACATTTTGAATCATTTTTGGTAGAGTCCAAAAAATCCATTTTCTGATGAAAAACGATTACCCCGGACCAGTCGAACGTTGAAAAAATGGTCAATATTGATGAAATTTTAACATTTAATCTTTTGACTTTAAATGACGGTTGGATGTGAGTTATTACTTTTTCAACTAAAATAAGTGTGTTTAAAGTCATTTCTGTGCCTGAAATTGGTAAAAATTGAAGATTTTGAGTAAGCAAACTCTGTAAAAATGGCAATTTTGGTCACTGTGAGGGTTTAAAAAGTGGTTATTCAACATGAGGCCCGATCCAAATGACATTTTGAATCATTTTTGGTAGAGTCCAAAAAATCAATTTTCTGATGAAAAACGATGACCCCGGACCAGTCGAACGTTGAAAAAATGGTCAATATTGATGAAATTTTAATATTTAATCTTTTCACTTTAAATGACGGTTGGATGTGAGTTATTACTTTTTCAACTAAAATAAGTGTGTTTAAAGTCATTTCTGTGCCTGAAATTGGTCAAAATTGAAGATTTTGAGTAAGCAAAACTCTGTAAAAATGGCAGTTTTGGTCACTGTGAGGGTTTAAAAAGTGGTTATTCAACATGAGGCCCGATCCAAATGACATTTTGAATCATTTTTGGTAGAGTCCAAAAAATCAATTTTCTGATGAAAAACGATGACCCCGGACCAGTCGAACGTTGAAAAAATGGTCAATATTGATGAAATTTTAACATTTAATCTTTTGACTTTAAATGACGGTTGGATGTGAGTTATTACTTTTTCAACTAAAATAAGTGTGTTTAAAGTCATTTCTGTGCCTGAAATTGGTCAAAATTGAAGATTTTGAGTAAGCAAAACTCTGTAAAAATGGCAGTTTTGGTCACTGTTAGGGTTTAAAAAGTGGTTATTCAACATGAGGCCCGATCCAAATGACATTTTGAATCATTTTTGGTAGAGTCCAAAAAATCAATTTTCTGATGAAAAACGATGACCCCGGACCAGTCGAACGTTGAAAAAATGGTCAATATTGATGAAATTTTAATATTTAATCTTTTGACTTTAAATGATGGTTGGATGTGAGTTATTACTTTTTCAACTACAATAAGTGTGTTTAAAGTCATTTCTGTGCCTGAAATTGGTCAAAATTGAAGATTTTGAGTAAGCAAAACTCTGTAAAAATGGCAGTTTTGGTCACTGTGAGGGTTTAAAAAGTGGTTATTCAACATGAGGCCCGATCCAAATGACATTTTGAATCATTTTTGGTAGAGTCCAAAAAATCAATTTTCTGATGAAAAACGATGACCCTGGACCAGTCGAACGTTGAAAAAATGGTCAATATTGATGAAATTTTAATATTTAATCTTTTGACTTTAAATGATGGTTGGATGTGAGTTATTACTTTTTCAACTACAATAAGTGTGTTTAAAGTCATTTCTGTGCCTGAAATTGGTCAAAATTGAAGATTTTGAGTAAGCAAAACTCTGTAAAAATGGCAATTTTGGTCACTGTGAGGGTTTAAAAAGTGGTTATTCAACATGAGGCCCGATCCAAATGACATTTTGAATCATTTTTGGTAGAGTCCAAAAAATCCATTTTCTGATGAAAAACGATGACCCCGGACCAGTCGAACGTTGAAAAAATTGTCAATATTGATGAAATTTTAACATTTAATCTTTTGACTTTAAATGACGGTTGGATGTGAGTTATTACTTTTTCAACTAAAATAAGTGTGTTTAAAGTCATTTCTGTGCCTGAAATTGGTCAAAATTGAAGATTTTGAGTAAGCAAAACTCTGTAAAAATGGCAATTTTGGTCACTGTTAGGGTTTAAAAAGTGGTTATTCAACATGAGGCCCGATCCAAATGACATTTTGAATCATTTTTGGTAGAGTCCAAAAAATCCATTTTCTGATGAAAAACGATTACCCCGGACCAGTCGAACGTTGAAAAAATGGTCAATATTGATGAAATTTTAACATTTAATCTTTTGACTTTAAATGACGGTTGGATGTGAGTTATTACTTTTTCAACTAAAATAAGTGTGTTTAAAGTCATTTCTGTGCCTGAAATTGGTAAAAATTGAAGATTTTGAGTAAGCAAACTCTGTAAAAATGGCAATTTTGGTCACTGTGAGGGTTTAAAAAGTGGTTATTCAACATGAGGCCCGATCCAAATGACATTTTGAATCATTTTTGGTAGAGTCCAAAAAATCAATTTTCTGATGAAAAACGATGACCCCGGACCAGTCGAACGTTGAAAAAATGGTCAATATTGATGAAATTTTAATATTTAATCTTTTCACTTTAAATGACGGTTGGATGTGAGTTATTCCTTTTTCAACTAAAATAAGTGTGTTTAAAGTCATTTCTGTGCCTGAAATTGGTCAAAATTGTAGATTTTGAGTAAGCAAAACTCTGTAAAAATGGCAATTTTGGTCACTGTGAGGGTTTAAAAAGTGGTTATTCAACATGAGGCCTGATCCAAATGACATTTTGAATCATTTTTGGTAGAGTCCAAAAAATCAATTTTCTGATGAAAAACGATGACCCCGGACCAGTTGAACGTTGAAAAAATGGTCAATATTGATGAAATTTTAACATTTAATCTTTTGACTTTAAATGACGGTTGGATGTGAGTTATTACTTTTTCAACTACAATAAGTGTGTTTAAAGTCATTTCTGTGCCTGAAATTGGTCAAAATTGAAGATTTTGAGTAAGCAAAACTCTGTAAAAATGGCAATTTTGGTCACTGTTAGGGTTTAAAAAGTGGTTATTCAACACGAGGCCCGATCCAAATGACATTTTGAATCATTTTTGGTAGAGTCCAAAAAAATCAATTTTCTGATGAAAAACGATGACCCCGGATCAGTCGAACGTTTAAAAAATGGTCAATATTGATGAAAGTTTAACATTTAATCTTTTGACTTTAAATGACGGTTGGATGTGAGTTATGACTTTTTCAACTAAAATAAGTGTGTTTAAAGTCATTTCTGTGCCTGAAATTGGTCAAAATTGAAGATTTTGAGTAAGCAAAACTCTGTAAAAATGGCAATTTTGGTCACTGTTAGGGTTTAAAAAGTGGTTATTCAACATGAGGCCCGATCCAAATGACATTTTGAATCATTTTTGGTAGAGTCCAAAAAATTAATTTTCTGATGAAAAACGATGACCCCGGACCAGTTGAACGTTGAAAAAATGGTCAATATTGATGAAATTTTAACATTTAATCTTTTGACTTTAAATGACGGTTGGATGTGAGTTATTACTTTTTCAACTACAATAAGTGTGTTTAAAGTCATTTCTGTGCCTGAAATTGGTCAAAATTGAAGATTTTGAGTAAGCAAAACTCTGTAAAAATGGCAATTTTGGTCACTGTGAGGGTTTAAAAAGTGGTTATTCAACATGAGGCCCGATCCAAATGACATTTTGAATCATTTTTGGTAGAGTCCAAAAAATCCATTTTCTGATGAAAAACGATGACCCCGGACCAGTCGAACGTTGAAAAAATTGTCAATATTGATGAAATTTTAACATTTAATCTTTTGACTTTAAATGACGGTTGGATGTGAGTTATTACTTTTTCAACTAAAATAAGTGTGTTTAAAGTCATTTCTGTGCCTGAAATTGGTCAAAATTGAAGATTTTGAGTAAGCAAAAACTCTGTAAAAATGGCAATTTTGGTCACTGTTAGGGTTTAAAAAGTGGTTATTCAACATGAGGCCCGATCCAAATGACATTTTGAATCATTTTTGGTAGAGTCCAAAAAATCCATTTTCTGATGAAAAACGATTACCCCGGACCAGTCGAACGTTGAAAAAATGGTCAATATTGATGAAATTTTAACATTTAATCTTTTGACTTTAAATGACGGTTGGATGTGAGTTATTACTTTTTCAACTACAATAAGTGTGTTTAAAGTCATTTCTGTGCCTGAAATTGGTCAAAATTGAAGATTTTGAGTAAGCAAAACTCTGTAAAAATGGCAATTTTGGTCACTGTGAGGGTTTAAAAAGTGGTTATTCAACATGAGGCCCGATCCAAATGACATTTTGAATCATTTTTGGTAGAGTCCAAAAAATCAATTTTCTGATGAAAAACGATGACCCCGGACCAGTCGAACGTTGAAAAAATGGTCAATATTGATGAAATTTTAACATTTAATCTTTTGACTTTAAATGACGGTTGGATGTGAGTTATTACTTTTTCAACTAAAATAAGTGTGTTTAAAGTCATTTCTGTGCCTGAAATTGGTCAAAATTGAAGATTTTGAGTAAGCAAAACTCTGTAAAAATGGCAGTTTTGGTCACTGTGAGGGTTTAAAAAGTGGTTATTCAACATGAGGCCTGATCCAAATGACATTTTGAATCATTTTTGGTAGAGTCCAAAAAATCAATTTTCTGATGAAAAACGATGACCCCGGACCAGTTGAACGTTGAAAAAATGGTCAATATTGATGAAATTTTAACATTTAATCTTTTGACTTTAAATGACGGTTGGATGTGAGTTATTACTTTTTCAACTACAATAAGTGTGTTTAAAGTCATTTCTGTGCCTGAAATTGGTCAAAATTGAAGATTTTGAGTAAGCAAAACTCTGTAAAAATGGCAATTTTGGTCACTGTTAGGGTTTAAAAAGTGGTTATTCAACATGAGGCCCGATCCAAATGACATTTTGAATCATTTTTGGTAGAGTCCAAAAAATCAATTTTCTGATGAAAAACGATGACCCCGGATCAGTCGAACGTTTAAAAAATGGTCAATATTGATGAAAGTTTAACATTTAATCTTTTGACTTTAAATGACGGTTGGATGTGAGTTATGACTTTTTCAACTAAAATAAGTGTGTTTAAAGTCATTTCTGTGCCTGAAATTGGTCAAAATTGAAGATTTTGAGTAAGCAAAACTCTGTAAAAATGGCAATTTTGGTCACTGTTAGGGTTTAAAAAGTGGTTATTCAACATGAGGCCCGATCCAAATGACATTTTGAATCATTTTTGGTAGAGTCCAAAAAATTAATTTTCTGATGAAAAACGATGACCCCGGACCAGTTGAACGTTGAAAAAATGGTCAATATTGATGAAATTTTAACATTTAATCTTTTGACTTTAAATGACGGTTGGATGTGAGTTATTACTTTTTCAACTACAATAAGTGTGTTTAAAGTCATTTCTGTGCCTGAAATTGGTCAAAATTGAAGATTTTGAGTAAGCAAAACTCTGTAAAAATGGCAATTTTGGTCACTGTGAGGGTTTAAAAAGTGGTTATTCAACATGAGGCCCGATCCAAATGACATTTTGAATCATTTTTGGTAGAGTCCAAAAAATCCATTTTCTGATGAAAAACGATGACCCCGGACCAGTCGAACGTTGAAAAAATTGTCAATATTGATGAAATTTTAACATTTAATCTTTTGACTTTAAATGACGGTTGGATGTGAGTTATTACTTTTTCAACTAAAATAAGTGTGTTTAAAGTCATTTCTGTGCCTGAAATTGGTCAAAATTGAAGATTTTGAGTAAGCAAAAACTCTGTAAAAATGGCAATTTTGGTCACTGTTAGGGTTTAAAAAGTGGTTATTCAACATGAGGCCCGATCCAAATGACATTTTGAATCATTTTTGGTAGAGTCCAAAAAATCCATTTTCTGATGAAAAACGATTACCCCGGACCAGTCGAACGTTGAAAAAATGGTCAATATTGATGAAATTTTAACATTTAATCTTTTGACTTTAAATGACGGTTGGATGTGAGTTATTACTTTTTCAACTACAATAAGTGTGTTTAAAGTCATTTCTGTGCCTGAAATTGGTCAAAATTGAAGATTTTGAGTAAGCAAAACTCTGTAAAAATGGCAATTTTGGTCACTGTGAGGGTTTAAAAAGTGGTTATTCAACATGAGGCCCGATCCAAATGACATTTTGAATCATTTTTGGTAGAGTCCAAAAAATCAATTTTCTGATGAAAAACGATGACCCCGGATCAGTCGAACGTTTAAAAAATGGTCAATATTGATGAAAGTTTAACATTTAATCTTTTGACTTTAAATGACGGTTGGATGTGAGTTATGACTTTTTCAACTAAAATAAGTGTGTTTAAAGTCATTTCTGTGCCTGAAATTGGTCAAAATTGAAGATTTTGAGTAAGCAAAACTCTGTAAAAATGGCAATTTTGGTCACTGTGAGGGTTTAAAAAGTGGTTATTCAACATGAGGCCCGATCCAAATGACATTTTGAATCATTTTTGGTAGAGTCCAAAAAATCAATTTTCTGATGAAAAACGATGACCCCGGACCAGTCGAACGTTGAAAAAATGTTCAATATTGATGAAATTTTAACATTTAATCTTTTGACTTTAAATGACGGTTGGATGTGAGTTATTACTTTTTCAACTAAAATAAGTGTGTTTAAAGTCATTTCTGTGCCTGAAATTGGTCAAAATTGAAGATTTTGAGTAAGCAAAACTCTGTAAAAATGGCAATTTTGGTCACTGTTAGGGTTTAAAAAGTGGTTATTCAACATGAGGCCCGATCCAAATGACATTTTGAATCATTTTTGGTAGAGTCCAAAAAATCAATTTTCTGATGAAAAACGATGACCCCGGACCAGTTGAACGTTGAAAAAATGGTCAATATTGATGAAAGTTTAACATTTAATCTTTTGACTTTAAATGACGGTTGGATGTGAGTTATGACTTTTTCAACTAAAATAAGTGTGTTTAAAGTCATTTCTGTGCCTGAAATTGGTCAAAATTGAAGATTTTGAGTAAGCAAAACTCTGTAAAAATGGCAATTTTGGTCACTGTGAGGGTTTAAAAAGTGGTTATTCAACATGAGGCCCGATCCAAATGACATTTTGAATCATTTTTGGTAGAGTCCAAAAAATCAATTTTCTGATGAAAAACGATGACCCCGGACCAGTCGAACGTTGAAAAAATGTTCAATATTGATGAAATTTTAACATTTAATCTTTTGACTTTAAATGACGGTTGGATGTGAGTTATTACTTTTTCAACTAAAATAAGTGTGTTTAAAGTCATTTCTGTGCCTGAAATTGGTCAAAATTGAAGATTTTGAGTAAGCAAAACTCTGTAAAAATGGCAATTTTGGTCACTGTTAGGGTTTAAAAAGTGGTTATTCAACATGAGGCCCGATCCAAATGACATTTTGAATCATTTTTGGTAGAGTCCAAAAAATCAATTTTCTGATGAAAAACGATGACCCCGGACCAGTTGAACGTTGAAAAAATGGTCAATATTGATGAAATTTTAACATTTAATCTTTTGACTTTAAATGACGGTTGGATGTGAGTTATTACTTTTTCAACTAAAATAAGTGTGTTTAAAGTCATTTCTGTGCCTGAAATTGGTCAAAATTGAAGATTTTGAGTAAGCAAAACTCTGTAAAAATGGCAGTTTTGGTCACTGTGAGGGTTTAAAAAGTGGTTATTCAACATGAGGCCCGATCCAAATGACATTTTGAATCATTTTTGGTAGAGTCCAAAAAATCCATTTTCTGATGAAAAACGATGACCCCGGACCAGTCGAACGTTGAAAAAATGGTCAATATTGATGAAATTTTAACATTTAATCTTTTGACTTTAAATGACGGTTGGATGTGAGGTATTACTTTTTCAACTAAAATAAGTGTGTTTAAAGTCATTTCTGTGCCTGAAATTGGTCAAAATTGAAGATTTTGAGTAAGCAAAACTCTGTAAAAATGGCAGTTTTGGTCACTGTGAGGGTTTAAAAAGTGGTTATTCAACATGAGGCCCGATCCAAATGACATTTTGAATCATTTTTGGTAGAGTCCAAAAAATCAATTTTCTGATGAAAAACGATGACCCCGGACCAGTCGAACGTTGAAAAAATGGTCAATATTGATGAAATTTTAATATTTAATCTTTTGACTTTAAATGATGGTTGGATGTGAGTTATTACTTTTTCAACTACAATAAGTGTGTTTAAAGTCATTTCTGTGCCTGAAATTGGTCAAAATTGAAGATTTTGAGTAAGCAAAACTCTGTAAAAATGGCAGTTTTGGTCACTGTGAGGGTTTAAAAAGTGGTTATTCAACATGAGGCCCGATCCAAATGACATTTTGAATCATTTTTGGTAGAGTCCAAAAAATCAATTTTCTGATGAAAAACGATGACCCTGGACCAGTCGAACGTTGAAAAAATGGTCAATATTGATGAAATTTTAATATTTAATCTTTTGACTTTAAATGATGGTTGGATGTGAGTTATTACTTTTTCAACTACAATAAGTGTGTTTAAAGTCATTTCTGTGCCTGAAATTGGTCAAAATTGAAGATTTTGAGTAAGCAAAACTCTGTAAAAATGGCAATTTTGGTCACTGTGAGGGTTTAAAAAGTGGTTATTCAACATGAGGCCCGATCCAAATGACATTTTGAATCATTTTTGGTAGAGTCCAAAAAATCCATTTTCTGATGAAAAACGATGACCCCGGACCAGTCGAACGTTGAAAAAATTGTCAATATTGATGAAATTTTAACATTTAATCTTTTGACTTTAAATGACGGTTGGATGTGAGTTATTACTTTTTCAACTAAAATAAGTGTGTTTAAAGTCATTTCTGTGCCTGAAATTGGTCAAAATTGAAGATTTTGAGTAAGCAAAACTCTGTAAAAATGGCAATTTTGGTCACTGTTAGGGTTTAAAAAGTGGTTATTCAACATGAGGCCCGATCCAAATGACATTTTGAATCATTTTTGGTAGAGTCCAAAAAATCCATTTTCTGATGAAAAACGATTACCCCGGACCAGTCGAACGTTGAAAAAATGGTCAATATTGATGAAATTTTAACATTTAATCTTTTGACTTTAAATGACGGTTGGATGTGAGTTATTACTTTTTCAACTAAAATAAGTGTGTTTAAAGTCATTTCTGTGCCTGAAATTGGTAAAAATTGAAGATTTTGAGTAAGCAAACTCTGTAAAAATGGCAATTTTGGTCACTGTGAGGGTTTAAAAAGTGGTTATTCAACATGAGGCCCGATCCAAATGACATTTTGAATCATTTTTGGTAGAGTCCAAAAAATCAATTTTCTGATGAAAAACGATGACCCCGGACCAGTCGAACGTTGAAAAAATGGTCAATATTGATGAAATTTTAATATTTAATCTTTTCACTTTAAATGACGGTTGGATGTGAGTTATTACTTTTCAACTAAAATAAGTGTGTTTAAAGTCATTTCTGTGCCTGAAATTGGTCAAAATTGAAGATTTTGAGTAAGCAAAACTCTGTAAAAATGGCAGTTTTGGTCACTGTGAGGGTTTAAAAAGTGGTTATTCAACATGAGGCCCGATCCAAATGACATTTTGAATCATTTTTGGTAGAGTCCAAAAAATCAATTTTCTGATGAAAAACGATGACCCCGGACCAGTCGAACGTTGAAAAAATGGTCAATATTGATGAAATTTTAACATTTAATCTTTTGACTTTAAATGACGGTTGGATGTGAGTTATTACTTTTTCAACTAAAATAAGTGTGTTTAAAGTCATTTCTGTGCCTGAAATTGGTCAAAATTGAAGATTTTGAGTAAGCAAAACTCTGTAAAAATGGCAGTTTTGGTCACTGTGAGGGTTTAAAAAGTGGTTATTCAACATGAGGCCCGATCCAAATGACATTTTGAATCATTTTTGGTAGAGTCCAAAAAATCAATTTTCTGATGAAAAACGATGACCCCGGACCAGTCGAACGTTGAAAAAATGGTCAATATTGATGAAATTTTAATATTTAATCTTTTGACTTTAAATGATGGTTGGATGTGAGTTATTACTTTTTCAACTACAATAAGTGTGTTTAAAGTCATTTCTGTGCCTGAAATTGGTCAAAATTGAAGATTTTGAGTAAGCAAAACTCTGTAAAAATGGCAGTTTTGGTCACTGTGAGGGTTTAAAAAGTGGTTATTCAACATGAGGCCCGATCCAAATGACATTTTGAATCATTTTTGGTAGAGTCCAAAAAATCAATTTTCTGATGAAAAACGATGACCCTGGACCAGTCGAACGTTGAAAAAATGGTCAATATTGATGAAATTTTAATGTTTAATCTTTTGACTTTAAATGATGGTTGGATGTGAGTTATTACTTTTTCAACTACAATAAGTGTGTTTAAAGTCATTTCTGTGCCTGAAATTGGTCAAAATTGAAGATTTTGAGTAAGCAAAACTCTGTAAAAATGGCAATTTTGGTCACTGTGAGGGTTTAAAAAGTGGTTATTCAACATGAGGCCCGATCCAAATGACATTTTGAATCATTTTTGGTAGAGTCCAAAAAATCCATTTTCTGATGAAAAACGATGACCCCGGACCAGTCGAACGTTGAAAAAATTGTCAATATTGATGAAATTTTAACATTTAATCTTTTGACTTTAAATGACGGTTGGATGTGAGTTATTACTTTTTCAACTAAAATAAGTGTGTTTAAAGTCATTTCTGTGCCTGAAATTGGTCAAAATTGAAGATTTTGAGTAAGCAAAACTCTGTAAAAATGGCAATTTTGGTCACTGTTAGGGTTTAAAAAGTGGTTATTCAACATGAGGCCCGATCCAAATGACATTTTGAATCATTTTTGGTAGAGTCCAAAAAATCCATTTTCTGATGAAAAACGATTACCCCGGACCAGTCGAACGTTGAAAAAATGGTCAATATTGATGAAATTTTAACATTTAATCTTTTGACTTTAAATGACGGTTGGATGTGAGTTATTACTTTTTCAACTAAAATAAGTGTGTTTAAAGTCATTTCTGTGCCTGAAATTGGTAAAAATTGAAGATTTTGAGTAAGCAAACTCTGTAAAAATGGCAATTTTGGTCACTGTGAGGGTTTAAAAAGTGGTTATTCAACATGAGGCCCGATCCAAATGACATTTTGAATCATTTTTGGTAGAGTCCAAAAAATCAATTTTCTGATGAAAAACGATGACCCCGGACCAGTCGAACGTTGAAAAAATGGTCAATATTGATGAAATTTTAATATTTAATCTTTTCACTTTAAATGACGGTTGGATGTGAGTTATTCCTTTTTCAACTAAAATAAGTGTGTTTAAAGTCATTTCTGTGCCTGAAATTGGTCAAAATTGTAGATTTTGAGTAAGCAAAACTCTGTAAAAATGGCAATTTTGGTCACTGTGAGGGTTTAAAAAGTGGTTATTCAACATGAGGCCCGATCCAAATGACATTTTGAATCATTTTTGGTAGAGTCCAAAAAATCAATTTTCTGATGAAAAACGATGACCCCGGACCAGTCGAACGTTGAAAAAATGGTCAATATTGATGAAATTTTAACATTTAATCTTTTGACTTTAAATGACGGTTGGATGTGAGTTATTACTTTTTCAACTAAAATAAGTGTGTTTAAAGTCATTTCTGTGCCTGAAATTGGTCAAAATTGAAGATTTTGAGTAAGCAAAACTCTGTAAAAATGGCAGTTTTGGTCACTGTGAGGGTTTAAAAAGTGGTTATTCAACATGAGGCCTGATCCAAATGACATTTTGAATCATTTTTGGTAGAGTCCAAAAAATCAATTTTCTGATGAAAAACGATGACCCCGGACCAGTTGAACGTTGAAAAAATGGTCAATATTGATGAAATTTTAACATTTAATCTTTTGACTTTAAATGACGGTTGGATGTGAGTTATTACTTTTTCAACTACAATAAGTGTGTTTAAAGTCATTTCTGTGCCTGAAATTGGTCAAAATTGAAGATTTTGAGTAAGCAAAACTCTGTAAAAATGGCAATTTTGGTCACTGTTAGGGTTTAAAAAGTGGTTATTCAACATGAGGCCCGATCCAAATGACATTTTGAATCATTTTTGGTAGAGTCCAAAAAATCAATTTTCTGATGAAAAAGATGACCCCGGACCAGTCGAACGTTGAAAAAATGGTCAATATTGATGAAATTTTAACATTTAATCTTTTGACTTTAAATGACGGTTGGATGTGAGGTATTACTTTTTCAACTAAAATAAGTGTGTTTAAAGTCATTTCTGTGCCTGAAATTGGTCAAAATTGAAGATTTTGAGTAAGCAAAACTCTGTAAAAATGGCAGTTTTGGTCACTGTGAGGGTTTAAAAAGTGGTTATTCAACATGAGGCCCGATCCAAATGACATTTTGAATCATTTTTGGTAGAGTCCAAAAAATCAATTTTCTGATGAAAAACGATGACCCCGGACCAGTCGAACGTTGAAAAAATGGTCAATATTGATGAAATTTTAATATTTAATCTTTTGACTTTAAATGATGGTTGGATGTGAGTTATTACTTTTTCAACTACAATAAGTGTGTTTAAAGTCATTTCTGTGCCTGAAATTGGTCAAAATTGAAGATTTTGAGTAAGCAAAACTCTGTAAAAATGGCAGTTTTGGTCACTGTGAGGGTTTAAAAAGTGGTTATTCAACATGAGGCCCGATCCAAATGACATTTTGAATCATTTTTGGTAGAGTCCAAAAAATCAATTTTCTGATGAAAAACGATGACCCTGGACCAGTCGAACGTTGAAAAAATGGTCAATATTGATGAAATTTTAATATTTAATCTTTTGACTTTAAATGATGGTTGGATGTGAGTTATTACTTTTTCAACTACAATAAGTGTGTTTAAAGTCATTTCTGTGCCTGAAATTGGTCAAAATTGAAGATTTTGAGTAAGCAAAACTCTGTAAAAATGGCAATTTTGGTCACTGTGAGGGTTTAAAAAGTGGTTATTCAACATGAGGCCCGATCCAAATGACATTTTGAATCATTTTTGGTAGAGTCCAAAAAATCCATTTTCTGATGAAAAACGATGACCCCGGACCAGTCGAACGTTGAAAAAATTGTCAATATTGATGAAATTTTAACATTTAATCTTTTGACTTTAAATGACGGTTGGATGTGAGTTATTACTTTTTCAACTAAAATAAGTGTGTTTAAAGTCATTTCTGTGCCTGAAATTGGTCAAAATTGAAGATTTTGAGTAAGCAAAACTCTGTAAAAATGGCAATTTTGGTCACTGTTAGGGTTTAAAAAGTGGTTATTCAACATGAGGCCCGATCCAAATGACATTTTGAATCATTTTTGGTAGAGTCCAAAAAATCCATTTTCTGATGAAAAACGATTACCCCGGACCAGTCGAACGTTGAAAATATGGTCAATATTGATGAAATTTTAACATTTAATCTTTTGACTTTAAATGACGGTTGGATGTGAGTTATTACTTTTTCAACTAAAATAAGTGTGTTTAAAGTCATTTCTGTGCCTGAAATTGGTAAAAATTGAAGATTTTGAGTAAGCAAACTCTGTAAAAATGGCAATTTTGGTCACTGTGAGGGTTTAAAAAGTGGTTATTCAACATGAGGCCCGATCCAAATGACATTTTGAATCATTTTTGGTAGAGTCCAAAAAATCAATTTTCTGATGAAAAACGATGACCCCGGACCAGTCGAACGTTGAAAAAATGGTCAATATTGATGAAATTTTAATATTTAATCTTTTCACTTTAAATGACGGTTGGATGTGAGTTATTACTTTTTCAACTAAAATAAGTGTGTTTAAAGTCATTTCTGTGCCTGAAATTGGTCAAAATTGAAGATTTTGAGTAAGCAAAACTCTGTAAAAATGGCAGTTTTGGTCACTGTGAGGGTTTAAAAAGTGGTTATTCAACATGAGGCCCGATCCAAATGACATTTTGAATCATTTTTGGTAGAGTCCAAAAAATCCATTTTCTGATGAAAAACGATGACCCCGGACCAGTCGAACGTTGAAAAAATGGTCAATATTGATGAAATTTTAACATTTAATCTTTTGACTTTAAATGACGGTTGGATGTGAGTTATTACTTTTTCAACTAAAATAAGTGTGTTTAAAGTCATTTCTGTGCCTGAAATTGGTCAAAATTGAAGATTTTGAGTAAGCAAAACTCTGTAAAAATGGCAGTTTTGGTCACTGTGAGGGTTTAAAAAGTGGTTATTCAACATGAGGCCCGATCCAAATGACATTTTGAATCATTTTTGGTAGAGTCCAAAAAATCAATTTTCTGATGAAAAACGATGACCCCGGACCAGTCGAACGTTGAAAAAATGGTCAATATTGATGAAATTTTAATATTTAATCTTTTGACTTTAAATGATGGTTGGATGTGAGTTATTACTTTTTCAACTACAATAAGTGTGTTTAAAGTCATTTCTGTGCCTGAAATTGGTCAAAATTGAAGATTTTGAGTAAGCAAAACTCTGTAAAAATGGCAGTTTTGGTCACTGTGAGGGTTTAAAAAGTGGTTATTCAACATGAGGCCCGATCCAAATGACATTTTGAATCATTTTTGGTAGAGTCCAAAAAATCAATTTTCTGATGAAAAACGATGACCCTGGACCAGTCGAACGTTGAAAAAATGGTCAATATTGATGAAATTTTAATGTTTAATCTTTTGACTTTAAATGATGGTTGGATGTGAGTTATTACTTTTTCAACTACAATAAGTGTGTTTAAAGTCATTTCTGTGCCTGAAATTGGTCAAAATTGAAGATTTTGAGTAAGCAAAACTCTGTAAAAATGGCAATTTTGGTCACTGTGAGGGTTTAAAAAGTGGTTATTCAACATGAGGCCCGATCCAAATGACATTTTGAATCATTTTTGGTAGAGTCCAAAAAATCCATTTTCTGATGAAAAACGATGACCCCGGACCAGTCGAACGTTGAAAAAATTGTCAATATTGATGAAATTTTAACATTTAATCTTTTGACTTTAAATGACGGTTGGATGTGAGTTATTACTTTTTCAACTAAAATAAGTGTGTTTAAAGTCATTTCTGTGCCTGAAATTGGTCAAAATTGAAGATTTTGAGTAAGCAAAACTCTGTAAAAATGGCAGTTTTGGTCACTGTGAGGGTTTAAAAAGTGGTTATTCAACATGAGGCCCGATCCAAATGACATTTTGAATCATTTTTGGTAGAGTCCAAAAAATCAATTTTCTGATGAAAAACGATGACCCCGGATCAGTCGAACGTTTAAAAAATGGTCAATATTGATGAAAGTTTAACATTTAATCTTTTGACTTTAAATGACGGTTGGATGTGAGTTATGACTTTTTCAACTAAAATAAGTGTGTTTAAAGTCATTTCTGTGCCTGAAATTGGTCAAAATTGAAGATTTTGAGTAAGCAAAACTCTGTAAAAATGGCAATTTTGGTCACTGTGAGGGTTTAAAAAGTGGTTATTCAACATGAGGCCCGATCCAAATGACATTTTGAATCATTTTTGGTAGAGTCCAAAAAATCAATTTTCTGATGAAAAACGATGACCCCGGACCAGTCGAACGTTGAAAAAATGTTCAATATTGATGAAATTTTAACATTTAATCTTTTGACTTTAAATGACGGTTGGATGTGAGTTATTACTTTTTCAACTAAAATAAGTGTGTTTAAAGTCATTTCTGTGCCTGAAATTGGTCAAAATTGAAGATTTTGAGTAAGCAAAACTCTGTAAAAATGGCAATTTTGGTCACTGTTAGGGTGTAAAAAGTGGTTATTCAACATGAGGCCCGATCCAAATGACATTTTGAATCATTTTTGGTAGAGTCCAAAAAATCAATTTTCTGATGAAAAACGATGACCCCGGACCAGTTGAACGTTGAAAAAATGGTCAATATTGATGAAATTTTAACATTTAATCTTTTGACTTTAAATGACGGTTGGATGTGAGTTATTACTTTTTCAACTAAAATAAGTGTGTTTAACGTCATTTCTGTGCCTGAAATTGGTCAAAATTGAAGATTTTGAGTAAGCAAAACTCTGTAAAAATGGCAGTTTTGGTCACTGTGAGGGTTTAAAAAGTGGTTATTCAACATGAGGCCCGATCCAAATGACATTTTGAATCATTTTTGGTAGAGTCCAAAAAATCAATTTTCTGATGAAAAACGATGACCCCGGACCAGTCGAACGTTGAAAAAATGGTCAATATTGATGAAATTTTAACATTTAATCTTTTGACTTTAAATGACGGTTGGATGTGAGGTATTACTTTTTCAACTAAAATAAGTGTGTTTAAAGTCATTTCTGTGCCTGAAATTGGTCAAAATTGAAGATTTTGAGTAAGCAAAACTCTGTAAAAATGGCAGTTTTGGTCACTGTGAGGGTTTAAAAAGTGGTTATTCAACATGAGGCCCGATCCAAATGACATTTTGAATCATTTTTGGTAGAGTCCAAAAAATCAATTTTCTGATGAAAAACGATGACCCCGGACCAGTCGAACGTTGAAAAAATGGTCAATATTGATGAAATTTTAATATTTAATCTTTTGACTTTAAATGATGGTTGGATGTGAGTTATTACTTTTTCAACTACAATAAGTGTGTTTAAAGTCATTTCTGTGCCTGAAATTGGTCAAAATTGAAGATTTTGAGTAAGCAAAACTCTGTAAAAATGGCAGTTTTGGTCACTGTGAGGGTTTAAAAAGTGGTTATTCAACATGAGGCCCGATCCAAATGACATTTTGAATCATTTTTGGTAGAGTCCAAAAAATCAATTTTCTGATGAAAAACGATGACCCTGGACCAGTCGAACGTTGAAAAAATGGTCAATATTGATGAAATTTTAATATTTAATCTTTTGACTTTAAATGATGGTTGGATGTGAGTTATTACTTTTTCAACTACAATAAGTGTGTTTAAAGTCATTTCTGTGCCTGAAATTGGTCAAAATTGAAGATTTTGAGTAAGCAAAACTCTGTAAAAATGGCAATTTTGGTCACTGTGAGGGTTTAAAAAGTGGTTATTCAACATGAGGCCCGATCCAAATGACATTTTGAATCATTTTTGGTAGAGTCCAAAAAATCCATTTTCTGATGAAAAACGATGACCCCGGACCAGTCGAACGTTGAAAAAATTGTCAATATTGATGAAATTTTAACATTTAATCTTTTGACTTTAAATGACGGTTGGATGTGAGTTATTACTTTTTCAACTAAAATAAGTGTGTTTAAAGTCATTTCTGTGCCTGAAATTGGTCAAAATTGAAGATTTTGAGTAAGCAAAACTCTGTAAAAATGGCAATTTTGGTCACTGTTAGGGTTTAAAAAGTGGTTATTCAACATGAGGCCCGATCCAAATGACATTTTGAATCATTTTTGGTAGAGTCCAAAAAATCCATTTTCTGATGAAAAACGATTACCCCGGACCAGTCGAACGTTGAAAAAATGGTCAATATTGATGAAATTTTAACATTTAATCTTTTGACTTTAAATGACGGTTGGATGTGAGTTATTACTTTTTCAACTAAAATAAGTGTGTTTAAAGTCATTTCTGTGCCTGAAATTGGTAAAAATTGAAGATTTTGAGTAAGCAAACTCTGTAAAAATGGCAATTTTGGTCACTGTGAGGGTTTAAAAAGTGGTTATTCAACATGAGGCCCGATCCAAATGACATTTTGAATCATTTTTGGTAGAGTCCAAAAAATCAATTTTCTGATGAAAAACGATGACCCCGGACCAGTCGAACGTTGAAAAAATGGTCAATATTGATGAAATTTTAATATTTAATCTTTTCACTTTAAATGACGGTTGGATGTGAGTTATTACTTTTTCAACTAAAATAAGTGTGTTTAAAGTCATTTCTGTGCCTGAAATTGGTCAAAATTGAAGATTTTGAGTAAGCAAAACTCTGTAAAAATGGCAGTTTTGGTCACTGTGAGGGTTTAAAAAGTGGTTATTCAACATGAGGCCCGATCCAAATGACATTTTGAATCATTTTTGGTAGAGTCCAAAAAATCAATTTTCTGATGAAAAACGATGACCCCGGACCAGTCGAACGTTGAAAAAATGGTCAATATTGATGAAATTTTAACATTTAATCTTTTGACTTTAAATGACGGTTGGATGTGAGTTATTACTTTTTCAACTAAAATAAGTGTGTTTAAAGTCATTTCTGTGCCTGAAATTGGTCAAAATTGAAGATTTTGAGTAAGCAAAACTCTGTAAAAATGGCAGTTTTGGTCACTGTTAGGGTTTAAAAAGTGGTTATTCAACATGAGGCCCGATCCAAATGACATTTTGAATCATTTTTGGTAGAGTCCAAAAAATCAATTTTCTGATGAAAAACGATGACCCCGGACCAGTCGAACGTTGAAAAAATGGTCAATATTGATGAAATTTTAATATTTAATCTTTTGACTTTAAATGATGGTTGGATGTGAGTTATTACTTTTTCAACTACAATAAGTGTGTTTAAAGTCATTTCTGTGCCTGAAATTGGTCAAAATTGAAGATTTTGAGTAAGCAAAACTCTGTAAAAATGGCAGTTTTGGTCACTGTGAGGGTTTAAAAAGTGGTTATTCAACATGAGGCCCGATCCAAATGACATTTTGAATCATTTTTGGTAGAGTCCAAAAAATCAATTTTCTGATGAAAAACGATGACCCTGGACCAGTCGAACGTTGAAAAAATGGTCAATATTGATGAAATTTTAATATTTAATCTTTTGACTTTAAATGATGGTTGGATGTGAGTTATTACTTTTTCAACTACAATAAGTGTGTTTAAAGTCATTTCTGTGCCTGAAATTGGTCAAAATTGAAGATTTTGAGTAAGCAAAACTCTGTAAAAATGGCAATTTTGGTCACTGTGAGGGTTTAAAAAGTGGTTATTCAACATGAGGCCCGATCCAAATGACATTTTGAATCATTTTTGGTAGAGTCCAAAAAATCCATTTTCTGATGAAAAACGATGACCCCGGACCAGTCGAACGTTGAAAAAATTGTCAATATTGATGAAATTTTAACATTTAATCTTTTGACTTTAAATGACGGTTGGATGTGAGTTATTACTTTTTCAACTAAAATAAGTGTGTTTAAAGTCATTTCTGTGCCTGAAATTGGTCAAAATTGAAGATTTTGAGTAAGCAAAACTCTGTAAAAATGGCAATTTTGGTCACTGTTAGGGTTTAAAAAGTGGTTATTCAACATGAGGCCCGATCCAAATGACATTTTGAATCATTTTTGGTAGAGTCCAAAAAATCCATTTTCTGATGAAAAACGATTACCCCGGACCAGTCGAACGTTGAAAAAATGGTCAATATTGATGAAATTTTAACATTTAATCTTTTGACTTTAAATGACGGTTGGATGTGAGTTATTACTTTTTCAACTAAAATAAGTGTGTTTAAAGTCATTTCTGTGCCTGAAATTGGTAAAAATTGAAGATTTTGAGTAAGCAAACTCTGTAAAAATGGCAATTTTGGTCACTGTGAGGGTTTAAAAAGTGGTTATTCAACATGAGGCCCGATCCAAATGACATTTTGAATCATTTTTGGTAGAGTCCAAAAAATCAATTTTCTGATGAAAAACGATGACCCCGGACCAGTCGAACGTTGAAAAAATGGTCAATATTGATGAAATTTTAATATTTAATCTTTTCACTTTAAATGACGGTTGGATGTGAGTTATTCCTTTTTCAACTAAAATAAGTGTGTTTAAAGTCATTTCTGTGCCTGAAATTGGTCAAAATTGTAGATTTTGAGTAAGCAAAACTCTGTAAAAATGGCAATTTTGGTCACTGTGAGGGTTTAAAAAGTGGTTATTCAACATGAGGCCCGATCCAAATGACATTTTGAATCATTTTTGGTAGAGTCCAAAAAATCAATTTTCTGATGAAAAACGATGACCCCGGACCAGTCGAACGTTGAAAAAATGGTCAATATTGATGAAATTTTAACATTTAATCTTTTGACTTTAAATGACGGTTGGATGTAAGTTATTACTTTTTCAACTAAAATAAGTGTGTTTAAAGTCATTTCTGTGCCTGAAATTGGTCAAAATTGAAGATTTTGAGTAAGCAAAACTCTGTAAAAATGGCAGTTTTGGTCACTGTGAGGGTTTAAAAAGTGGTTATTCAACATGAGGCCTGATCCAAATGACATTTTGAATCATTTTTGGTAGAGTCCAAAAAATCAATTTTCTGATGAAAAACGATGACCCCGGACCAGTTGAACGTTGAAAAAATGGTCAATATTGATGAAATTTTAACATTTAATCTTTTGACTTTAAATGACGGTTGGATGTGAGTTATTACTTTTTCAACTACAATAAGTGTGTTTAAAGTCATTTCTGTGCCTGAAATTGGTCAAAATTGAAGATTTTGAGTAAGCAAAACTCTGTAAAAATGGCAATTTTGGTCACTGTTAGGGTTTAAAAAGTGGTTATTCAACACGAGGCCCGATCCAAATGACATTTTGAATCATTTTTGGTAGAGTCCAAAAAAATCAATTTTCTGATGAAAAACGATGACCCCGGATCAGTCGAACGTTTAAAAAATGGTCAATATTGATGAAAGTTTAACATTTAATCTTTTGACTTTAAATGACGGTTGGATGTGAGTTATGACTTTTTCAACTAAAATAAGTGTGTTTAAAGTCATTTCTGTGCCTGAAATTGGTCAAAATTGAAGATTTTGAGTAAGCAAAACTCTGTAAAAATGGCAATTTTGGTCACTGTTAGGGTTTAAAAAGTGGTTATTCAACATGAGGCCCGATCCAAATGACATTTTGAATCATTTTTGGTAGAGTCCAAAAAATTAATTTTCTGATGAAAAACGATGACCCCGGACCAGTTGAACGTTGAAAAAATGGTCAATATTGATGAAATTTTAACATTTAATCTTTTGACTTTAAATGACGGTTGGATGTGAGTTATTACTTTTTCAACTACAATAAGTGTGTTTAAAGTCATTTCTGTGCCTGAAATTGGTCAAAATTGAAGATTTTGAGTAAGCAAAACTCTGTAAAAATGGCAATTTTGGTCACTGTGAGGGTTTAAAAAGTGGTTATTCAACATGAGGCCCGATCCAAATGACATTTTGAATCATTTTTGGTAGAGTCCAAAAAATCCATTTTCTGATGAAAAACGATGACCCCGGACCAGTCGAACGTTGAAAAAATTGTCAATATTGATGAAATTTTAACATTTAATCTTTTGACTTTAAATGACGGTTGGATGTGAGTTATTACTTTTTCAACTAAAATAAGTGTGTTTAAAGTCATTTCTGTGCCTGAAATTGGTCAAAATTGAAGATTTTGAGTAAGCAAAAACTCTGTAAAAATGGCAATTTTGGTCACTGTTAGGGTTTAAAAAGTGGTTATTCAACATGAGGCCCGATCCAAATGACATTTTGAATCATTTTTGGTAGAGTCCAAAAAATCCATTTTCTGATGAAAAACGATTACCCCGGACCAGTCGAACGTTGAAAAAATGGTCAATATTGATGAAATTTTAACATTTAATCTTTTGACTTTAAATGACGGTTGGATGTGAGTTATTACTTTTTCAACTACAATAAGTGTGTTTAAAGTCATTTCTGTGCCTGAAATTGGTCAAAATTGAAGATTTTGAGTAAGCAAAACTCTGTAAAAATGGCAATTTTGGTCACTGTGAGGGTTTAAAAAGTGGTTATTCAACATGAGGCCCGATCCAAATGACATTTTGAATCATTTTTGGTAGAGTCCAAAAAATCAATTTTCTGATGAAAAACGATGACCCCGGACCAGTCGAACGTTGAAAAAATGGTCAATATTGATGAAATTTTAACATTTAATCTTTTGACTTTAAATGACGGTTGGATGTGAGTTATTACTTTTTCAACTAAAATAAGTGTGTTTAAAGTCATTTCTGTGCCTGAAATTGGTCAAAATTGAAGATTTTGAGTAAGCAAAACTCTGTAAAAATGGCAGTTTTGGTCACTGTGAGGGTTTAAAAAGTGGTTATTCAACATGAGGCCTGATCCAAATGACATTTTGAATCATTTTTGGTAGAGTCCAAAAAATCAATTTTCTGATGAAAAACGATGACCCCGGACCAGTTGAACGTTGAAAAAATGGTCAATATTGATGAAATTTTAACATTTAATCTTTTGACTTTAAATGACGGTTGGATGTGAGTTATTACTTTTTCAACTACAATAAGTGTGTTTAAAGTCATTTCTGTGCCTGAAATTGGTCAAAATTGAAGATTTTGAGTAAGCAAAACTCTGTAAAAATGGCAATTTTGGTCACTGTTAGGGTTTAAAAAGTGGTTATTCAACATGAGGCCCGATCCAAATGACATTTTGAATCATTTTTGGTAGAGTCCAAAAAATCAATTTTCTGATGAAAAACGATGACCCCGGATCAGTCGAACGTTTAAAAAATGGTCAATATTGATGAAAGTTTAACATTTAATCTTTTGACTTTAAATGACGGTTGGATGTGAGTTATGACTTTTTCAACTAAAATAAGTGTGTTTAAAGTCATTTCTGTGCCTGAAATTGGTCAAAATTGAAGATTTTGAGTAAGCAAAACTCTGTAAAAATGGCAATTTTGGTCACTGTTAGGGTTTAAAAAGTGGTTATTCAACATGAGGCCCGATCCAAATGACATTTTGAATCATTTTTGGTAGAGTCCAAAAAATTAATTTTCTGATGAAAAACGATGACCCCGGACCAGTTGAACGTTGAAAAAATGGTCAATATTGATGAAATTTTAACATTTAATCTTTTGACTTTAAATGACGGTTGGATGTGAGTTATTACTTTTTCAACTACAATAAGTGTGTTTAAAGTCATTTCTGTGCCTGAAATTGGTCAAAATTGAAGATTTTGAGTAAGCAAAACTCTGTAAAAATGGCAATTTTGGTCACTGTGAGGGTTTAAAAAGTGGTTATTCAACATGAGGCCCGATCCAAATGACATTTTGAATCATTTTTGGTAGAGTCCAAAAAATCCATTTTCTGATGAAAAACGATGACCCCGGACCAGTCGAACGTTGAAAAAATTGTCAATATTGATGAAATTTTAACATTTAATCTTTTGACTTTAAATGACGGTTGGATGTGAGTTATTACTTTTTCAACTAAAATAAGTGTGTTTAAAGTCATTTCTGTGCCTGAAATTGGTCAAAATTGAAGATTTTGAGTAAGCAAAAACTCTGTAAAAATGGCAATTTTGGTCACTGTTAGGGTTTAAAAAGTGGTTATTCAACATGAGGCCCGATCCAAATGACATTTTGAATCATTTTTGGTAGAGTCCAAAAAATCCATTTTCTGATGAAAAACGATTACCCCGGACCAGTCGAACGTTGAAAAAATGGTCAATATTGATGAAATTTTAACATTTAATCTTTTGACTTTAAATGACGGTTGGATGTGAGTTATTACTTTTTCAACTACAATAAGTGTGTTTAAAGTCATTTCTGTGCCTGAAATTGGTCAAAATTGAAGATTTTGAGTAAGCAAAACTCTGTAAAAATGGCAATTTTGGTCACTGTGAGGGTTTAAAAAGTGGTTATTCAACATGAGGCCCGATCCAAATGACATTTTGAATCATTTTTGGTAGAGTCCAAAAAATCAATTTTCTGATGAAAAACGATGACCCCGGATCAGTCGAACGTTTAAAAAATGGTCAATATTGATGAAAGTTTAACATTTAATCTTTTGACTTTAAATGACGGTTGGATGTGAGTTATGACTTTTTCAACTAAAATAAGTGTGTTTAAAGTCATTTCTGTGCCTGAAATTGGTCAAAATTGAAGATTTTGAGTAAGCAAAACTCTGTAAAAATGGCAATTTTGGTCACTGTGAGGGTTTAAAAAGTGGTTATTCAACATGAGGCCCGATCCAAATGACATTTTGAATCATTTTTGGTAGAGTCCAAAAAATCAATTTTCTGATGAAAAACGATGACCCCGGACCAGTCGAACGTTGAAAAAATGTTCAATATTGATGAAATTTTAACATTTAATCTTTTGACTTTAAATGACGGTTGGATGTGAGTTATTACTTTTTCAACTAAAATAAGTGTGTTTAAAGTCATTTCTGTGCCTGAAATTGGTCAAAATTGAAGATTTTGAGTAAGCAAAACTCTGTAAAAATGGCAATTTTGGTCACTGTTAGGGTTTAAAAAGTGGTTATTCAACATGAGGCCCGATCCAAATGACATTTTGAATCATTTTTGGTAGAGTCCAAAAAATCAATTTTCTGATGAAAAACGATGACCCCGGACCAGTTGAACGTTGAAAAAATGGTCAATATTGATGAAAGTTTAACATTTAATCTTTTGACTTTAAATGACGGTTGGATGTGAGTTATGACTTTTTCAACTAAAATAAGTGTGTTTAAAGTCATTTCTGTGCCTGAAATTGGTCAAAATTGAAGATTTTGAGTAAGCAAAACTCTGTAAAAATGGCAATTTTGGTCACTGTGAGGGTTTAAAAAGTGGTTATTCAACATGAGGCCCGATCCAAATGACATTTTGAATCATTTTTGGTAGAGTCCAAAAAATCAATTTTCTGATGAAAAACGATGACCCCGGACCAGTCGAACGTTGAAAAAATGTTCAATATTGATGAAATTTTAACATTTAATCTTTTGACTTTAAATGACGGTTGGATGTGAGTTATTACTTTTTCAACTAAAATAAGTGTGTTTAAAGTCATTTCTGTGCCTGAAATTGGTCAAAATTGAAGATTTTGAGTAAGCAAAACTCTGTAAAAATGGCAATTTTGGTCACTGTTAGGGTTTAAAAAGTGGTTATTCAACATGAGGCCCGATCCAAATGACATTTTGAATCATTTTTGGTAGAGTCCAAAAAATCAATTTTCTGATGAAAAACGATGACCCCGGACCAGTTGAACGTTGAAAAAATGGTCAATATTGATGAAATTTTAACATTTAATCTTTTGACTTTAAATGACGGTTGGATGTGAGTTATTACTTTTTCAACTAAAATAAGTGTGTTTAAAGTCATTTCTGTGCCTGAAATTGGTCAAAATTGAAGATTTTGAGTAAGCAAAACTCTGTAAAAATGGCAGTTTTGGTCACTGTGAGGGTTTAAAAAGTGGGTTTTCAACATGAGGCCCGATCCAAATGACATTTTGAATCATTTTTGGTAGAGTCCAAAAAATCCATTTTCTGATGAAAAACGATGACCCCGGACCAGTCGAACGTTGAAAAAATGGTCAATATTGATGAAATTTTAACATTTAATCTTTTGACTTTAAATGACGGTTGGATGTGAGGTATTACTTTTTCAACTAAAATAAGTGTGTTTAAAGTCATTTCTGTGCCTGAAATTGGTCAAAATTGAAGATTTTGAGTAAGCAAAACTCTGTAAAAATGGCAGTTTTGGTCACTGTGAGGGTTTAAAAAGTGGTTATTCAACATGAGGCCCGATCCAAATGACATTTTGAATCATTTTTGGTAGAGTCCAAAAAATCAATTTTCTGATGAAAAACGATGACCCCGGACCAGTCGAACGTTGAAAAAATGGTCAATATTGATGAAATTTTAATATTTAATCTTTTGACTTTAAATGATGGTTGGATGTGAGTTATTACTTTTTCAACTACAATAAGTGTGTTTAAAGTCATTTCTGTGCCTGAAATTGGTCAAAATTGAAGATTTTGAGTAAGCAAAACTCTGTAAAAATGGCAGTTTTGGTCACTGTGAGGGTTTAAAAAGTGGTTATTCAACATGAGGCCCGATCCAAATGACATTTTGAATCATTTTTGGTAGAGTCCAAAAAATCAATTTTCTGATGAAAAACGATGACCCTGGACCAGTCGAACGTTGAAAAAATGGTCAATATTGATGAAATTTTAATATTTAATCTTTTGACTTTAAATGATGGTTGGATGTGAGTTATTACTTTTTCAACTACAATAAGTGTGTTTAAAGTCATTTCTGTGCCTGAAATTGGTCAAAATTGAAGATTTTGAGTAAGCAAAACTCTGTAAAAATGGCAATTTTGGTCACTGTGAGGGTTTAAAAAGTGGTTATTCAACATGAGGCCCGATCCAAATGACATTTTGAATCATTTTTGGTAGAGTCCAAAAAATCCATTTTCTGATGAAAAACGATGACCCCGGACCAGTCGAACGTTGAAAAAATTGTCAATATTGATGAAATTTTAACATTTAATCTTTTGACTTTAAATGACGGTTGGATGTGAGTTATTACTTTTTCAACTAAAATAAGTGTGTTTAAAGTCATTTCTGTGCCTGAAATTGGTCAAAATTGAAGATTTTGAGTAAGCAAAACTCTGTAAAAATGGCAATTTTGGTCACTGTTAGGGTTTAAAAAGTGGTTATTCAACATGAGGCCCGATCCAAATGACATTTTGAATCATTTTTGGTAGAGTCCAAAAAATCCATTTTCTGATGAAAAACGATTACCCCGGACCAGTCGAACGTTGAAAAAATGGTCAATATTGATGAAATTTTAACATTTAATCTTTTGACTTTAAATGACGGTTGGATGTGAGTTATTACTTTTTCAACTAAAATAAGTGTGTTTAAAGTCATTTCTGTGCCTGAAATTGGTAAAAATTGAAGATTTTGAGTAAGCAAACTCTGTAAAAATGGCAATTTTGGTCACTGTGAGGGTTTAAAAAGTGGTTATTCAACATGAGGCCCGATCCAAATGACATTTTGAATCATTTTTGGTAGAGTCCAAAAAATCAATTTTCTGATGAAAAACGATGACCCCGGACCAGTCGAACGTTGAAAAAATGGTCAATATTGATGAAATTTTAATATTTAATCTTTTCACTTTAAATGACGGTTGGATGTGAGTTATTACTTTTCAACTAAAATAAGTGTGTTTAAAGTCATTTCTGTGCCTGAAATTGGTCAAAATTGAAGATTTTGAGTAAGCAAAACTCTGTAAAAATGGCAGTTTTGGTCACTGTGAGGGTTTAAAAAGTGGTTATTCAACATGAGGCCCGATCCAAATGACATTTTGAATCATTTTTGGTAGAGTCCAAAAAATCAATTTTCTGATGAAAAACGATGACCCCGGACCAGTCGAACGTTGAAAAAATGGTCAATATTGATGAAATTTTAACATTTAATCTTTTGACTTTAAATGACGGTTGGATGTGAGTTATTACTTTTTCAACTAAAATAAGTGTGTTTAAAGTCATTTCTGTGCCTGAAATTGGTCAAAATTGAAGATTTTGAGTAAGCAAAACTCTGTAAAAATGGCAGTTTTGGTCACTGTGAGGGTTTAAAAAGTGGTTATTCAACATGAGGCCCGATCCAAATGACATTTTGAATCATTTTTGGTAGAGTCCAAAAAATCAATTTTCTGATGAAAAACGATGACCCCGGACCAGTCGAACGTTGAAAAAATGGTCAATATTGATGAAATTTTAATATTTAATCTTTTGACTTTAAATGATGGTTGGATGTGAGTTATTACTTTTTCAACTACAATAAGTGTGTTTAAAGTCATTTCTGTGCCTGAAATTGGTCAAAATTGAAGATTTTGAGTAAGCAAAACTCTGTAAAAATGGCAGTTTTGGTCACTGTGAGGGTTTAAAAAGTGGTTATTCAACATGAGGCCCGATCCAAATGACATTTTGAATCATTTTTGGTAGAGTCCAAAAAATCAATTTTCTGATGAAAAACGATGACCCTGGACCAGTCGAACGTTGAAAAAATGGTCAATATTGATGAAATTTTAATGTTTAATCTTTTGACTTTAAATGATGGTTGGATGTGAGTTATTACTTTTTCAACTACAATAAGTGTGTTTAAAGTCATTTCTGTGCCTGAAATTGGTCAAAATTGAAGATTTTGAGTAAGCAAAACTCTGTAAAAATGGCAATTTTGGTCACTGTGAGGGTTTAAAAAGTGGTTATTCAACATGAGGCCCGATCCAAATGACATTTTGAATCATTTTTGGTAGAGTCCAAAAAATCCATTTTCTGATGAAAAACGATGACCCCGGACCAGTCGAACGTTGAAAAAATTGTCAATATTGATGAAATTTTAACATTTAATCTTTTGACTTTAAATGACGGTTGGATGTGAGTTATTACTTTTTCAACTAAAATAAGTGTGTTTAAAGTCATTTCTGTGCCTGAAATTGGTCAAAATTGAAGATTTTGAGTAAGCAAAACTCTGTAAAAATGGCAATTTTGGTCACTGTTAGGGTTTAAAAAGTGGTTATTCAACATGAGGCCCGATCCAAATGACATTTTGAATCATTTTTGGTAGAGTCCAAAAAATCCATTTTCTGATGAAAAACGATTACCCCGGACCAGTCGAACGTTGAAAAAATGGTCAATATTGATGAAATTTTAACATTTAATCTTTTGACTTTAAATGACGGTTGGATGTGAGTTATTACTTTTTCAACTAAAATAAGTGTGTTTAAAGTCATTTCTGTGCCTGAAATTGGTAAAAATTGAAGATTTTGAGTAAGCAAACTCTGTAAAAATGGCAATTTTGGTCACTGTGAGGGTTTAAAAAGTGGTTATTCAACATGAGGCCCGATCCAAATGACATTTTGAATCATTTTTGGTAGAGTCCAAAAAATCAATTTTCTGATGAAAAACGATGACCCCGGACCAGTCGAACGTTGAAAAAATGGTCAATATTGATGAAATTTTAATATTTAATCTTTTCACTTTAAATGACGGTTGGATGTGAGTTATTCCTTTTTCAACTAAAATAAGTGTGTTTAAAGTCATTTCTGTGCCTGAAATTGGTCAAAATTGTAGATTTTGAGTAAGCAAAACTCTGTAAAAATGGCAATTTTGGTCACTGTGAGGGTTTAAAAAGTGGTTATTCAACATGAGGCCCGATCCAAATGACATTTTGAATCATTTTTGGTAGAGTCCAAAAAATCAATTTTCTGATGAAAAACGATGACCCCGGACCAGTCGAACGTTGAAAAAATGGTCAATATTGATGAAATTTTAACATTTAATCTTTTGACTTTAAATGACGGTTGGATGTGAGTTATTACTTTTTCAACTAAAATAAGTGTGTTTAAAGTCATTTCTGTGCCTGAAATTGGTCAAAATTGAAGATTTTGAGTAAGCAAAACTCTGTAAAAATGGCAGTTTTGGTCACTGTGAGGGTTTAAAAAGTGGTTATTCAACATGAGGCCTGATCCAAATGACATTTTGAATCATTTTTGGTAGAGTCCAAAAAATCAATTTTCTGATGAAAAACGATGACCCCGGACCAGTTGAACGTTGAAAAAATGGTCAATATTGATGAAATTTTAACATTTAATCTTTTGACTTTAAATGACGGTTGGATGTGAGTTATTACTTTTTCAACTACAATAAGTGTGTTTAAAGTCATTTCTGTGCCTGAAATTGGTCAAAATTGAAGATTTTGAGTAAGCAAAACTCTGTAAAAATGGCAATTTTGGTCACTGTTAGGGTTTAAAAAGTGGTTATTCAACATGAGGCCCGATCCAAATGACATTTTGAATCATTTTTGGTAGAGTCCAAAAAATCAATTTTCTGATGAAAAACGATGACCCCGGACCAGTCGAACGTTGAAAAAATGGTCAATATTGATGAAATTTTAACATTTAATCTTTTGACTTTAAATGACGGTTGGATGTGAGGTATTACTTTTTCAACTAAAATAAGTGTGTTTAAAGTCATTTCTGTGCCTGAAATTGGTCAAAATTGAAGATTTTGAGTAAGCAAAACTCTGTAAAAATGGCAGTTTTGGTCACTGTGAGGGTTTAAAAAGTGGTTATTCAACATGAGGCCCGATCCAAATGACATTTTGAATCATTTTTGGTAGAGTCCAAAAAATCAATTTTCTGATGAAAAACGATGACCCCGGACCAGTCGAACGTTGAAAAAATGGTCAATATTGATGAAATTTTAATATTTAATCTTTTGACTTTAAATGATGGTTGGATGTGAGTTATTACTTTTTCAACTACAATAAGTGTGTTTAAAGTCATTTCTGTGCCTGAAATTGGTCAAAATTGAAGATTTTGAGTAAGCAAAACTCTGTAAAAATGGCAGTTTTGGTCACTGTGAGGGTTTAAAAAGTGGTTATTCAACATGAGGCCCGATCCAAATGACATTTTGAATCATTTTTGGTAGAGTCCAAAAAATCAATTTTCTGATGAAAAACGATGACCCTGGACCAGTCGAACGTTGAAAAAATGGTCAATATTGATGAAATTTTAATATTTAATCTTTTGACTTTAAATGATGGTTGGATGTGAGTTATTACTTTTTCAACTACAATAAGTGTGTTTAAAGTCATTTCTGTGCCTGAAATTGGTCAAAATTGAAGATTTTGAGTAAGCAAAACTCTGTAAAAATGGCAATTTTGGTCACTGTGAGGGTTTAAAAAGTGGTTATTCAACATGAGGCCCGATCCAAATGACATTTTGAATCATTTTTGGTAGAGTCCAAAAAATCCATTTTCTGATGAAAAACGATGACCCCGGACCAGTCGAACGTTGAAAAAATTGTCAATATTGATGAAATTTTAACATTTAATCTTTTGACTTTAAATGACGGTTGGATGTGAGTTATTACTTTTTCAACTAAAATAAGTGTGTTTAAAGTCATTTCTGTGCCTGAAATTGGTCAAAATTGAAGATTTTGAGTAAGCAAAACTCTGTAAAAATGGCAATTTTGGTCACTGTTAGGGTTTAAAAAGTGGTTATTCAACATGAGGCCCGATCCAAATGACATTTTGAATCATTTTTGGTAGAGTCCAAAAAATCCATTTTCTGATGAAAAACGATTACCCCGGACCAGTCGAACGTTGAAAATATGGTCAATATTGATGAAATTTTAACATTTAATCTTTTGACTTTAAATGACGGTTGGATGTGAGTTATTACTTTTTCAACTAAAATAAGTGTGTTTAAAGTCATTTCTGTGCCTGAAATTGGTAAAAATTGAAGATTTTGAGTAAGCAAACTCTGTAAAAATGGCAATTTTGGTCACTGTGAGGGTTTAAAAAGTGGTTATTCAACATGAGGCCCGATCCAAATGACATTTTGAATCATTTTTGGTAGAGTCCAAAAAATCAATTTTCTGATGAAAAACGATGACCCCGGACCAGTCGAACGTTGAAAAAATGGTCAATATTGATGAAATTTTAATATTTAATCTTTTCACTTTAAATGACGGTTGGATGTGAGTTATTACTTTTTCAACTAAAATAAGTGTGTTTAAAGTCATTTCTGTGCCTGAAATTGGTCAAAATTGAAGATTTTGAGTAAGCAAAACTCTGTAAAAATGGCAGTTTTGGTCACTGTGAGGGTTTAAAAAGTGGTTATTCAACATGAGGCCCGATCCAAATGACATTTTGAATCATTTTTGGTAGAGTCCAAAAAATCCATTTTCTGATGAAAAACGATGACCCCGGACCAGTCGAACGTTGAAAAAATGGTCAATATTGATGAAATTTTAACATTTAATCTTTTGACTTTAAATGACGGTTGGATGTGAGTTATTACTTTTTCAACTAAAATAAGTGTGTTTAAAGTCATTTCTGTGCCTGAAATTGGTCAAAATTGAAGATTTTGAGTAAGCAAAACTCTGTAAAAATGGCAGTTTTGGTCACTGTGAGGGTTTAAAAAGTGGTTATTCAACATGAGGCCCGATCCAAATGACATTTTGAATCATTTTTGGTAGAGTCCAAAAAATCAATTTTCTGATGAAAAACGATGACCCCGGACCAGTCGAACGTTGAAAAAATGGTCAATATTGATGAAATTTTAATATTTAATCTTTTGACTTTAAATGATGGTTGGATGTGAGTTATTACTTTTTCAACTACAATAAGTGTGTTTAAAGTCATTTCTGTGCCTGAAATTGGTCAAAATTGAAGATTTTGAGTAAGCAAAACTCTGTAAAAATGGCAGTTTTGGTCACTGTGAGGGTTTAAAAAGTGGTTATTCAACATGAGGCCCGATCCAAATGACATTTTGAATCATTTTTGGTAGAGTCCAAAAAATCAATTTTCTGATGAAAAACGATGACCCTGGACCAGTCGAACGTTGAAAAAATGGTCAATATTGATGAAATTTTAATGTTTAATCTTTTGACTTTAAATGATGGTTGGATGTGAGTTATTACTTTTTCAACTACAATAAGTGTGTTTAAAGTCATTTCTGTGCCTGAAATTGGTCAAAATTGAAGATTTTGAGTAAGCAAAACTCTGTAAAAATGGCAATTTTGGTCACTGTGAGGGTTTAAAAAGTGGTTATTCAACATGAGGCCCGATCCAAATGACATTTTGAATCATTTTTGGTAGAGTCCAAAAAATCCATTTTCTGATGAAAAACGATGACCCCGGACCAGTCGAACGTTGAAAAAATTGTCAATATTGATGAAATTTTAACATTTAATCTTTTGACTTTAAATGACGGTTGGATGTGAGTTATTACTTTTTCAACTAAAATAAGTGTGTTTAAAGTCATTTCTGTGCCTGAAATTGGTCAAAATTGAAGATTTTGAGTAAGCAAAACTCTGTAAAAATGGCAATTTTGGTCACTGTTAGGGTTTAAAAAGTGGTTATTCAACATGAGGCCCGATCCAAATGACATTTTGAATCATTTTTGGTAGAGTCCAAAAAATCCATTTTCTGATGAAAAACGATTACCCCGGACCAGTCGAACGTTGAAAAAATGGTCAATATTGATGAAATTTTAACATTTAATCTTTTGACTTTAAATGACGGTTGGATGTGAGTTATTACTTTTTCAACTAAAATAAGTGTGTTTAAAGTCATTTCTGTGCCTGAAATTGGTAAAAATTGAAGATTTTGAGTAAGCAAACTCTGTAAAAATGGCAATTTTGGTCACTGTGAGGGTTTAAAAAGTGGTTATTCAACATGAGGCCCGATCCAAATGACATTTTGAATCATTTTTGGTAGAGTCCAAAAAATCAATTTTCTGATGAAAAACGATGACCCCGGACCAGTCGAACGTTGAAAAAATGGTCAATATTGATGAAATTTTAATATTTAATCTTTTCACTTTAAATGACGGTTGGATGTGAGTTATTCCTTTTTCAACTAAAATAAGTGTGTTTAAAGTCATTTCTGTGCCTGAAATTGGTCAAAATTGTAGATTTTGAGTAAGCAAAACTCTGTAAAAATGGCAATTTTGGTCACTGTGAGGGTTTAAAAAGTGGTTATTCAACATGAGGCCCGATCCAAATGACATTTTGAATCATTTTTGGTAGAGTCCAAAAAATCAATTTTCTGATGAAAAACGATGACCCCGGACCAGTCGAACGTTGAAAAAATGGTCAATATTGATGAAATTTTAACATTTAATCTTTTGACTTTAAATGACGGTTGGATGTGAGTTATTACTTTTTCAACTAAAATAAGTGTGTTTAAAGTCATTTCTGTGCCTGAAATTGGTCAAAATTGAAGATTTTGAGTAAGCAAAACTCTGTAAAAATGGCAATTTTGGTCACTGTTAGGGTTTAAAAAGTGGTTATTCAACATGAGGCCCGATCCAAATGACATTTTGAATCATTTTTGGTAGAGTCCAAAAAATTAATTTTCTGATGAAAAACGATGACCCCGGACCAGTTGAACGTTGAAAAAATGGTCAATATTGATGAAATTTTAACATTTAATCTTTTGACTTTAAATGACGGTTGGATGTGAGTTATTACTTTTTCAACTACAATAAGTGTGTTTAAAGTCATTTCTGTGCCTGAAATTGGTCAAAATTGAAGATTTTGAGTAAGCAAAACTCTGTAAAAATGGCAATTTTGGTCACTGTGAGGGTTTAAAAAGTGGTTATTCAACATGAGGCCCGATCCAAATGACATTTTGAATCATTTTTGGTAGAGTCCAAAAAATCCATTTTCTGATGAAAAACGATGACCCCGGACCAGTCGAACGTTGAAAAAATTGTCAATATTGATGAAATTTTAACATTTAATCTTTTGACTTTAAATGACGGTTGGATGTGAGTTATTACTTTTTCAACTAAAATAAGTGTGTTTAAAGTCATTTCTGTGCCTGAAATTGGTCAAAATTGAAGATTTTGAGTAAGCAAAAACTCTGTAAAAATGGCAATTTTGGTCACTGTTAGGGTTTAAAAAGTGGTTATTCAACATGAGGCCCGATCCAAATGACATTTTGAATCATTTTTGGTAGAGTCCAAAAAATCCATTTTCTGATGAAAAACGATTACCCCGGACCAGTCGAACGTTGAAAAAATGGTCAATATTGATGAAATTTTAACATTTAATCTTTTGACTTTAAATGACGGTTGGATGTGAGTTATTACTTTTTCAACTACAATAAGTGTGTTTAAAGTCATTTCTGTGCCTGAAATTGGTCAAAATTGAAGATTTTGAGTAAGCAAAACTCTGTAAAAATGGCAATTTTGGTCACTGTGAGGGTTTAAAAAGTGGTTATTCAACATGAGGCCCGATCCAAATGACATTTTGAATCATTTTTGGTAGAGTCCAAAAAATCAATTTTCTGATGAAAAACGATGACCCCGGATCAGTCGAACGTTTAAAAAATGGTCAATATTGATGAAAGTTTAACATTTAATCTTTTGACTTTAAATGACGGTTGGATGTGAGTTATGACTTTTTCAACTAAAATAAGTGTGTTTAAAGTCATTTCTGTGCCTGAAATTGGTCAAAATTGAAGATTTTGAGTAAGCAAAACTCTGTAAAAATGGCAATTTTGGTCACTGTGAGGGTTTAAAAAGTGGTTATTCAACATGAGGCCCGATCCAAATGACATTTTGAATCATTTTTGGTAGAGTCCAAAAAATCAATTTTCTGATGAAAAACGATGACCCCGGACCAGTCGAACGTTGAAAAAATGTTCAATATTGATGAAATTTTAACATTTAATCTTTTGACTTTAAATGACGGTTGGATGTGAGTTATTACTTTTTCAACTAAAATAAGTGTGTTTAAAGTCATTTCTGTGCCTGAAATTGGTCAAAATTGAAGATTTTGAGTAAGCAAAACTCTGTAAAAATGGCAATTTTGGTCACTGTTAGGGTTTAAAAAGTGGTTATTCAACATGAGGCCCGATCCAAATGACATTTTGAATCATTTTTGGTAGAGTCCAAAAAATCAATTTTCTGATGAAAAACGATGACCCCGGACCAGTCGAACGTTGAAAAAATGGTCAATATTGATGAAATTTTAACATTTAATCTTTTGACTTTAAATGACGGTTGGATGTGAGTTATTACTTTTTCAACTAAAATAAGTGTGTTTAAAGTCATTTCTGTGCCTGAAATTGGTCAAAATTGAAGATTTTGAGTAAGCAAAACTCTGTAAAAATGGCAGTTTTGGTCACTGTGAGGGTTTAAAAAGTGGTTATTCAACGTGAGGCCCGATCCAAATGACATTTTGAATCATTTTTGGTAGAGTCCAAAAAATCAATTTTCTGATGAAAAACGATGACCCCGGACCAGTCGAACGTTGAAAAAATGGTCAATATTGATGAAATTTTAATATTTAATCTTTTGACTTTAAATGATGGTTGGATGTGAGTTATTACTTTTTCAACTACAATAAGTGTGTTTAAAGTCATTTCTGTGCCTGAAATTGGTCAAAATTGAAGATTTTGAGTAAGCAAAACTCTGTAAAAATGGCAGTTTTGGTCACTGTGAGGGTTTAAAAAGTGGTTATTCAACATGAGGCCCGATCCAAATGACATTTTGAATCATTTTTGGTAGAGTCCAAAAAATCAATTTTCTGATGAAAAACGATGACCCTGGACCAGTCGAACGTTGAAAAAATGGTCAATATTGATGAAATTTTAATATTTAATCTTTTGACTTTAAATGATGGTTGGATGTGAGTTATTACTTTTTCAACTACAATAAGTGTGTTTAAAGTCATTTCTGTGCCTGAAATTGGTCAAAATTGAAGATTTTGAGTAAGCAAAACTCTGTAAAAATGGCAATTTTGGTCACTGTGAGGGTTTAAAAAGTGGTTATTCAACATGAGGCCCGATCCAAATGACATTTTGAATCATTTTTGGTAGAGTCCAAAAAATCCATTTTCTGATGAAAAACGATGACCCCGGACCAGTCGAACGTTGAAAAAATTGTCAATATTGATGAAATTTTAACATTTAATCTTTTGACTTTAAATGACGGTTGGATGTGAGTTATTACTTTTTCAACTAAAATAAGTGTGTTTAAAGTCATTTCTGTGCCTGAAATTGGTCAAAATTGAAGATTTTGAGTAAGCAAACTCTGTAAAAATGGCAATTTTGGTCACTGTGAGGGTTTAAAAAGTGGTTATTCAACATGAGGCCCGATCCAAATGACATTTTGAATCATTTTTGGTAGAGTCCAAAAAATCAATTTTCTGATGAAAAACGATGACCCCGGACCAGTCGAACGTTGAAAAAATGGTCAATATTGATGAAATTTTAATATTTAATCTTTTCACTTTAAATGACGGTTGGATGTGAGTTATTCCTTTTTCAACTAAAATAAGTGTGTTTAAAGTCATTTCTGTGCCTGAAATTGGTCAAAATTGTAGATTTTGAGTAAGCAAAACTCTGTAAAAATGGCAATTTTGGTCACTGTGAGGGTTTAAAAAGTGGTTATTCAACATGAGGCCCGATCCAAATGACATTTTGAATCATTTTTGGTAGAGTCCAAAAAATCAATTTTCTGATGAAAAACGATGACCCCGGACCAGTCGAACGTTGAAAAAATGGTCAATATTGATGAAATTTTAACATTTAATCTTTTGACTTTAAATGACGGTTGGATGTGAGTTATTACTTTTTCAACTAAAATAAGTGTGTTTAAAGTCATTTCTGTGCCTGAAATTGGTCAAAATTGAAGATTTTGAGTAAGCAAAACTCTGTAAAAATGGCAGTTTTGGTCACTGTGAGGGTTTAAAAAGTGGTTATTCAACATGAGGCCTGATCCAAATGACATTTTGAATCATTTTTGGTAGAGTCCAAAAAATCAATTTTCTGATGAAAAACGATGACCCCGGACCAGTTGAACGTTGAAAAAATGGTCAATATTGATGAAATTTTAACATTTAATCTTTTGACTTTAAATGACGGTTGGATGTGAGTTATTACTTTTTCAACTACAATAAGTGTGTTTAAAGTCATTTCTGTGCCTGAAATTGGTCAAAATTGAAGATTTTGAGTAAGCAAAACTCTGTAAAAATGGCAATTTTGGTCACTGTTAGGGTTTAAAAAGTGGTTATTCAACATGAGGCCCGATCCAAATGACATTTTGAATCATTTTTGGTAGAGTCCAAAAAATTAATTTTCTGATGAAAAACGATGACCCCGGACCAGTTGAACGTTGAAAAAATGGTCAATATTGATGAAATTTTAACATTTAATCTTTTGACTTTAAATGACGGTTGGATGTGAGTTATTACTTTTTCAACTACAATAAGTGTGTTTAAAGTCATTTCTGTGCCTGAAATTGGTCAAAATTGAAGATTTTGAGTAAGCAAAACTCTGTAAAAATGGCAATTTTGGTCACTGTTAGGGTTTAAAAAGTGGTTATTCAACATGAGGCCCGATCCAAATGACATTTTGAATCATTTTTGGTAGAGTCCAAAAAATCAATTTTCTGATGAAAAACGATGACCCCGGATCAGTCGAACGTTTAAAAAATGGTCAATATTGATGAAAGTTTAACATTTAATCTTTTGACTTTAAATGACGGTTGGATGTGAGTTATGACTTTTTCAACTAAAATAAGTGTGTTTAAAGTCATTTCTGTGCCTGAAATTGGTCAAAATTGAAGATTTTGAGTAAGCAAAACTCTGTAAAAATGGCAATTTTGGTCACTGTTAGGGTTTAAAAAGTGGTTATTCAACATGAGGCCCGATCCAAATGACATTTTGAATCATTTTTGGTAGAGTCCAAAAAATTAATTTTCTGATGAAAAACGATGACCCCGGACCAGTTGAACGTTGAAAAAATGGTCAATATTGATGAAATTTTAACATTTAATCTTTTGACTTTAAATGACGGTTGGATGTGAGTTATTACTTTTTCAACTACAATAAGTGTGTTTAAAGTCATTTCTGTGCCTGAAATTGGTCAAAATTGAAGATTTTGAGTAAGCAAAACTCTGTAAAAATGGCAATTTTGGTCACTGTGAGGGTTTAAAAAGTGGTTATTCAACATGAGGCCCGATCCAAATGACATTTTGAATCATTTTTGGTAGAGTCCAAAAAATCAATTTTCTGATGAAAAACGATGACCCCGGACCAGTCGAACGTTGAAAAAATGGTCAATATTGATGAAATTTTAACATTTAATCTTTTGACTTTAAATGACGGTTGGATGTGAGTTATTACTTTTTCAACTAAAATAAGTGTGTTTAAAGTCATTTCTGTGCCTGAAATTGGTCAAAATTGAAGATTTTGAGTAAGCAAAACTCTGTAAAAATGGCAATTTTGGTCACTGTTAGGGTTTAAAAAGTGGTTATTCAACATGAGGCCCGATCCAAATGACATTTTGAATCATTTTTGGTAGAGTCCAAAAAATCAATTTTCTGATGAAAAACGATGACCCCGGACCAGTTGAACGTTGAAAAAATGGTCAATATTGATGAAATTTTAACATTTAATCTTTTGACTTTAAATGACGGTTGGATGTGAGTTATTACTTTTTCAACTAAAATAAGTGTGTTTAAAGTCATTTCTGTGCCTGAAATTGGTCAAAATTGAAGATTTTGAGTAAGCAAAACTCTGTAAAAATGGCAGTTTTGGTCACTGTGAGGGTTTAAAAAGTGGTTATTCAACATGAGGCCCGATCCAAATGACATTTTGAATCATTTTTGGTAGAGTCCAAAAAATCAATTTTCTGATGAAAAACGATGACCCCGGACCAGTCGAACGTTGAAAAAATGGTCAATATTGATGAAATTTTAACATTTAATCTTTTGACTTTAAATGACGGTTGGATGTGAGTTATTACTTTTTCAACTAAAATAAGTGTGTTTAAAGTCATTTCTGTGCCTGAAATTGGTCAAAATTGAAGATTTTGAGTAAGCAAAACTCTGTAAAAATGGCAGTTTTGGTCACTGTGAGGGTTTAAAAAGTGGTTATTCAACATGAGGCCCGATCCAAATGACATTTTGAATCATTTTTGGTAGAGTCCAAAAAATCAATTTTCTGATGAAAAACGATGACCCCGGACCAGTCGAACGTTGAAAAAATGGTCAATATTGATGAAATTTTAATATTTAATCTTTTGACTTTAAATGATGGTTGGATGTGAGTTATTACTTTTTCAACTACAATAAGTGTGTTTAAAGTCATTTCTGTGCCTGAAATTGGTCAAAATTGAAGATTTTGAGTAAGCAAAACTCTGTAAAAATGGCAGTTTTGGTCACTGTGAGGGTTTAAAAAGTGGTTATTCAACATGAGGCCCGATCCAAATGACATTTTGAATCATTTTTGGTAGAGTCCAAAAAATCAATTTTCTGATGAAAAACGATGACCCTGGACCAGTCGAACGTTGAAAAAATGGTCAATATTGATGACATTTTAATATTTAATCTTTTGACTTTAAATGATGGTTGGATGTGAGTTATTACTTTTTCAACTACAATAAGTGTGTTTAAAGTCATTTCTGTGCCTGAAATTGGTCAAAATTGAAGATTTTGAGTAAGCAAAACTCTGTAAAAATGGCAATTTTGGTCACTGTGAGGGTTTAAAAAGTGGTTATTCAACATGAGGCCCGATCCAAATGACATTTTGAATCATTTTTGGTAGAGTCCAAAAAATCCATTTTCTGATGAAAAACGATGACCCCGGACCAGTCGAACGTTGAAAAAATTGTCAATATTGATGAAATTTTAACATTTAATCTTTTGACTTTAAATGACGGTTGGATGTGAGTTATTACTTTTTCAACTAAAATAAGTGTGTTTAAAGTCATTTCTGTGCCTGAAATTGGTCAAAATTGAAGATTTTGAGTAAGCAAAACTCTGTAAAAATGGCAATTTTGGTCACTGTTAGGGTTTAAAAAGTGGTTATTCAACATGAGGCCCGATCCAAATGACATTTTGAATCATTTTTGGTAGAGTCCAAAAAATCCATTTTCTGATGAAAAACGATTACCCCGGACCAGTCGAACGTTGAAAAAATGGTCAATATTGATGAAATTTTAACATTTAATCTTTTGACTTTAAATGACGGTTGGATGTGAGTTATTACTTTTTCAACTAAAATAAGTGTGTTTAAAGTCATTTCTGTGCCTGAAATTGGTAAAAATTGAAGATTTTGAGTAAGCAAACTCTGTAAAAATGGCAATTTTGGTCACTGTGAGGGTTTAAAAAGTGGTTATTCAACATGAGGCCCGATCCAAATGACATTTTGAATCATTTTTGGTAGAGTCCAAAAAATCAATTTTCTGATGAAAAACGATGACCCCGGACCAGTCGAACGTTGAAAAAATGGTCAATATTGATGAAATTTTAATATTTAATCTTTTCACTTTAAATGACGGTTGGATGTGAGTTATTCCTTTTTCAACTAAAATAAGTGTGTTTAAAGTCATTTCTGTGCCTGAAATTGGTCAAAATTGTAGATTTTGAGTAAGCAAAACTCTGTAAAAATGGCAATTTTGGTCACTGTGAGGGTTTAAAAAGTGGTTATTCAACATGAGGCCCGATCCAAATGACATTTTGAATCATTTTTGGTAGAGTCCAAAAAATCAATTTTCTGATGAAAAACGATGACCCCGGACCAGTCGAACGTTGAAAAAATGGTCAATATTGATGAAATTTTAACATTTAATCTTTTGACTTTAAATGACGGTTGGATGTGAGTTATTACTTTTTCAACTAAAATAAGTGTGTTTAAAGTCATTTCTGTGCCTGAAATTGGTCAAAATTGAAGATTTTGAGTAAGCAAAACTCTGTAAAAATGGCAGTTTTGGTCACTGTGAGGGTTTAAAAAGTGGTTATTCAACATGAGGCCTGATCCAAATGACATTTTGAATCATTTTTGGTAGAGTCCAAAAAATCAATTTTCTGATGAAAAACGATGACCCCGGACCAGTTGAACGTTGAAAAAATGGTCAATATTGATGAAATTTTAACATTTAATCTTTTGACTTTAAATGACGGTTGGATGTGAGTTATTACTTTTTCAACTACAATAAGTGTGTTTAAAGTCATTTCTGTGCCTGAAATTGGTCAAAATTGAAGATTTTGAGTAAGCAAAACTCTGTAAAAATGGCAATTTTGGTCACTGTTAGGGTTTAAAAAGTGGTTATTCAACATGAGGCCCGATCCAAATGACATTTTGAATCATTTTTGGTAGAGTCCAAAAAATCAATTTTCTGATGAAAAACGATGACCCCGGATCAGTCGAACGTTTAAAAAATGGTCAATATTGATGAAAGTTTAACATTTAATCTTTTGACTTTAAATGACGGTTGGATGTGAGTTATGACTTTTTCAACTAAAATAAGTGTGTTTAAAGTCATTTCTGTGCCTGAAATTGGTCAAAATTGAAGATTTTGAGTAAGCAAAACTCTGTAAAAATGGCAATTTTGGTCACTGTTAGGGTTTAAAAAGTGGTTATTCAACATGAGGCCCGATCCAAATGACATTTTGAATCATTTTTGGTAGAGTCCAAAAAAGTTAATTTTCTGATGAAAAACGATGACCCCGGACCAGTTGAACGTTGAAAAAATGGTCAATATTGATGAAATTTTAACATTTAATCTTTTGACTTTAAATGACGGTTGGATGTGAGTTATTACTTTTTCAACTACAATAAGTGTGTTTAAAGTCATTTCTGTGCCTGAAATTGGTCAAAATTGAAGATTTTGAGTAAGCAAAACTCTGTAAAAATGGCAATTTTGGTCACTGTGAGGGTTTAAAAAGTGGTTATTCAACATGAGGCCCGATCCAAATGACATTTTGAATCATTTTTGGTAGAGTCCAAAAAATCCATTTTCTGATGAAAAACGATGACCCCGGACCAGTCGAACGTTGAAAAAATTGTCAATATTGATGAAATTTTAACATTTAATCTTTTGACTTTAAATGACGGTTGGATGTGAGTTATTACTTTTTCAACTAAAATAAGTGTGTTTAAAGTCATTTCTGTGCCTGAAATTGGTCAAAATTGAAGATTTTGAGTAAGCAAAAACTCTGTAAAAATGGCAATTTTGGTCACTGTTAGGGTTTAAAAAGTGGTTATTCAACATGAGGCCCGATCCAAATGACATTTTGAATCATTTTTGGTAGAGTCCCAAAAATCCATTTTCTGATGAAAAACGATTACCCCGGACCAGTCGAACGTTGAAAAAATGGTCAATATTGATGAAATTTTAACATTTAATCTTTTGACTTTAAATGACGGTTGGATGTGAGTTATTACTTTTTCAACTACAATAAGTGTGTTTAAAGTCATTTCTGTGCCTGAAATTGGTCAAAATTGAAGATTTTGAGTAAGCAAAACTCTGTAAAAATGGCAATTTTGGTCACTGTGAGGGTTTAAAAAGTGGTTATTCAACATGAGGCCCGATCCAAATGACATTTTGAATCATTTTTGGTAGAGTCCAAAAAATCAATTTTCTGATGAAAAACGATGACCCCGGACCAGTCGAACGTTGAAAAAATGGTCAATATTGATGAAATTTTAACATTTAATCTTTTGACTTTAAATGACGGTTGGATGTGAGTTATTACTTTTTCAACTAAAATAAGTGTGTTTAAAGTCATTTCTGTGCCTGAAATTGGTCAAAATTGAAGATTTTGAGTAAGCAAAACTCTGTAAAAATGGCAATTTTGGTCACTGTTAGGGTTTAAAAAGTGGTTATTCAACATGAGGCCCGATCCAAATGACATTTTGAATCATTTTTGGTAGAGTCCAAAAAATCAATTTTCTGATGAAAAACGATGACCCCGGACCAGTTGAACGTTGAAAAAATGGTCAATATTGATGAAATTTTAACATTTAATCTTTTGACTTTAAATGACGGTTGGATGTGAGTTATTACTTTTTCAACTAAAATAAGTGTGTTTAAAGTCATTTCTGTGCCTGAAATTGGTCAAAATTGAAGATTTTGAGTAAGCAAAACTCTGTAAAAATGGCAGTTTTGGTCACTGTGAGGGTTTAAAAAGTGGTTATTCAACATGAGGCCCGATCCAAATGACATTTTGAATCATTTTTGGTAGAGTCCAAAAAATCAATTTTCTGATGAAAAACGATGACCCCGGACTAGTCGAACGTTGAAAAAATGGTCAATATTGATGAAATTTTAACATTTAATCTTTTGACTTTAAATGACGGTTGGATGTGAGTTATTACTTTTTCAACTAAAATAAGTGTGTTTAAAGTCATTTCTGTGCCTGAAATTGGTCAAAATTGAAGATTTTGAGTAAGCAAAACTCTGTAAAAATGGCAGTTTTGGTCACTGTGAGGGTTTAAAAAGTGGTTATTCAACATGAGGCCCGATCCAAATGACATTTTGAATCATTTTTGGTAGAGTCCAAAAAATCAATTTTCTGATGAAAAACGATGACCCCGGACCAGTCGAACGTTGAAAAAATGGTCAATATTGATGAAATTTTAATATTTAATCTTTTGACTTTAAATGATGGTTGGATGTGAGTTATTACTTTTTCAACTACAATAAGTGTGTTTAAAGTCATTTCTGTGCCTGAAATTGGTCAAAATTGAAGATTTTGAGTAAGCAAAACTCTGTAAAAATGGCAGTTTTGGTCACTGTGAGGGTTTAAAAAGTGGTTATTCAACATGAGGCCCGATCCAAATGACATTTTGAATCATTTTTGGTAGAGTCCAAAAAATCAATTTTCTGATGAAAAACGATGACCCCGGACCAGTCGAACGTTGAAAAAATGGTCAATATTGATGAAATTTTAATATTTAATCTTTTGACTTTAAATGATGGTTGGATGTGAGTTATTACTTTTTCAACTACAATAAGTGTGTTTAAAGTCATTTCTGTGCCTGAAATTGGTCAAAATTGAAGATTTTGAGTAAGCAAAACTCTGTAAAAATGGCAGTTTTGGTCACTGTGAGGGTTTAAAAAGTGGTTATTCAACATGAGGCCCGATCCAAATGACATTTTGAATCATTTTTGGTAGAGTCCAAAAAATCAATTTTCTGATGAAAAACGATGACCCTGGACCAGTCGAACGTTGAAAAAATGGTCAATATTGATGACATTTTAATATTTAATCTTTTGACTTTAAATGATGGTTGGATGTGAGTTATTACTTTTTCAACTACAATAAGTGTGTTTAAAGTCATTTCTGTGCCTGAAATTGGTCAAAATTGAAGATTTTGAGTAAGCAAAACTCTGTAAAAATGGCAATTTTGGTCACTGTGAGGGTTTAAAAAGTGGTTATTCAACATGAGGCCCGATCCAAATGACATTTTGAATCATTTTTGGTAGAGTCCAAAAAATCCATTTTCTGATGAAAAACGATGACCCCGGACCAGTCGAACGTTGAAAAAATTGTCAATATTGATGAAATTTTAACATTTAATCTTTTGACTTTAAATGACGGTTGGATGTGAGTTATTACTTTTTCAACTAAAATAAGTGTGTTTAAAGTCATTTCTGTGCCTGAAATTGGTCAAAATTGAAGATTTTGAGTAAGCAAAACTCTGTAAAAATGGCAATTTTGGTCACTGTTAGGGTTTAAAAAGTGGTTATTCAACATGAGGCCCGATCCAAATGACATTTTGAATCATTTTTGGTAGAGTCCAAAAAATCCATTTTCTGATGAAAAACGATTACCCCGGACCAGTCGAACGTTGAAAAAATGGTCAATATTGATGAAATTTTAACATTTAATCTTTTGACTTTAAATGACGGTTGGATGTGAGTTATTACTTTTTCAACTAAAATAAGTGTGTTTAAAGTCATTTCTGTGCCTGAAATTGGTAAAAATTGAAGATTTTGAGTAAGCAAACTCTGTAAAAATGGCAATTTTGGTCACTGTGAGGGTTTAAAAAGTGGTTATTCAACATGAGGCCCGATCCAAATGACATTTTGAATCATTTTTGGTAGAGTCCAAAAAATCAATTTTCTGATGAAAAACGATGACCCCGGACCAGTCGAACGTTGAAAAAATGGTCAATATTGATGAAATTTTAATATTTAATCTTTTCACTTTAAATGACGGTTGGATGTGAGTTATTCCTTTTTCAACTAAAATAAGTGTGTTTAAAGTCATTTCTGTGCCTGAAATTGGTCAAAATTGTAGATTTTGAGTAAGCAAAACTCTGTAAAAATGGCAATTTTGGTCACTGTGAGGGTTTAAAAAGTGGTTATTCAACATGAGGCCCGATCCAAATGACATTTTGAATCATTTTTGGTAGAGTCCAAAAAATCAATTTTCTGATGAAAAACGATGACCCCGGACCAGTCGAACGTTGAAAAAATGGTCAATATTGATGAAATTTTAACATTTAATCTTTTGACTTTAAATGACGGTTGGATGTGAGTTATTACTTTTTCAACTAAAATAAGTGTGTTTAAAGTCATTTCTGTGCCTGAAATTGGTCAAAATTGAAGATTTTGAGTAAGCAAAACTCTGTAAAAATGGCAGTTTTGGTCACTGTGAGGGTTTAAAAAGTGGTTATTCAACATGAGGCCTGATCCAAATGACATTTTGAATCATTTTTGGTAGAGTCCAAAAAATCAATTTTCTGATGAAAAACGATGACCCCGGACCAGTTGAACGTTGAAAAAATGGTCAATATTGATGAAATTTTAACATTTAATCTTTTGACTTTAAATGACGGTTGGATGTGAGTTATTACTTTTTCAACTACAATAAGTGTGTTTAAAGTCATTTCTGTGCCTGAAATTGGTCAAAATTGAAGATTTTGAGTAAGCAAAACTCTGTAAAAATGGCAATTTTGGTCACTGTTAGGGTTTAAAAAGTGGTTATTCAACATGAGGCCCGATCCAAATGACATTTTGAATCATTTTTGGTAGAGTCCAAAAAATCAATTTTCTGATGAAAAACGATGACCCCGGATCAGTCGAACGTTTAAAAAATGGTCAATATTGATGAAAGTTTAACATTTAATCTTTTGACTTTAAATGACGGTTGGATGTGAGTTATGACTTTTTCAACTAAAATAAGTGTGTTTAAAGTCATTTCTGTGCCTGAAATTGGTCAAAATTGAAGATTTTGAGTAAGCAAAACTCTGTAAAAATGGCAATTTTGGTCACTGTTAGGGTTTAAAAAGTGGTTATTCAACATGAGGCCCGATCCAAATGACATTTTGAATCATTTTTGGTAGAGTCCAAAAAAGTTAATTTTCTGATGAAAAACGATGACCCCGGACCAGTTGAACGTTGAAAAAATGGTCAATATTGATGAAATTTTAACATTTAATCTTTTGACTTTAAATGACGGTTGGATGTGAGTTATTACTTTTTCAACTACAATAAGTGTGTTTAAAGTCATTTCTGTGCCTGAAATTGGTCAAAATTGAAGATTTTGAGTAAGCAAAACTCTGTAAAAATGGCAATTTTGGTCACTGTGAGGGTTTAAAAAGTGGTTATTCAACATGAGGCCCGATCCAAATGACATTTTGAATCATTTTTGGTAGAGTCCAAAAAATCCATTTTCTGATGAAAAACGATGACCCCGGACCAGTCGAACGTTGAAAAAATGGTCAATATTGATGAAATTTTAACATTTAATCTTTTGACTTTAAATGACGGTTGGATGTGAGTTATTACTTTTTCAACTAAAATAAGTGTGTTTAAAGTCATTTCTGTGCCTGAAATTGGTCAAAATTGAAGATTTTGAGTAAGCAAAAACTCTGTAAAAATGGCAATTTTGGTCACTGTTAGGGTTTAAAAAGTGGTTATTCAACATGAGGCCCGATCCAAATGACATTTTGAATCATTTTTGGTAGAGTCCCAAAAATCCATTTTCTGATGAAAAACGATTACCCCGGACCAGTCGAACGTTGAAAAAATGGTCAATATTGATGAAATTTTAACATTTAATCTTTTGACTTTAAATGACGGTTGGATGTGAGTTATTACTTTTTCAACTACAATAAGTGTGTTTAAAGTCATTTCTGTGCCTGAAATTGGTCAAAATTGAAGATTTTGAGTAAGCAAAACTCTGTAAAAATGGCAATTTTGGTCACTGTGAGGGTTTAAAAAGTGGTTATTCAACATGAGGCCCGATCCAAATGACATTTTGAATCATTTTTGGTAGAGTCCAAAAAATCAATTTTCTGATGAAAAACGATGACCCCGGACCAGTCGAACGTTGAAAAAATGGTCAATATTGATGAAATTTTAACATTTAATCTTTTGACTTTAAATGACGGTTGGATGTGAGTTATTACTTTTTCAACTAAAATAAGTGTGTTTAAAGTCATTTCTGTGCCTGAAATTGGTCAAAATTGAAGATTTTGAGTAAGCAAAACTCTGTAAAAATGGCAATTTTGGTCACTGTTAGGGTTTAAAAAGTGGTTATTCAACATGAGGCCCGATCCAAATGACATTTTGAATCATTTTTGGTAGAGTCCAAAAAATCAATTTTCTGATGAAAAACGATGACCCCGGACCAGTTGAACGTTGAAAAAATGGTCAATATTGATGAAATTTTAACATTTAATCTTTTGACTTTAAATGACGGTTGGATGTGAGTTATTACTTTTTCAACTAAAATAAGTGTGTTTAAAGTCATTTCTGTGCCTGAAATTGGTCAAAATTGAAGATTTTGAGTAAGCAAAACTCTGTAAAAATGGCAGTTTTGGTCACTGTGAGGGTTTAAAAAGTGGTTATTCAACATGAGGCCCGATCCAAATGACATTTTGAATCATTTTTGGTAGAGTCCAAAAAATCAATTTTCTGATGAAAAACGATGACCCCGGACTAGTCGAACGTTGAAAAAATGGTCAATATTGATGAAATTTTAACATTTAATCTTTTGACTTTAAATGACGGTTGGATGTGAGTTATTACTTTTTCAACTAAAATAAGTGTGTTTAAAGTCATTTCTGTGCCTGAAATTGGTCAAAATTGAAGATTTTGAGTAAGCAAAACTCTGTAAAAATGGCAGTTTTGGTCACTGTGAGGGTTTAAAAAGTGGTTATTCAACATGAGGCCCGATCCAAATGACATTTTGAATCATTTTTGGTAGAGTCCAAAAAATCAATTTTCTGATGAAAAACGATGACCCCGGACCAGTCGAACGTTGAAAAAATGGTCAATATTGATGAAATTTTAATATTTAATCTTTTGACTTTAAATGATGGTTGGATGTGAGTTATTACTTTTTCAACTACAATAAGTGTGTTTAAAGTCATTTCTGTGCCTGAAATTGGTCAAAATTGAAGATTTTGAGTAAGCAAAACTCTGTAAAAATGGCAGTTTTGGTCACTGTGAGGGTTTAAAAAGTGGTTATTCAACATGAGGCCCGATCCAAATGACATTTTGAATCATTTTTGGTAGAGTCCAAAAAATCCATTTTCTGATGAAAAACGATTACCCCGGACCAGTCGAACGTTGAAAAAATGGTCAATATTGATGAAATTTTAACATTTAATCTTTTGACTTTAAATGACGGTTGGATGTGAGTTATTACTTTTTCAACTAAAATAAGTGTGTTTAAAGTCATTTCTGTGCCTGAAATTGGTCAAAATTGAAGATTTTGAGTAAGCAAAACTCTGTAAAAATGGCAGTTTTGGTCACTGTGAGGGTTTAAAAAGTGGTTATTCAACATGAGGCCCGATCCAAATGACATTTTGAATCATTTTTGGTAGAGTCCAAAAAATCAATTTTCTGATGAAAAACGATGACCCCGGACTAGTCGAACGTTGAAAAAATGGTCAATATTGATGAAATTTTAACATTTAATCTTTTGACTTTAAATGACGGTTGGATGTGAGTTATTACTTTTTCAACTAAAATAAGTGTGTTTAAAGTCATTTCTGTGCCTGAAATTGGTCAAAATTGAAGATTTTGAGTAAGCAAAACTCTGTAAAAATGGCAGTTTTGGTCACTGTGAGGGTTTAAAAAGTGGTTATTCAACATGAGGCCCGATCCAAATGACATTTTGAATCATTTTTGGTAGAGTCCAAAAAATCAATTTTCTGATGAAAAACGATGACCCCGGACCAGTCGAACGTTGAAAAAATGGTCAATATTGATGAAATTTTAATATTTAATCTTTTGACTTTAAATGATGGTTGGATGTGAGTTATTACTTTTTCAACTACAATAAGTGTGTTTAAAGTCATTTCTGTGCCTGAAATTGGTCAAAATTGAAGATTTTGAGTAAGCAAAACTCTGTAAAAATGGCAGTTTTGGTCACTGTGAGGGTTTAAAAAGTGGTTATTCAACATGAGGCCCGATCCAAATGACATTTTGAATCATTTTTGGTAGAGTCCAAAAAATCCATTTTCTGATGAAAAACGATTACCCCGGACCAGTCGAACGTTGAAAAAATGGTCAATATTGATGAAATTTTAACATTTAATCTTTTGACTTTAAATGACGGTTGGATGTGAGTTATTACTTTTTCAACTAAAATAAGTGTGTTTAAAGTCATTTCTGTGCCTGAAATTGGTAAAAATTGAAGATTTTGAGTAAGCAAACTCTGTAAAAATGGCAATTTTGGTCACTGTGAGGGTTTAAAAAGTGGTTATTCAACATGAGGCCCGATCCAAATGACATTTTGAATCATTTTTGGTAGAGTCCAAAAAATCAATTTTCTGATGAAAAACGATGACCCCGGACCAGTCGAACGTTGAAAAAATGGTCAATATTGATGAAATTTTAATATTTAATCTTTTCACTTTAAATGACGGTTGGATGTGAGTTATTCCTTTTTCAACTAAAATAAGTGTGTTTAAAGTCATTTCTGTGCCTGAAATTGGTCAAAATTGTAGATTTTGAGTAAGCAAAACTCTGTAAAAATGGCAATTTTGGTCACTGTGAGGGTTTAAAAAGTGGTTATTCAACATGAGGCCCGATCCAAATGACATTTTGAATCATTTTTGGTAGAGTCCAAAAAATCAATTTTCTGATGAAAAACGATGACCCCGGACCAGTCGAACGTTGAAAAAATGGTCAATATTGATGAAATTTTAACATTTAATCTTTTGACTTTAAATGACGGTTGGATGTGAGTTATTACTTTTTCAACTAAAATAAGTGTGTTTAAAGTCATTTCTGTGCCTGAAATTGGTCAAAATTGAAGATTTTGAGTAAGCAAAACTCTGTAAAAATGGCAGTTTTGGTCACTGTGAGGGTTTAAAAAGTGGTTATTCAACATGAGGCCTGATCCAAATGACATTTTGAATCATTTTTGGTAGAGTCCAAAAAATCAATTTTCTGATGAAAAACGATGACCCCGGACCAGTTGAACGTTGAAAAAATGGTCAATATTGATGAAATTTTAACATTTAATCTTTTGACTTTAAATGACGGTTGGATGTGAGTTATTACTTTTTCAACTACAATAAGTGTGTTTAAAGTCATTTCTGTGCCTGAAATTGGTCAAAATTGAAGATTTTGAGTAAGCAAAACTCTGTAAAAATGGCAATTTTGGTCACTGTTAGGGTTTAAAAAGTGGTTATTCAACATGAGGCCCGATCCAAATGACATTTTGAATCATTTTTGGTAGAGTCCAAAAAATCAATTTTCTGATGAAAAACGATGACCCCGGATCAGTCGAACGTTTAAAAAATGGTCAATATTGATGAAAGTTTAACATTTAATCTTTTGACTTTAAATGACGGTTGGATGTGAGTTATGACTTTTTCAACTAAAATAAGTGTGTTTAAAGTCATTTCTGTGCCTGAAATTGGTCAAAATTGAAGATTTTGAGTAAGCAAAACTCTGTAAAAATGGCAGTTTTGGTCACTGTGAGGGTTTAAAAAGTGGTTATTCAACATGAGGCCCGATCCAAATGACATTTTGAATCATTTTTGGTAGAGTCCAAAAAATCAATTTTCTGATGAAAAACGATGACCCTGGACCAGTCGAACGTTGAAAAAATGGTCAATATTGATGAAATTTTAATATTTAATCTTTTGACTTTAAATGATGGTTGGATGTGAGTTATTACTTTTTCAACTACAATAAGTGTGTTTAAAGTCATTTCTGTGCCTGAAATTGGTCAAAATTGAAGATTTTGAGTAAGCAAAACTCTGTAAAAATGGCAATTTTGGTCACTGTGAGGGTTTAAAAAGTGGTTATTCAACATGAGGCCCGATCCAAATGACATTTTGAATCATTTTTGGTAGAGTCCAAAAAATCCATTTTCTGATGAAAAACGATGACCCCGGACCAGTCGAACGTTGAAAAAATTGTCAATATTGATGAAATTTTAACATTTAATCTTTTGACTTTAAATGACGGTTGGATGTGAGTTATTACTTTTTCAACTAAAATAAGTGTGTTTAAAGTCATTTCTGTGCCTGAAATTGGTAAAAATTGAAGATTTTGAGTAAGCAAACTCTGTAAAAATGGCAATTTTGGTCACTGTGAGGGTTTAAAAAGTGGTTATTCAACATGAGGCCCGATCCAAATGACATTTTGAATCATTTTTGGTAGAGTCCAAAAAATCAATTTTCTGATGAAAAACGATGACCCCGGACCAGTCGAACGTTGAAAAAATGGTCAATATTGATGAAATTTTAATATTTAATCTTTTCACTTTAAATGACGGTTGGATGTGAGTTATTCCTTTTTCAACTAAAATAAGTGTGTTTAAAGTCATTTCTGTGCCTGAAATTGGTCAAAATTGTAGATTTTGAGTAAGCAAAACTCTGTAAAAATGGCAATTTTGGTCACTGTGAGGGTTTAAAAAGTGGTTATTCAACATGAGGCCCGATCCAAATGACATTTTGAATCATTTTTGGTAGAGTCCAAAAAATCAATTTTCTGATGAAAAACGATGACCCCGGACCAGTCGAACGTTGAAAAAATGGTCAATATTGATGAAATTTTAACATTTAATCTTTTGACTTTAAATGACGGTTGGATGTGAGTTATTACTTTTTCAACTAAAATAAGTGTGTTTAAAGTCATTTCTGTGCCTGAAATTGGTCAAAATTGAAGATTTTGAGTAAGCAAAACTCTGTAAAAATGGCAGTTTTGGTCACTGTGAGGGTTTAAAAAGTGGTTATTCAACATGAGGCCTGATCCAAATGACATTTTGAATCATTTTTGGTAGAGTCCAAAAAATCAATTTTCTGATGAAAAACGATGACCCCGGACCAGTTGAACGTTGAAAAAATGGTCAATATTGATGAAATTTTAACATTTAATCTTTTGACTTTAAATGACGGTTGGATGTGAGTTATTACTTTTTCAACTACAATAAGTGTGTTTAAAGTCATTTCTGTGCCTGAAATTGGTCAAAATTGAAGATTTTGAGTAAGCAAAACTCTGTAAAAATGGCAATTTTGGTCACTGTTAGGGTTTAAAAAGTGGTTATTCAACATGAGGCCCGATCCGAATGACATTTTGAATCATTTTTGGTAGAGTCCAAAAAATCAATTTTCTGATGAAAAACGATGACCCCGGATCAGTCGAACGTTTAAAAAATGGTCAATATTGATGAAAGTTTAACATTTAATCTTTTGACTTTAAATGACGGTTGGATGTGAGTTATGACTTTTTCAACTAAAATAAGTGTGTTTAAAGTCATTTCTGTGCCTGAAATTGGTCAAAATTGAAGATTTTGAGTAAGCAAAACTCTGTAAAAATGGCAATTTTGGTCACTGTTAGGGTTTAAAAAGTGGTTATTCAACATGAGGCCCGATCCAAATGACATTTTGAATCATTTTTGGTAGAGTCCAAAAAATTAATTTTCTGATGAAAAACGATGACCCCGGACCAGTTGAACGTTGAAAAAATGGTCAATATTGATGAAATTTTAACATTTAATCTTTTGACTTTAAATGACGGTTGGATGTGAGTTATTACTTTTTCAACTACAATAAGTGTGTTTAAAGTCATTTCTGTGCCTGAAATTGGTCAAAATTGAAGATTTTGAGTAAGCAAAACTCTGTAAAAATGGCAGTTTTGGTCACTGTGAGGGTTTAAAAAGTGGTTATTCAACATGAGGCCCGATCCAAATGACATTTTGAATCATTTTTGGTAGAGTCCAAAAAATCCATTTTCTGATGAAAAACGATTACCCCGGACCAGTCGAACGTTGAAAAAATGGTCAATATTGATGAAATTTTAACATTTAATCTTTTGACTTTAAATGACGGTTGGATGTGAGTTATTACTTTTTCAACTAAAATAAGTGTGTTTAAAGTCATTTCTGTGCCTGAAATTGGTCAAAATTGAAGATTTTGAGTAAGCAAAACTCTGTAAAAATGGCAGTTTTGGTCACTGTGAGGGTTTAAAAAGTGGTTATTCAACATGAGGCCCGATCCAAATGACATTTTGAATCATTTTTGGTAGAGTCCAAAAAATCAATTTTCTGATGAAAAACGATGACCCCGGACTAGTCGAACGTTGAAAAAATGGTCAATATTGATGAAATTTTAACATTTAATCTTTTGACTTTAAATGACGGTTGGATGTGAGTTATTACTTTTTCAACTAAAATAAGTGTGTTTAAAGTCATTTCTGTGCCTGAAATTGGTCAAAATTGAAGATTTTGAGTAAGCAAAACTCTGTAAAAATGGCAGTTTTGGTCACTGTGAGGGTTTAAAAAGTGGTTATTCAACATGAGGCCCGATCCAAATGACATTTTGAATCATTTTTGGTAGAGTCCAAAAAATCAATTTTCTGATGAAAAACGATGACCCCGGACCAGTCGAACGTTGAAAAAATGGTCAATATTGATGAAATTTTAATATTTAATCTTTTGACTTTAAATGATGGTTGGATGTGAGTTATTACTTTTTCAACTACAATAAGTGTGTTTAAAGTCATTTCTGTGCCTGAAATTGGTCAAAATTGAAGATTTTGAGTAAGCAAAACTCTGTAAAAATGGCAGTTTTGGTCACTGTGAGGGTTTAAAAAGTGGTTATTCAACATGAGGCCCGATCCAAATGACATTTTGAATCATTTTTGGTAGAGTCCAAAAAATCCATTTTCTGATGAAAAACGATTACCCCGGACCAGTCGAACGTTGAAAAAATGGTCAATATTGATGAAATTTTAACATTTAATCTTTTGACTTTAAATGACGGTTGGATGTGAGTTATTACTTTTTCAACTAAAATAAGTGTGTTTAAAGTCATTTCTGTGCCTGAAATTGGTAAAAATTGAAGATTTTGAGTAAGCAAACTCTGTAAAAATGGCAATTTTGGTCACTGTGAGGGTTTAAAAAGTGGTTATTCAACATGAGGCCCGATCCAAATGACATTTTGAATCATTTTTGGTAGAGTCCAAAAAATCAATTTTCTGATGAAAAACGATGACCGTGGACCAGTCGAACGTTGAAAAAATGGTCAATATTGATGAAATTTTAATATTTAATCTTTTCACTTTAAATGACGGTTGGATGTGAGTTATTCCTTTTTCAACTAAAATAAGTGTGTTTAAAGTCATTTCTGTGCCTGAAATTGGTCAAAATTGTAGATTTTGAGTAAGCAAAACTCTGTAAAAATGGCAATTTTGGTCACTGTGAGGGTTTAAAAAGTGGTTATTCAACATGAGGCCCGATCCAAATGACATTTTGAATCATTTTTGGTAGAGTCCAAAAAATCAATTTTCTGATGAAAAACGATGACCCCGGACCAGTCGAACGTTGAAAAAATGGTCAATATTGATGAAATTTTAACATTTAATCTTTTGACTTTAAATGACGGTTGGATGTGAGTTATTACTTTTTCAACTAAAATAAGTGTGTTTAAAGTCATTTCTGTGCCTGAAATTGGTCAAAATTGAAGATTTTGAGTAAGCAAAACTCTGTAAAAATGGCAGTTTTGGTCACTGTGAGGGTTTAAAAAGTGGTTATTCAACATGAGGCCTGATCCAAATGACATTTTGAATCATTTTTGGTAGAGTCCAAAAAATCAATTTTCTGATGAAAAACGATGACCCCGGACCAGTTGAACGTTGAAAAAATGGTCAATATTGATGAAATTTTAACATTTAATCTTTTGACTTTAAATGACGGTTGGATGTGAGTTATTACTTTTTCAACTACAATAAGTGTGTTTAAAGTCATTTCTGTGCCTGAAATTGGTCAAAATTGAAGATTTTGAGTAAGCAAAACTCTGTAAAAATGGCAATTTTGGTCACTGTTAGGGTTTAAAAAGTGGTTATTCAACATGAGGCCCGATCCAAATGACATTTTGAATCATTTTTGGTAGAGTCCAAAAAATCAATTTTCTGATGAAAAACGATGACCCCGGATCAGTCGAACGTTTAAAAAATGGTCAATATTGATGAAAGTTTAACATTTAATCTTTTGACTTTAAATGACGGTTGGATGTGAGTTATGACTTTTTCAACTAAAATAAGTGTGTTTAAAGTCATTTCTGTGCCTGAAATTGGTCAAAATTGAAGATTTTGAGTAAGCAAAACTCTGTAAAAATGGCAGTTTTGGTCACTGTGAGGGTTTAAAAAGTGGTTATTCAACATGAGGCCCGATCCAAATGACATTTTGAATCATTTTTGGTAGAGTCCAAAAAATCAATTTTCTGATGAAAAACGATGACCCTGGACCAGTCGAACGTTGAAAAAATGGTCAATATTGATGAAATTTTAATATTTAATCTTTTGACTTTAAATGATGGTTGGATGTGAGTTATTACTTTTTCAACTACAATAAGTGTGTTTAAAGTCATTTCTGTGCCTGAAATTGGTCAAAATTGAAGATTTTGAGTAAGCAAAACTCTGTAAAAATGGCAATTTTGGTCACTGTGAGGGTTTAAAAAGTGGTTATTCAACATGAGGCCCGATCCAAATGACATTTTGAATCATTTTTGGTAGAGTCCAAAAAATCCATTTTCTGATGAAAAACGATGACCCCGGACCAGTCGAACGTTGAAAAAATTGTCAATATTGATGAAATTTTAACATTTAATCTTTTGACTTTAAATGACGGTTGGATGTGAGTTATTACTTTTTCAACTAAAATAAGTGTGTTTAAAGTCATTTCTGTGCCTGAAATTGGTAAAAATTGAAGATTTTGAGTAAGCAAACTCTGTAAAAATGGCAATTTTGGTCACTGTGAGGGTTTAAAAAGTGGTTATTCAACATGAGGCCCGATCCAAATGACATTTTGAATCATTTTTGGTAGAGTCCAAAAAATCAATTTTCTGATGAAAAACGATGACCCCGGACCAGTCGAACGTTGAAAAAATGGTCAATATTGATGAAATTTTAATATTTAATCTTTTCACTTTAAATGACGGTTGGATGTGAGTTATTCCTTTTTCAACTAAAATAAGTGTGTTTAAAGTCATTTCTGTGCCTGAAATTGGTCAAAATTGTAGATTTTGAGTAAGCAAAACTCTGTAAAAATGGCAATTTTGGTCACTGTGAGGGTTTAAAAAGTGGTTATTCAACATGAGGCCCGATCCAAATGACATTTTGAATCATTTTTGGTAGAGTCCAAAAAATCAATTTTCTGATGAAAAACGATGACCCCGGACCAGTCGAACGTTGAAAAAATGGTCAATATTGATGAAATTTTAACATTTAATCTTTTGACTTTAAATGACGGTTGGATGTGAGTTATTACTTTTTCAACTAAAATAAGTGTGTTTAAAGTCATTTCTGTGCCTGAAATTGGTCAAAATTGAAGATTTTGAGTAAGCAAAACTCTGTAAAAATGGCAGTTTTGGTCACTGTGAGGGTTTAAAAAGTGGTTATTCAACATGAGGCCTGATCCAAATGACATTTTGAATCATTTTTGGTAGAGTCCAAAAAATCAATTTTCTGATGAAAAACGATGACCCCGGACCAGTTGAACGTTGAAAAAATGGTCAATATTGATGAAATTTTAACATTTAATCTTTTGACTTTAAATGACGGTTGGATGTGAGTTATTACTTTTTCAACTACAATAAGTGTGTTTAAAGTCATTTCTGTGCCTGAAATTGGTCAAAATTGAAGATTTTGAGTAAGCAAAACTCTGTAAAAATGGCAATTTTGGTCACTGTTAGGGTTTAAAAAGTGGTTATTCAACATGAGGCCCGATCCAAATGACATTTTGAATCATTTTTGGTAGAGTCCAAAAAATCAATTTTCTGATGAAAAACGATGACCCCGGATCAGTCGAACGTTTAAAAAATGGTCAATATTGATGAAAGTTTAACATTTAATCTTTTGACTTTAAATGACGGTTGGATGTGAGTTATGACTTTTTCAACTAAAATAAGTGTGTTTAAAGTCATTTCTGTGCCTGAAATTGGTCAAAATTGAAGATTTTGAGTAAGCAAAACTCTGTAAAAATGGCAATTTTGGTCACTGTTAGGGTTTAAAAAGTGGTTATTCAACATGAGGCCCGATCCAAATGACATTTTGAATCATTTTTGGTAGAGTCCAAAAAATTAATTTTCTGATGAAAAACGATGACCCCGGACCAGTTGAACGTTGAAAAAATGGTCAATATTGATGAAATTTTAACATTTAATCTTTTGACTTTAAATGACGGTTGGATGTGAGTTATTACTTTTTCAACTACAATAAGTGTGTTTAAAGTCATTTCTGTGCCTGAAATTGGTCAAAATTGAAGATTTTGAGTAAGCAAAACTCTGTAAAAATGGCAATTTTGGTCACTGTGAGGGTTTAAAAAGTGGTTATTCAACATGAGGCCCGATCCAAATGACATTTTGAATCATTTTTGGTAGAGTCCAAAAAATCCATTTTCTGATGAAAAACGATGACCCCGGACCAGTCGAACGTTGAAAAAATTGTCAATATTGATGAAATTTTAACATTTAATCTTTTGACTTTAAATGACGGTTGGATGTGAGTTATTACTTTTTCAACTAAAATAAGTGTGTTTAAAGTCATTTCTGTGCCTGAAATTGGTCAAAATTGAAGATTTTGAGTAAGCAAAAACTCTGTAAAAATGGCAATTTTGGTCACTGTTAGGGTTTAAAAAGTGGTTATTCAACATGAGGCCCGATCCAAATGACATTTTGAATCATTTTTGGTAGAGTCCCAAAAATCCATTTTCTGATGAAAAACGATTACCCCGGACCAGTCGAACGTTGAAAAAATGGTCAATATTGATGAAATTTTAACATTTAATCTTTTGACTTTAAATGACGGTTGGATGTGAGTTATTACTTTTTCAACTACAATAAGTGTGTTTAAAGTCATTTCTGTGCCTGAAATTGGTCAAAATTGAAGATTTTGAGTAAGCAAAACTCTGTAAAAATGGCAATTTTGGTCACTGTGAGGGTTTAAAAAGTGGTTATTCAACATGAGGCCCGATCCAAATGACATTTTGAATCATTTTTGGTAGAGTCCAAAAAATCAATTTTCTGATGAAAAACGATGACCCCGGACCAGTCGAACGTTGAAAAAATGGTCAATATTGATGAAATTTTAACATTTAATCTTTTGACTTTAAATGACGGTTGGATGTGAGTTATTACTTTTTCAACTAAAATAAGTGTGTTTAAAGTCATTTCTGTGCCTGAAATTGGTCAAAATTGAAGATTTTGAGTAAGCAAAACTCTGTAAAAATGGCAATTTTGGTCACTGTTAGGGTTTAAAAAGTGGTTATTCAACATGAGGCCCGATCCAAATGACATTTTGAATCATTTTTGGTAGAGTCCAAAAAATCAATTTTCTGATGAAAAACGATGACCCCGGACCAGTTGAACGTTGAAAAAATGGTCAATATTGATGAAATTTTAACATTTAATCTTTTGACTTTAAATGACGGTTGGATGTGAGTTATTACTTTTTCAACTAAAATAAGTGTGTTTAAAGTCATTTCTGTGCCTGAAATTGGTCAAAATTGAAGATTTTGAGTAAGCAAAACTCTGTAAAAATGGCAGTTTTGGTCACTGTGAGGGTTTAAAAAGTGGTTATTCAACATGAGGCCCGATCCAAATGACATTTTGAATCATTTTTGGTAGAGTCCAAAAAATCAATTTTCTGATGAAAAACGATGACCCCGGACTAGTCGAACGTTGAAAAAATGGTCAATATTGATGAAATTTTAACATTTAATCTTTTGACTTTAAATGACGGTTGGATGTGAGTTATTACTTTTTCAACTAAAATAAGTGTGTTTAAAGTCATTTCTGTGCCTGAAATTGGTCAAAATTGAAGATTTTGAGTAAGCAAAACTCTGTAAAAATGGCAGTTTTGGTCACTGTGAGGGTTTAAAAAGTGGTTATTCAACATGAGGCCCGATCCAAATGACATTTTGAATCATTTTTGGTAGAGTCCAAAAAATCAATTTTCTGATGAAAAACGATGACCCCGGACCAGTCGAACGTTGAAAAAATGGTCAATATTGATGAAATTTTAATATTTAATCTTTTGACTTTAAATGATGGTTGGATGTGAGTTATTACTTTTTCAACTACAATAAGTGTGTTTAAAGTCATTTCTGTGCCTGAAATTGGTCAAAATTGAAGATTTTGAGTAAGCAAAACTCTGTAAAAATGGCAGTTTTGGTCACTGTGAGGGTTTAAAAAGTGGTTATTCAACATGAGGCCCGATCCAAATGACATTTTGAATCATTTTTGGTAGAGTCCAAAAAATCCATTTTCTGATGAAAAACGATTACCCCGGACCAGTCGAACGTTGAAAAAATGGTCAATATTGATGAAATTTTAACATTTAATCTTTTGACTTTAAATGACGGTTGGATGTGAGTTATTACTTTTTCAACTAAAATAAGTGTGTTTAAAGTCATTTCTGTGCCTGAAATTGGTCAAAATGGAAGATTTTGAGTAAGCAAAACTCTGTAAAAATGGCAGTTTTGGTCACTGTGAGGGTTTAAAAAGTGGTTATTCAACATGAGGCCCGATCCAAATGACATTTTGAATCATTTTTGGTAGAGTCCAAAAAATCAATTTTCTGATGAAAAACGATGACCCCGGACTAGTCGAACGTTGAAAAAATGGTCAATATTGATGAAATTTTAACATTTAATCTTTTGACTTTAAATGACGGTTGGATGTGAGTTATTACTTTTTCAACTAAAATAAGTGTGTTTAAAGTCATTTCTGTGCCTGAAATTGGTCAAAATTGAAGATTTTGAGTAAGCAAAACTCTGTAAAAATGGCAGTTTTGGTCACTGTGAGGGTTTAAAAAGTGGTTATTCAACATGAGGCCCGATCCAAATGACATTTTGAATCATTTTTGGTAGAGTCCAAAAAATCAATTTTCTGATGAAAAACGATGACCCCGGACCAGTCGAACGTTGAAAAAATGGTCAATATTGATGAAATTTTAATATTTAATCTTTTGACTTTAAATGATGGTTGGATGTGAGTTATTACTTTTTCAACTACAATAAGTGTGTTTAAAGTCATTTCTGTGCCTGAAATTGGTCAAAATTGAAGATTTTGAGTAAGCAAAACTCTGTAAAAATGGCAGTTTTGGTCACTGTGAGGGTTTAAAAAGTGGTTATTCAACATGAGGCCCGATCCAAATGACATTTTGAATCATTTTTGGTAGAGTCCAAAAAATCCATTTTCTGATGAAAAACGATTACCCCGGACCAGTCGAACGTTGAAAAAATGGTCAATATTGATGAAATTTTAACATTTAATCTTTTGACTTTAAATGACGGTTGGATGTGAGTTATTACTTTTTCAACTAAAATAAGTGTGTTTAAAGTCATTTCTGTGCCTGAAATTGGTCAAAATGGAAGATTTTGAGTAAGCAAAACTCTGTAAAAATGGCAGTTTTGGTCACTGTGAGGGTTTAAAAAGTGGTTATTCAACATGAGGCCCGATCCAAATGACATTTTGAATCATTTTTGGTAGAGTCCAAAAAATCAATTTTCTGATGAAAAACGATGACCCCGGACTAGTCGAACGTTGAAAAAATGGTCAATATTGATGAAATTTTAACATTTAATCTTTTGACTTTAAATGACGGTTGGATGTGAGTTATTACTTTTTCAACTAAAATAAGTGTGTTTAAAGTCATTTCTGTGCCTGAAATTGGTCAAAATTGAAGATTTTGAGTAAGCAAAACTCTGTAAAAATGGCAGTTTTGGTCACTGTGAGGGTTTAAAAAGTGGTTATTCAACATGAGGCCCGATCCAAATGACATTTTGAATCATTTTTGGTAGAGTCCAAAAAATCAATTTTCTGATGAAAAACGATGACCCCGGACCAGTCGAACGTTGAAAAAATGGTCAATATTGATGAAATTTTAATATTTAATCTTTTGACTTTAAATGATGGTTGGATGTGAGTTATTACTTTTTCAACTACAATAAGTGTGTTTAAAGTCATTTCTGTGCCTGAAATTGGTCAAAATTGAAGATTTTGAGTAAGCAAAACTCTGTAAAAATGGCAGTTTTGGTCACTGTGAGGGTTTAAAAAGTGGTTATTCAACATGAGGCCCGATCCAAATGACATTTTGAATCATTTTTGGTAGAGTCCAAAAAATCCATTTTCTGATGAAAAACGATTACCCCGGACCAGTCGAACGTTGAAAAAATGGTCAATATTGATGAAATTTTAACATTTAATCTTTTGACTTTAAATGACGGTTGGATGTGAGTTATTACTTTTTCAACTAAAATAAGTGTGTTTAAAGTCATTTCTGTGCCTGAAATTGGTAAAAATTGAAGATTTTGAGTAAGCAAACTCTGTAAAAATGGCAATTTTGGTCACTGTGAGGGTTTAAAAAGTGGTTATTCAACATGAGGCCCGATCCAAATGACATTTTGAATCATTTTTGGTAGAGTCCAAAAAATCAATTTTCTGATGAAAAACGATGACCCCGGACCAGTCGAACGTTGAAAAAATGGTCAATATTGATGAAATTTTAATATTTAATCTTTTCACTTTAAATGACGGTTGGATGTGAGTTATTCCTTTTTCAACTAAAATAAGTGTGTTTAAAGTCATTTCTGTGCCTGAAATTGGTCAAAATTGTAGATTTTGAGTAAGCAAAACTCTGTAAAAATGGCAATTTTGGTCACTGTGAGGGTTTAAAAAGTGGTTATTCAACATGAGGCCCAATCCAAATGACATTTTGAATCATTTTTGGTAGAGTCCAAAAAATCAATTTTCTGATGAAAAACGATGACCCCGGACCAGTCGAACGTTGAAAAAATGGTCAATATTGATGAAATTTTAACATTTAATCTTTTGACTTTAAATGACGGTTGGATGTGAGTTATTACTTTTTCAACTAAAATAAGTGTGTTTAAAGTCATTTCTGTGCCTGAAATTGGTCAAAATTGAAGATTTTGAGTAAGCAAAACTCTGTAAAAATGGCAGTTTTGGTCACTGTGAGGGTTTAAAAAGTGGTTATTCAACATGAGGCCTGATCCAAATGACATTTTGAATCATTTTTGGTAGAGTCCAAAAAATCAATTTTCTGATGAAAAACGATGACCCCGGACCAGTTGAACGTTGAAAAAATGGTCAATATTGATGAAATTTTAACATTTAATCTTTTGACTTTAAATGACGGTTGGATGTGAGTTATTACTTTTTCAACTACAATAAGTGTGTTTAAAGTCATTTCTGTGCCTGAAATTGGTCAAAATTGAAGATTTTGAGTAAGCAAAACTCTGTAAAAATGGCAATTTTGGTCACTGTTAGGGTTTAAAAAGTGGTTATTCAACATGAGGCCCGATCCAAATGACATTTTGAATCATTTTTGGTAGAGTCCAAAAAATCAATTTTCTGATGAAAAACGATGACCCCGGATCAGTCGAACGTTTAAAAAATGGTCAATATTGATGAAAGTTTAACATTTAATCTTTTGACTTTAAATGACGGTTGGATGTGAGTTATGACTTTTTCAACTAAAATAAGTGTGTTTAAAGTCATTTCTGTGCCTGAAATTGGTCAAAATTGAAGATTTTGAGTAAGCAAAACTCTGTAAAAATGGCAGTTTTGGTCACTGTGAGGGTTTAAAAAGTGGTTATTCAACATGAGGCCCGATCCAAATGACATTTTGAATCATTTTTGGTAGAGTCCAAAAAATCAATTTTCTGATGAAAAACGATGACCCTGGACCAGTCGAACGTTGAAAAAATGGTCAATATTGATGAAATTTTAATATTTAATCTTTTGACTTTAAATGATGGTTGGATGTGAGTTATTACTTTTTCAACTACAATAAGTGTGTTTAAAGTCATTTCTGTGCCTGAAATTGGTCAAAATTGAAGATTTTGAGTAAGCAAAACTCTGTAAAAATGGCAATTTTGGTCACTGTGAGGGTTTAAAAAGTGGTTATTCAACATGAGGCCCGATCCAAATGACATTTTGAATCATTTTTGGTAGAGTCCAAAAAATCCATTTTCTGATGAAAAACGATGACCCCGGACCAGTCGAACGTTGAAAAAATTGTCAATATTGATGAAATTTTAACATTTAATCTTTTGACTTTAAATGACGGTTGGATGTGAGTTATTACTTTTTCAACTAAAATAAGTGTGTTTAAAGTCATTTCTGTGCCTGAAATTGGTAAAAATTGAAGATTTTGAGTAAGCAAACTCTGTAAAAATGGCAATTTTGGTCACTGTGAGGGTTTAAAAAGTGGTTATTCAACATGAGGCCCGATCCAAATGACATTTTGAATCATTTTTGGTAGAGTCCAAAAAATCAATTTTCTGATGAAAAACGATGACCCCGGACCAGTCGAACGTTGAAAAAATGGTCAATATTGATGAAATTTTAATATTTAATCTTTTCACTTTAAATGACGGTTGGATGTGAGTTATTCCTTTTTCAACTAAAATAAGTGTGTTTAAAGTCATTTCTGTGCCTGAAATTGGTCAAAATTGTAGATTTTGAGTAAGCAAAACTCTGTAAAAATGGCAATTTTGGTCACTGTGAGGGTTTAAAAAGTGGTTATTCAACATGAGGCCCGATCCAAATGACATTTTGAATCATTTTTGGTAGAGTCCAAAAAATCAATTTTCTGATGAAAAACGATGACCCCGGACCAGTCGAACGTTGAAAAAATGGTCAATATTGATGAAATTTTAACATTTAATCTTTTGACTTTAAATGACGGTTGGATGTGAGTTATTACTTTTTCAACTAAAATAAGTGTGTTTAAAGTCATTTCTGTGCCTGAAATTGGTCAAAATTGAAGATTTTGAGTAAGCAAAACTCTGTAAAAATGGCAGTTTTGGTCACTGTGAGGGTTTAAAAAGTGGTTATTCAACATGAGGCCTGATCCAAATGACATTTTGAATCATTTTTGGTAGAGTCCAAAAAATCAATTTTCTGATGAAAAACGATGACCCCGGACCAGTTGAACGTTGAAAAAATGGTCAATATTGATGAAATTTTAACATTTAATCTTTTGACTTTAAATGACGGTTGGATGTGAGTTATTACTTTTTCAACTACAATAAGTGTGTTTAAAGTCATTTCTGTGCCTGAAATTGGTCAAAATTGAAGATTTTGAGTAAGCAAAACTCTGTAAAAATGGCAATTTTGGTCACTGTTAGGGTTTAAAAAGTGGTTATTCAACATGAGGCCCGATCCAAATGACATTTTGAATCATTTTTGGTAGAGTCCAAAAAATCAATTTTCTGATGAAAAACGATGACCCCGGATCAGTCGAACGTTTAAAAAATGGTCAATATTGATGAAAGTTTAACATTTAATCTTTTGACTTTAAATGACGGTTGGATGTGAGTTATGACTTTTTCAACTAAAATAAGTGTGTTTAAAGTCATTTCTGTGCCTGAAATTGGTCAAAATTGAAGATTTTGAGTAAGCAAAACTCTGTAAAAATGGCAATTTTGGTCACTGTGAGGGTTTAAAAAGTGGTTATTCAACATGAGGCCCGATCCAAATGACATTTTGAATCATTTTTGGTAGAGTCCAAAAAATCCATTTTCTGATGAAAAACGATGACCCCGGACCAGTCGAACGTTGAAAAAATTGTCAATATTGATGAAATTTTAACATTTAATCTTTTGACTTTAAATGACGGTTGGATGTGAGTTATTACTTTTTCAACTAAAATAAGTGTGTTTAAAGTCATTTCTGTGCCTGAAATTGGTCAAAATTGAAGATTTTGAGTAAGCAAAAACTCTGTAAAAATGGCAATTTTGGTCACTGTTAGGGTTTAAAAAGTGGTTATTCAACATGAGGCCCGATCCAAATGACATTTTGAATCATTTTTGGTAGAGTCCAAAAAATCCATTTTCTGAAGAAAAACGATTACCCCGGACCAGTCGAACGTTGAAAAAATGGTCAATATTGATGAAATTTTAACATTTAATCTTTTGACTTTAAATGACGGTTGGATGTGAGTTATTACTTTTTCAACTACAATAAGTGTGTTTAAAGTCATTTCTGTGCCTGAAATTGGTCAAAATTGAAGATTTTGAGTAAGCAAAACTCTGTAAAAATGGCAATTTTGGTCACTGTTAGGGTTTAAAAAGTGGTTATTCAACATGAGGCCCGATCCAAATGACATTTTGAATCATTTTTGGTAGAGTCCAAAAAATCAATTTTCTGATGAAAAACGATGACCCCGGATCAGTCGAACGTTTAAAAAATGGTCAATATTGATGAAAGTTTAACATTTAATCTTTTGACTTTAAATGACGGTTGGATGTGAGTTATGACTTTTTCAACTAAAATAAGTGTGTTTAAAGTCATTTCTGTGCCTGAAATTGGTCAAAATTGAAGATTTTGAGTAAGCAAAACTCTGTAAAAATGGCAATTTTGGTCACTGTGAGGGTTTAAAAAGTGGTTATTCAACATGAGGCCCGATCCAAATGACATTTTGAATCATTTTTGGTAGAGTCCAAAAAATCAATTTTCTGATGAAAAACGATGACCCCGGACCAGTCGAACGTTGAAAAAATGGTCAATATTGATGAAATTTTAACATTTAATCTTTTGACTTTAAATGACGGTTGGATGTGAGTTATTACTTTTTCAACTAAAATAAGTGTGTTTAAAGTCATTTCTGTGCCTGAAATTGGTCAAAATTGAAGATTTTGAGTAAGCAAAACTCTGTAAAAATGGCAATTTTGGTCACTGTTAGGGTTTAAAAAGTGGTTATTCAACATGAGGCCCGATCCAAATGACATTTTGAATCATTTTTGGTAGAGTCCAAAAAATCAATTTTCTGATGAAAAACGATGACCCCGGACCAGTTGAACGTTGAAAAAATGGTCAATATTGATGAAATTTTAATATTTAATCTTTTGACTTTAAATGATGGTTGGATGTGAGTTATTACTTTTTCAACTACAATAAGTGTGTTTAAAGTCATTTCTGTGCCTGAAATTGGTCAAAATTGAAGATTTTGAGTAAGCAAAACTCTGTAAAAATGGCAATTTTGGTCACTGTGAGGGTTTAAAAAGTGGTTATTCAACATGAGGCCCAATCCAAATGACATTTTGAATCATTTTTGGTAGAGTCCAAAAAATCCATTTTCTGATGAAAAACGATGACCCCGGACCAGTCGAACGTTGAAAAAATTGTCAATATTGATGAAATTTTAACATTTAATCTTTTGACTTTAAATGACGGTTGGATGTGAGTTATTACTTTTTCAACTAAAATAAGTGTGTTTAAAGTCATTTCTGTGCCTGAAATTGGTCAAAATTGAAGATTTTGAGTAAGCAAAACTCTGTAAAAATGGCAATTTTGGTCACTGTTAGGGTTTAAAAAGTGGTTATTCAACATGAGGCCCGATCCAAATGACATTTTGAATCATTTTTGGTAGAGTCCAAAAAATCCATTTTCTGATGAAAAACGATTACCCCGGACCAGTCGAACGTTGAAAAAATGGTCAATATTGATGAAATTTTAACATTTAATCTTTTGACTTTAAATGACGGTTGGATGTGAGTTATTACTTTTTCAACTAAAATAAGTGTGTTTAAAGTCATTTCTGTGCCTGAAATTGGTAAAAATTGAAGATTTTGAGTAAGCAAACTCTGTAAAAATGGCAATTTTGGTCACTGTGAGGGTTTAAAAAGTGGTTATTCAACATGAGGCCCGATCCAAATGACATTTTGAATCATTTTTGGTAGAGTCCAAAAAATCAATTTTCTGATGAAAAACGATGACCCCGGACCAGTCGAACGTTGAAAAAATGGTCAATATTGATGAAATTTTAACATTTAATCTTTTGACTTTAAATGACGGTTGGATGTGAGTTATTACTTTTTCAACTAAAATAAGTGTGTTTAAAGTCATTTCTGTGCCTGAAATTGGTCAAAATTGAAGATTTTGAGTAAGCAAAACTCTGTAAAAATGGCAGTTTTGGTCACTGTGAGGGTTTAAAAAGTGGTTATTCAACATGAGGCCTGATCCAAATGACATTTTGAATCATTTTTGGTAGAGTCCAAAAAATCAATTTTCTGATGAAAAACGATGACCCCGGACCAGTTGAACGTTGAAAAAATGGTCAATATTGATGAAATTTTAACATTTAATCTTTTGACTTTAAATGACGGTTGGATGTGAGTTATTACTTTTTCAACTACAATAAGTGTGTTTAAAGTCATTTCTGTGCCTGAAATTGGTCAAAATTGAAGATTTTGAGTAAGCAAAACTCTGTAAAAATGGCAATTTTGGTCACTGTTAGGGTTTAAAAAGTGGTTATTCAACATGAGGCCCGATCCAAATGACATTTTGAATCATTTTTGGTAGAGTCCAAAAAATCAATTTTCTGATGAAAAACGATGACCCCGGATCAGTCGAACGTTTAAAAAATGGTCAATATTGATGAAAGTTTAACATTTAATCTTTTGACTTTAAATGACGGTTGGATGTGAGTTATGACTTTTTCAACTAAAATAAGTGTGTTTAAAGTCATTTCTGTGCCTGAAATTGGTCAAAATTGAAGATTTTGAGTAAGCAAAACTCTGTAAAAATGGCAATTTTGGTCACTGTTAGGGTTTAAAAAGTGGTTATTCAACATGAGGCCCGATCCAAATGACATTTTGAATCATTTTTGGTAGAGTCCAAAAAATTAATTTTCTGATGAAAAACGATGACCCCGGACCAGTTGAACGTTGAAAAAATTGGTCAATATTGATGAAATTTTAACATTTAATCTTTTGACTTTAAATGACGGTTGGATGTGAGTTATTACTTTTTCAACTACAATAAGTGTGTTTAAAGTCATTTCTGTGCCTGAAATTGGTCAAAATTGAAGATTTTGAGTAAGCAAAACTCTGTAAAAATGGCAATTTTGGTCACTGTGAGGGTTTAAAAAGTGGTTATTCAACATGAGGCCCGATCCAAATGACATTTTGAATCATTTTTGGTAGAGTCCAAAAAATCCATTTTCTGATGAAAAACGATTACCCCGGACCAGTCGAACGTTGTGAAAAAATGGTCAATATTGATGAAATTTTAATATTTAATCTTTTGACTTTAAATGACGGTTGGATGTGAGTTATTACTTTTTCAACTAAAATAAGTGTGTTTAAAGTCATTTCTGTGCCTGAAATTGGTCAAAATTGAAGATTTTGAGTAAGCAAAACTCTGTAAAAATGGCAGTTTTGGTCACTGTGAGGGTTTAAAAAGTGGTTATTCAACATGAGGCCTGATCCAAATGACATTTTGAATCATTTTTGGTAGAGTCCAAAAAATCCATTTTCTGATGAAAAACGATGACCCCGGACCAGTCGAACGTTGAAAAAATGGTCAATATTGATGACATTTTAACATTTAATCTTTTGACTTTAAATGACAGTTGGATGTGAGTTATTACTTTTTCAACTAAAATAAGTGTGTTTAAAGTCATTTCTGTGCCTGAAATTGGTCAAAATTGAAGATTTTGAGTAAGCAAAACTCTGTAAAAATGGCAGTTTTGGTCACTGTGAGGGTTTAAAAAGTGGTTATTCAACATGAGGCCCGATCCAAATGACATTTTGAATCATTTTTGGTAGAGTCCAAAAAATCCATTTTCTGATGAAAAACGATGACCCCGGACCAGTCGAACGTTGAAAAAATGGTCAATATTGATGAAATTTTAACATTTAATCTTTTGACTTTAAATGACGGTTGGATGTGAGTTATTACTTTTTCAACTAAAATAAGTGTGTTTAAAGTCATTTCTGTGCCTGAAATTGGTCAAAATTGAAGATTTTGAGTAAGCAAAACTCTGTAAAAATGGCAGTTTTGGTCACTGTGAGGGTTTAAAAAGTGGTTATTCAACATGAGGCCTGATCCAAATGACATTTTGAATCATTTTTGGTAGAGTCCAAAAAATCCATTTTCTGATGAAAAACGATGACCCCGGACCAGTCGAACGTTGAAAAAATGGTCAATATTGATGAAATTTTAACATTTAATCTTTTGACTTTAAATGACGGTTGGATGTGAGTTATTACTTTTTCAACTAAAATAAGTGTGTTTAAAGTCATTTCTGTGCCTGAAATTGGTCAAAATTGAAGATTTTGAGTAAGCAAAACTCTGTAAAAATGGCAATTTTGGTCACTGTGAGGGTTTAAAAAGTGGTTATTCAACATGAGGCCCGATCCAAATGACATTTTGAATCATTTTTAGTAGAGTCCAAAAAATCAATTTTCTGATGAAAAACGATGACCCCGGACCAGTCGAACGTTGAAAAAATGGTCAATATTGATGAAATTTTAACATTTAATCTTTTGACTTTAAATGACGGTTGGATGTGAGTTATTACTTTTTCAACTAAAATAAGTGTGTTTAAAGTCATTTCTGTGCCTGAAATTGGTCAAAGTTGAAGATTTTGAGTAAACAAAACTCTGTAAAAATGGCAATTTTGGTCACTGTGAGGGTTTAAAAAGTGGTTATTCAACATGAGACCCGATCCAAATGACATTTTGAATCATTTTTGGTAGAGTCCAAAAAATCAATTTTCTGATGAAGAACGATGACCCCGGACCAGTCGAACGTTGAAAAAATGGTCAATATTGATGAAATTTTAATATTTAATCTTTTGTCTTTAAATGACGGTTGGATGTGAGTTATTACTTTTTCAACTAAAATAAGTGTGTTTAAAGTCATTTCTGTGCCTGAAATTGGTCAAAATTGAAGATTTTGAGTAAGCAAAACTCTGTAAAAATGGCAGTTTTGGTCACTGTGAGGGTTTAAAAAGTGGTTATTCAACATGAGGCCCGATCCAAATGACATTTTGAATCATTTTTGGTAGAGTCCAAAAAATCAATTTTCTGATGAAAAACGATGACCCCGGACCAGTCGAACGTTGAAAAAATGGTCAATATTGATGAAATTTTAACATTTAATCTTTTGACTTTAAGTGACGGTTGGATGTGAGTTATTACTTTTTCAACTAAAATAAGTGTGTTTAAAGTCATTTCTGTGCCTGAAATTGGTCAAAATTGAAGATTTTGAGTAAGCAAAACTCTGTAAAAATGGCAATTTTGGTCACTGTGAGGGTTTAAAAAGTGGTTATTCAACATGAGGCCCGATCCAAATGACATTTTGAATCATTTTTGGTAGAGTCCAAAAAATCAATTTTCTGATGAAAAACGATGACCCCGGACCAGTCGAACGTTGAAAAAATGGTCAATATTGATGAAATTTTAATATTTCATCTTTTGACTTTAAATGACGGTTGGATGTGAGTTATTACTTTTTCAACTAAAATAAGTGTGTTTAAAGTCATTTCTGTGCCTGAAATTGGTCAAAATTGAAGATTTTGAGTAAGCAAAACTCTGTAAAAATGGCAGTTTTGGTCACTGTGAGGGTTTAAAAAGTGGTTATTCAACATGAGGCCCGATCCAAATGACATTTTGAATCATTTTTGGTAGAGTCCAAAAAAATCAATTTTCTGATGAAAAACGATGACCCCGGACCAGTCGAACGTTGAAAAAATGGTCAATATTGATGAAATTTTAACATTTAATCTTTTGACTTTAAATGACGGTTGGATGTGAGTTATTACTTTTTCAACTAAAATAAGTGTGTTTAAAGTCATTTCTGTGCCTGAAATTGGTCAAAATTGAAGATTTTGAGTAAGCAAAACTCTGTAAAAATGGCAATTTTGGTCACTGTGAGGGTTTAAAAAGTGGTTATTCAACATGAGGCCCGATCCAAATGACATTTTGAATCATTTTTGGTAGAGTCAAAAAAATCAATTTTCTGATGAAAAACGATGACCCCGGACCAGTCGAACGTTGAAAAAATGGTCAATATTGATGAAATTTTAATATTTAATCTTTGACTTTAAATGACGGTTGGATGTGAGTTATTACTTTTTCAACTAAAATAAGTGTGTTTAAATTCATTTCTGTGCCTGAAATTGGTCAAAATTGAAGATTTTGAGTAAGCAAAACTCTGTAAAAATGGCAGTTTTGGTCACTGTGAGGGTTTAAAAAGTGGTTATTCAACATGAGGCCCGATCCAAATGACATTTTGAATGATTTTTGGTAGAGTCCAAAAAATCCATTTTCTAATGAAAAACGATGACCCCGGACCAGTCGAACGTTGAAAAAATGGTCAATATTGATGAAATTTTAACATTTAATCTTTTGACTTTAAATGACGGTTGGATGTGAGTTATTACTTTTTCAACTAAAATAAGTGAGTTTAAAGTCATTTCTGTGCCTGAAATTGGTCAAAATTGAAGATTTTGAGTAAGCAAAACTCTGTAAAAATGGCAATTTTGGTCACTGTGAGGGTTTAAAAAGTGGTTATTCAACATGAGGCCCGATCCAAATGACATTTTGAATCATTTTTGGTAGAGTCCAAAAAATCAATTTTCTGATGAAAAACGATGACCCCGGACCAGTCGAACGTTGAAAAAATGGTCAATATTGATGAAATTTTAATATTTCATCTTTTGACTTTAAATGACGGTTGGATGTGAGTTATTACTTTTTCAACTAAAATAAGTGTGTTTAAAGTCATTTCTGTGCCTGAAATTGGTCAAAATTGAAGATTTTGAGTAAGCAAAACTCTGTAAAAATGGCAGTTTTGGTCACTGTGAGGGTTTAAAAAGTGGTTATTCAACATGAGGCCCGATCCAAATGACATTTTGAATCATTTTTGGTAGAGTCCAAAAAAATCAATTTTCTGATGAAAAACGATGACCCCGGACCAGTCGAACGTTGAAAAAATGGTCAATATTGATGAAATTTTAACATTTAATCTTTTGACTTTAAATGACGGTTGGATGTGAGTTATTACTTTTTCAACTAAAATAAGTGTGTTTAAAGTCATTTCTGTGCCTGAAATTGGTCAAAATTGAAGATTTTGAGTAAGCAAAACTCTGTAAAAATGGCAATTTTGGTCACTGTGAGGGTTTAAAAAGTGGTTATTCAACATGAGGCCCGATCCAAATGACATTTTGAATCATTTTTGGTAGAGTCAAAAAAATCAATTTTCTGATGAAAAACGATGACCCCGGACCAGTCGAACGTTGAAAAAATGGTCAATATTGATGAAATTTTAATATTTAATCTTTGACTTTAAATGACGGTTGGATGTGAGTTATTACTTTTTCAACTAAAATAAGTGTGTTTAAAGTCATTTCTGTGCCTGAAATTGGTCAAAATTGAAGATTTTGAGTAAGCAAAACTCTGTAAAAATGGCAGTTTTGGTCACTGTGAGGGTTTAAAAAGTGGTTATTCAACATGAGGCCCGATCCAAATGACATTTTGAATGATTTTTGGTAGAGTCCAAAAAATCCATTTTCTAATGAAAAACGATGACCCCGGACCAGTCGAACGTTGAAAAAATGGTCAATATTGATGAAATTTTAACATTTAATCTTTTGACTTTAAATGACGGTTGGATGTGAGTTATTACTTTTTCAACTAAAATAAGTGAGTTTAAAGTCATTTCTGTGCCTGAAATTGGTCAAAATTGAAGATTTTGAGTAAGCAAAACTCTGTAAAAATGGCAATTTTGGTCACTGTGAGGGTTTAAAAAGTGGTTATTCAACATGAGGCCCGATCCAAATGACATTTTGAATCATTTTTGGTAGAGTCCAAAAAATCAATTTTCTGATGAAAAACGATGACCCCGGACCAGTCGAACGTTGAAAAAATGGTCAATATTGATGAAATTTTAACATTTAATCTTTTGACTTTAAATGACGGTTGGATGTGAGTTATTACTTTTTCAACTAAAATAAGTGTGTTTAAAGTCATTTCTGTGCCTGAAATTGGTCAAAATTGAAGATTTTGAGTAAGCAAAACTCTGTAAAAATGGCAATTTTGGTCACTGTGAGGGTTTAAAAAGTGGTTATTCAACATGAGGCCCGATCCAAATGACGTTTTGAATCATTTTTGGTAGAGTCCAAAAATCAATTTTCTGATGAAAAACGATGACCCCGGACCAGTCGAACGTTGAAAAAATGGTCAATATTGATGAAATTTTAATATTTAATCTTTTGACTTTAAATGACGGTTGGATGTGAGTTATTACTTTTTCAACTAAAATAAGTGTGTTTAAAGTCATTTCTGTGCCTGAAATTGGTCAAAATTGAAGATTTTGAGTAAGCAAAACTCTGTAAAAATTGCAGTTTTGGTCACTGTGAGGGTTTAAAAAGTGGTTATTCAACATGAGGCCCGATCCAAATGACATTTTGAATCATTTTTGGTAGAGTCCAAAAAATCAATTTTCTGATGAAAAACGATGACCCCGGACCAGTCGAACGTTGAAAAAATGGTCAATATTGATGAAATTTTAACATTTAATCTTTTGACTTTAAATGACGGTTGGATGTGAGTTATTACTTTTTCAACTAAAATAAGTGTGTTTAAAGTCATTTCTGTGCCTGAAATTGGTCAAAATTGAAGATTTTGAGTAAGCAAAACTCTGTAAAAATGGCAGTTTTGGTCACTGTGAGGGTTTAAAAAGTGGTTATTCAACATGAGGCCTGATCCAAATGACATTTTGAATCATTTTTGGTAGAGTCCAAAAAATCCATTTTCTGATGAAAAACGATGACCCCGGACCAGTCGAACGTTGAAAAAATGGTCAATATTGATGACATTTTAACATTTAATCTTTTGACTTTAAATGACAGTTGGATGTGAGTTATTACTTTTTCAACTAAAATAAGTGTGTTTAAAGTCATTTCTGTGCCTGAAATTGGTCAAAATTGAAGATTTTGAGTAAGCAAAACTCTGTAAAAATGGCAATTTTGGTCACTGTGAGGGTTTAAAAAGTGGTTATTCAACATGAGACCCGATCCAAATGACATTTTGAATCATTTTTGGTAGAGTCCAAAAAATCAATTTTCTGATGAAGAACGATGACCCCGGACCAGTCGAACGTTGAAAAAATGGTCAATATTGATGAAATTTTAATATTTAATCTTTCGACTTTAAATGACGGTTGGATGTGAGTTATTACTTTTTCAACTAAAATAAGTGTGTTTAAAGTCATTTCTGTGCCTGAAATTGGTCAAAATTGAAGATTTTGAGTAAGCAAAACTCTGTAAAAATTGCAGTTTTGGTCACTGTGAGGGTTTAAAAAGTGGTTATTCAACATGAGGCCCGATCCAAATGACATTTTGAATCATTTTTGGTAGAGTCCAAAAAATCCATTTTCTGATGAAAAACGATGACCCCGGACCAGTCGAACGTTGAAAAAATGGTCAATATTGATGAAATTTTAACATTTAATCTTTTGACTTTAAATGACAGTTGGATGTGAGTTATTACTTTTTCAACTAAAATAAGTGTGTTTAAAGTCATTTCTGTGCCTGAAATTGGTCAAAATTGAAGATTTTGAGTAAGCAAAACTCTGTAAAAATGGCAGTTTTAGTCACTGTGAGGGTTTAAAAAGTGGTTATTCAACATGAGGCCTGATCCAAATGACATTTTGAATCATTTTTGGTAGAGTCCAAAAAATCAATTTTCTGATGAAAAACGATGACCCCGGACCAGTCGAACGTTGAAAAAATGGTCAATATTGATGAAATTTTAATATTTAATCTTTTGACTTTAAATGACGGTTGGATGTGAGTTATTACTTTTTCAACTAAAATAAGTGTGTTTAAAGTCATTTCTGTGCCTGAAATTGGTCAAAATTGAAGATTTTGAGTAAGCAAAACTCTGTAAAAATTGCAGTTTTGGTCACTGTGAGGGTTTAAAAAGTGGTTATTCAACATGAGGCCCGATCCAAATGACATTTTGAATCATTTTTGGTAGAGTCCAAAAAATCCATTTTCTGATGAAAAACGATGACCCCGGACCAGTCGAACGTTGAAAAAATGGTCAATATTGATGAAATTTTAACATTTAATCTTTTGACTTTAAATGACGGTTGGATGTGAGTTATTACTTTTTCAACTAAAATAAGTGTGTTTAAAGTCATTTCTGTGCCTGAAATTGGTAAAAATTGAAGATTTTGAGTAAGCAAAACTCTGTAAAAATGGCAATTTTGGTCACTGTGAGGGTTTAAAAAGTGGTTATTCAACATGAGGCCCGATCCAAATGACATTTTGAATCATTTTTAGTAGAGTCCAAAAAATCAATTTTCTGATGAAAAACGATGACCCCGGACCAGTCGAACGTTGAAAAAATGGTCAATATTGATGAAATTTTAACATTTAATCTTTTGACTTTAAATGACGGTTGGATGTGAGTTATTACTTTTTCAACTAAAATAAGTGTGTTTAAAGTCATTTCTGTGCCTGAAATTGGTCAAAATTGAAGATTTTGAGTAAGCAAAACTCTGTAAAAATGGCAGTTTTGGTCACTGTGAGGGTTTAAAAAGTGGTTATTCAACATGAGGCCCGATCCAAATGACATTTTGAATCATTTTTGGTAGAGTCCAAAAAATCAATTTTCTGATGAAAAACGATGACCCCGGACCAGTCGAACGTTGAAAAAATGGTCAATATTGATGAAATTTTAACATTTAATCTTTTGACTTTAAGTGACGGTTGGATGTGAGTTATTACTTTTTCAACTAAAATAAGTGTGTTTAAAGTCATTTCTGTGCCTGAAATTGGTCAAAATTGAAGATTTTGAGTAAGCAAAACTCTGTAAAAATGGCAATTTTGGTCACTGTGAGGGTTTAAAAAGTGGTTATTCAACATGAGGCCCGATCCAAATGACATTTTGAATCATTTTTGGTAGAGTCCAAAAAATCAATTTTCTGATGAAAAACGATGACCCCGGACCAGTCGAACGTTGAAAAAATGGTCAATATTGATGAAATTTTAATATTTCATCTTTTGACTTTAAATGACGGTTGGATGTGAGTTATTACTTTTTCAACTAAAATAAGTGTGTTTAAAGTCATTTCTGTGCCTGAAATTGGTCAAAATTGAAGATTTTGAGTAAGCAAAACTCTGTAAAAATGGCAGTTTTGGTCACTGTGAGGGTTTAAAAAGTGGTTATTCAACATGAGGCCCGATCCAAATGACATTTTGAATCATTTTTGGTAGAGTCCAAAAAAATCAATTTTCTGATGAAAAACGATGACCCCGGACCAGTCGAACGTTGAAAAAATGGTCAATATTGATGAAATTTTAACATTTAATCTTTTGACTTTAAATGACGGTTGGATGTGAGTTATTACTTTTTCAACTAAAATAAGTGTGTTTAAAGTCATTTCTGTGCCTGAAATTGGTCAAAATTGAAGATTTTGAGTAAGCAAAACTCTGTAAAAATGGCAATTTTGGTCACTGTGAGGGTTTAAAAAGTGGTTATTCAACATGAGGCCCGATCCAAATGACATTTTGAATCATTTTTGGTAGAGTCCAAAAAATCAATTTTCTGATGAAAAACGATGACCCCGGACCAGTCGAACGTTGAAAAAATGGTCAATATTGATGAAATTTTAATATTTAATCTTTTGACTTTAAATGACAGTTGGATGTGAGTTATTACTTTTTCAACTAAAATAAGTGTGTTTAAAGTCATTTCTGTGCCTGAAATTGGTCAAAATTGAAGATTTTGAGTAAGCAAAACTCTGTAAAAATGGCAGTTTTGGTACCTGTGAGGGTTTAAAAAGTGGTTATTCAACATGAGGCCTGATCCAAATGACATTTTGAATCATTTTTGGTAGAGTCCAAAAAATCCATTTTCTGATGAAAAACGATGACCCCGGACCAGTCGAACGTTGAAAAAATGGTCAATATTGATGAAATTTTAATATTTAATCTTTTGACTTTAAATGACGGTTGGATGTGAGTTATTACTTTTTCAACTAAAATAAGTGTGTTTAAAGTCATTTCTGTGCCTGAAATTGGTCAAAATTGAAGATTTTGAGTAAGCAAAACTCTGTAAAAATTGCAGTTTTGGTCACTGTGAGGGTTTAAAAAGTGGTTATTCAACATGAGGCCCGATCCAAATGACATTTTGAATCATTTTTGGTAGAGTCCAAAAAATCCATTTTCTGATGAAAAACGATGACCCCGGACCAGTCGAACGTTGAAAAAATGGTCAATATTGATGAAATTTTAACATTTAATCTTTTGACTTTAAATGACGGTTGGATGTGAGTTATTACTTTTTCAACTAAAATAAGTGTGTTTAAAGTCATTTCTGTGCCTGAAATTGGTAAAAATTGAAGATTTTGAGTAAGCAAAACTCTGTAAAAATGGCAATTTTGGTCACTGTGAGGGTTTAAAAAGTGGTTATTCAACATGAGGCCCGATCCAAATGACATTTTGAATCATTTTTAGTAGAGTCCAAAAAATCAATTTTCTGATGAAAAACGATGACCCCGGACCAGTCGAACGTTGAAAAAATGGTCAATATTGATGAAATTTTAACATTTAATCTTTTGACTTTAAATGACGGTTGGATGTGAGTTATTACTTTTTCAACTAAAATAAGTGTGTTTAAAGTCATTTCTGTGCCTGAAATTGGTCAAAATTGAAGATTTTGAGTAAGCAAAACTCTGTAAAAATGGCAATTTTGGTCACTGTGAGGGTTTAAAAAGTGGTTATTCAACATGAGACCCGATCCAAATGACATTTTGAATCATTTTTGGTAGAGTCCAAAAAATCAATTTTCTGATGAAGAACGATGACCCCGGACCAGTCGAACGTTGAAAAAATGGTCAATATTGATGAAATTTTAATATTTAATCTTTTGTCTTTAAATGACGGTTGGATGTGAGTTATTACTTTTTCAACTAAAATAAGTGTGTTTAAAGTCATTTCTGTGCCTGAAATTGGTCAAAATTGAAGATTTTGAGTAAGCAAAACTCTGTAAAAATGGCAGTTTTGGTCACTGTGAGGGTTTAAAAAGTGGTTATTCAACATGAGGCCCGATCCAAATGACATTTTGAATCATTTTTGGTAGAGTCCAAAAAATCAATTTTCTGATGAAAAACGATGACCCCGGACCAGTCGAACTTTGAAAAAATGGTCAATATTGATGAAATTTTAATATTTCATCTTTTGACTTTAAATGACGGTTGGATGTGAGTTATTACTTTTTCAACTAAAATAAGTGTGTTTAAAGTCATTTCTGTGCCTGAAATTGGTCAAAATTGAAGATTTTGAGTAAGCAAAACTCTGTAAAAATGGCAGTTTTGGTCACTGTGAGGGTTTAAAAAGTGGTTATTCAACATGAGGCCCGATCCAAATGACATTTTGAATCATTTTTGGTAGAGTCCAAAAAAATCAATTTTCTGATGAAAAACGATGACCCCGGACCAGTCGAACGTTGAAAAAATGGTCAATATTGATGAAATTTTAACATTTAATCTTTTGACTTTAAATGACGGTTGGATGTGAGTTATTACTTTTTCAACTAAAATAAGTGTGTTTAAAGTCATTTCTGTGCCTGAAATTGGTCAAAATTGAAGATTTTGAGTAAGCAAAACTCTGTAAAAATGGCAATTTTGGTCACTGTGAGGGTTTAAAAAGTGGTTATTCAACATGAGGCCCGATCCAAATGACATTTTGAATCATTTTTGGTAGAGTCCAAAAAATCAATTTTCTGATGAAAAACGATGACCCCGGACCAGTCGAACGTTGAAAAAATGGTCAATATTGATGAAATTTTAATATTTAATCTTTTGACTTTAAATGATGGTTGGATGTGAGTTATTACTTTTTCAACTAAAATAAGTGTGTTTAAAGTCATTTCTGTGCCTGAAATTGGTCAAAATTGAAGATTTTGAGTAAGCAAAACTCTGTAAAAATGGCAGTTTTGGTACCTGTGAGGGTTTAAAAAGTGGTTATTCAACATGAGGCCTGATCCAAATGACATTTTGAATCATTTTTGGTAGAGTCCAAAAAATCCATTTTCTGATGAAAAACCATGACCCCGGACCAGTCGAACGTTGAAAAAATGGTCAATATTGATGAAATTTTAACATTTAATCTTTTGACTTTAAATGACGGTTGGATGTGAGTTATTACTTTTTCAACTAAAATAAGTGTGTTTAAAGTCATTTCTGTGCCTGAAATTGGTCAAAATTGAAGATTTTGAGTAAGCAAAACTCTGTAAAAATGGCAGTTTTGGTCACTGTGAGGGTTTAAAAAGTGGTTATTCAACATGAGGCCCGATCCAAATGACATTTTGAATAATTTTTGGTAGAGTCCAAAAAATCAATTTTCTGATGAAAAACGATGACCCCGGACCAGTCGAACGTTGAAAAAATGGTCAATATTGATGAAATTTTAACATTTAATCTTTTGACTTTAAATGACGGTTGGATGTGAGTTATTACTTTTTCAACTAAAATAAGTGTGTTTAAAGTCATTTCAGTGCCTGAAATTGGTCAAAATTGAAGATTTTGAGTAAGCAAAACTCTGTAAAAATGGCAATTTTGGTCACTGTGAGGGTTTAAAAAGTGGTTATTCAACATGAGGCCCGATCCAAATGACATTTTGAATCATTTTTGGTAGAGTCCAAAAAATCAATTTTCTGATGAAAAACGATGACCCCGGACCAGTCGAACGTTGAAAAAATGGTCAATATTGATGAAATTTTAATATTTAATCTTTTGACTTTAAATGACGGTTGGATGTGAGTTATTACTTTTTCAACTAAAATAGGTGTGTTTAAAGTCATTTCTGTGCCTGAAATTGGTCAAAATTGCAGATTTTGAGTAAGCAAAACTCTGTAAAAATGGCAGTTTTGGTCACTGTGAGGGTTTAAAAAGTGGTTATTCAACATGAGGCCTGATCCAAATGACATTTTGAATCATTTTTGGTAGAGTCCAAAAAATCAATTTTCTGATGAAAAACGATGACCCCGGACCAGTCAAACGTTGAAAAAATGGTCAATATTGATGACATTTTGACATTTAATCTTTTGACTTCAAATGACGGTTGGATGTAAGTTATTACTTTTTCAACTAAAATAAGTGTGTTTAAAGTCATTTCTGAGCCTGAAATTGGTCAAAATTGAAGATTTTGAGTAAGCAAAACTCTGTAAAAATGGCAGTTTTGGTCACTGTGAGGGTTTAAAAAGTGGTTATTCAACATGAGGCCTGATCCAAATGACATTTTGAATGATTTTTGGTAGAGTCCAAAAAATCCATTTTCTAATGAAAAACGATGACCCCGGACCAGTCGAACGTTGAAAAAATGGTCAATATTGATGAAATTTTAACATTTACTCTTTTGACTTTAAATGACGGTTGGATGTGAGTTATTACTTTTTCAACTAAAATAAGTGAGTTTAAAGTCATTTCTGTGCCTGAAATTGGTCAAAATTGAAGATTTTGAGTAAGCAAAACTCTGTAAAAATGGCAATTTTGGTCACTGTGAGGGTTTAAAAAGTGGTTATTCAACATGAGGCCCGATCCAAATGACATTTTGAATCATTTTTGGTAGAGTCCAAAAAATCAATTTTCTGATGAAAAACGATGACCCCGGACCAGTCGAACGTTGAAAAAATGGTCAATATTGATGAAATTTTAACATTTAATCTTTTGACTTTAAATGACGGTTGGATGTGAGTTATTACTTTTTCAACTAAAATAAGTGTGTTTAAAGTCATTTCTGTGCCTGAAATTGGTCAAAATTGAAGATTTTGAGTAAGCAAAACTCTGTAAAAATGGCAATTTTGGTCACTGTGAGGGTTTAAAAAGTGGTTATTCAACATGAGGCCCGATCCAAATGACGTTTTGAATCATTTTTGGTAGAGTCCAAAAAATCAATTTTCTGATGAAAAACGATGACCCCGGACCAGTCGAACGTTGAAAAAATGGTCAATATTGATGAAATTTTAATATTTAATCTTTTGACTTTAAATGACGGTTGGATGTGAGTTATTACTTTTTCAACTAAAATAAGTGTGTTTAAAGTCATTTCTGTGCCTGAAATTGGTCAAAATTGAAGATTTTGAGTAAGCAAAACTCTGTAAAAATTGCAGTTTTGGTCACTGTGAGGGTTTAAAAAGTGGTTATTCAACATGAGGCCCGATCCAAATGACATTTTGAATCATTTTTGGTAGAGTCCAAAAAATCCATTTTCTGATGAAAAACGATGACCCCGGACCAGTCGAACGTTGAAAAAATGGTCAATATTGATGAAATTTTAACATTTAATCTTTTGACTTTAAATGACGGTTGGATGTGAGTTATTACTTTTTCAACTAAAATAAGTGTGTTTAAAGTCATTTCTGTGCCTGAAATTGGTCAAAATTGAAGATTTTGAGTAAGCAAAACTCTGTAAAAATGGCAGTTTTGGTCACTGTGAGGGTTTAAAAAGTGGTTATTCAACATGAGGCCTGATCCAAATGACATTTTGAATCATTTTTGGTAGAGTCCAAAAAATCAATTTTCTGATGAAAAACGATGACCCCGGACCAGTCGAACGTTGAAAAAATGGTCAATATTGATGACATTTTAACATTTAATCTTTTGACTTTAAATGACAGTTGGATGTGAGTTATTACTTTTTCAACTAAAATAAGTGTGTTTAAAGTCATTTCTGTGCCTGAAATTGGTCAAAATTGAAGATTTTGAGTAAGCAAAACTCTGTAAAAATGGCAGTTTTGGTCACTGTGAGGGTTTAAAAAGTGGTTATTCAACATGAGGCCTGATCCAAATGACATTTTGAATCATTTTTGGTAGAGTCCAAAAAATCCATTTTCTGATGAAAAACGATGACCCCGGACCAGTCGAACGTTGAAAAAATGGTCAATATTGATGAAATTTTAACATTTAATCTTTTGACTTTAAATGACGGTTGGATGTGAGTTATTATTTTTTCAACTAAAATAAGTGTGTTTAAAGTCATTTCTGTGCCTGAAATTGGTCAAAATTGAAGATTTTGAGTAAGCAAAACTCTGTAAAAATGGTAATTTTGGTCACTGTGAGGGTTTAAAAAGTGGTTATTCAACATGAGGCCCGATCCAAATGACATTTTGAATCATTTTTGGTAGAGTCCAAAAAATCAATTTTCTGATGAAAAACGATGACCCCGGACCAGTCGAACGTTGAAAAAATGGTCAATATTGATGAAATTTTAACATTTAATCTTTTGACTTTATATGACGGTTGGATGTGAGTTATTACTTTTTCAACTAAAATAAGTGTGTTTAAAGTCATTTCTGTGCCTGAAATTGGTCAAAATTGAAGATTTTGAGTAAGCAAAACTCTGTAAAAAGGGCAGTTTTGGTCACTGTGAGGGTTTAAAAAGTGGTTATTCAACATGAGGCCCGATCCAAATGACATTTTGAATCATTTTTGGTAGAGTCCAAAAAAATCAATTTTCTGATGAAAAACGATGACCCCGGACCAGTCGAACGTTGAAAAAATGGTCAATATTGATGAAATTTTAACATTTAATCTTTTGACTTTAAATGACGGTTGGATGTTAATTATTACTTTTTCAACTAAAATAAGTGTGTTTAAAGTCATTTCTGTGCCTGAAATTGGTCAAAATTGAAGATTTTGAGTAAGCAAAACTCTGTAAAAATGGCAGTTTTGGTACCTGTGAGGGTTTAAAAAGTGGTTATTCAACATGAGGCCCGATCCAAATGACATTTTGAATCATTTTTGGTAGAGTCCAAAAAATCAATTTTCTGATGAAAAACGATGACCCCGGACCAGTCGAACGTTGAAAAAATGGTCAATATTGATGACATTTTGACATTTAATCTTTTGACTTCAAATGACGGTTGGATGTAAGTTATTACTTTTTCAACTAAAATAAGTGTGTTTAAAGTCATTTCTGAGCCTGAAATTGGTCAAAATTGAAGATTTTAAGTAAGCAAAACTCTGTAAAAATGGCAGTTTTGGTCACTGTGAGGGTTTAAAAAGTGGTTATTCAACATGAGGCCTGATCCAAATGACATTTTGAATGATTTTTGGTAGAGTCCAAAAAATCCATTTTCTAATGAAAAACGATGACCCCGGACCAGTCGAACGTTGAAAAAATGGTCAATATTGATGAAATTTTAACATTTAATCTTTTGACTTTAAATGAAGGTTGGATGTGAGTTATTACTTTTTCAACCAAAATAAGTGAGTTTAAAGTCATTTCTGTGCCTGAAATTGGTCAAAATTGAAGATTTTGAGTAAGCAAAACTCTGTAAAAATGGCAATTTTGGTCACTGTGAGGGTTTAAAAAGTGGTTATTCAACATGAGGCCCGATCCAAATGACATTTTGAATCATTTTTGGTAGAGTCCAAAAAATCAATTTTCTGATGAAAAACGATGACCCCGGACCAGTCGAACGTTGAAAAAATGGTCAATATTGATGAAATTTTAACATTTAATCTTTTGACTTTAAATGACGGTTGGATGTGAGTTATTACTTTTTCAACTAAAATAAGTGTGTTTAAAGTCATTTCTGTGCCTGAAATTGGTCAAAATTGAAGATTTTGAGTAAGCAAAACTCTGTAAAAATGGCAATTTTGGTCACTGTGAGGGTTTAAAAAGTGGTTATTCAACATGAGGCCCGATCCAAATGACGTTTTGAATCATTTTTGGTAGAGTCCAAAAAATCAATTTTCTGATGAAAAACGATGACCCCGGACCAGTCGAACGTTGAAAAAATGGTCAATATTGATGAAATTTTAATATTTAATCTTTTGACTTTAAATGACGGTTGGATGTGAGTTATTACTTTTTCAACTAAAATAAGTGTGTTTAAAGTCATTTCTGTGCCTGAAATTGGTCAAAATTGAAGATTTTGAGTAAGCAAAACTCTGTAAAAATTGTAGTTTTGGTCACTGTGAGGGTTTAAAAAGTGGTTATTCAACATGAGGCCCGATCCAAATGACATTTTGAATCATTTTTGGTAGAGTCCAAAAAATCCATTTTCTGATGAAAAACGATGACCCCGGACCAGTCGAACGTTGAAAAAATGGTCAATATTGATGAAATTTTAACATTTAATCTTTTGACTTTAAATGACGGTTGGATGTGAGTTATTACTTTTTCAACTAAAATAAGTGTGTTTAAAGTCATTTCTGTGCCTGAAATTGGTCAAAATTGAAGATTTTGAGTAAGCAAAACTCTGTAAAAATGGCAGTTTTGGTCACTGTGAGGGTTTAAAAAGTGGTTATTCAACATGAGGCCTGATCCAAATGACATTTTGAATCATTTTTGGTAGAGTCCAAAAAATCCATTTTCTGATGAAAAACGATGACCCCGGACCAGTCGAACGTTGAAAAAATGGTCAATATTGATGACATTTTAACATTTAATCTTTTGACTTTAAATGACAGTTGGATGTGAGTTATTACTTTTTCAACTAAAATAAGTGTGTTTAAAGTCATTTCTGTGCCTGAAATTGGTCAAAATTGAAGATTTTGAGTAAGCAAAACTCTGTAAAAATGGCAGTTTTGGTCACTGTGAGGGTTTAAAAAGTGGTTATTCAACATGAGGCCCGATCCAAATGACATTTTGAATCATTTTTGGTAGAGTCCAAAAAATCAATTTTCTGATGAAAAACGATGACCCCGGACCAGTCGAACGTTGAAAAAATGGTCAATATTGATGAAATTTTAACATTTAATCTTTTGACTTTAAATGACGGTTGGATGTGAGTTATTACTTTTTCAACTAAAATAAGTGTGTTTAAAGTCATTTCTGTGCCTGAAATTGGTCAAAATTGAAGATTTTGAGTAAGCAAAACTCTGTAAAAATGGCAGTTTTGGTCACTGTGAGGGTTTAAAAAGTGGTTATTCAACATGAGGCCTGATCCAAATGACATTTTGAATCATTTTTGGTAGAGTCCAAAAAATCCATTTTCTGATGAAAAACGATGACCCCGGACCAGTCGAACGTTGAAAAAATGGTCAATATTGATGAAATTTTAACATTTAATCTTTTGACTTTAAATGACGGTTGGATGTGAGTTATTACTTTTTCAACTAAAATAAGTGTGTTTAAAGTCATTTCTGTGCCTGAAATTGGTCAAAATTGAAGATTTTGAGTAAGCAAAACTCTGTAAAAATGGTAATTTTGGTCACTGTGAGGGTTTAAAAAGTGGTTATTCAACATGAGGCCCGATCCAAATGACATTTTGAATCATTTTTGGTAGAGTCCAAAAAATCAATTTTCTGATGAAAAACGATGACCCCGGACCAGTCGAACGTTGAAAAAATGGTCAATATTGATGAAATTTTAACATTTAATCTTTTGACTTTAAGTGACGGTTGGATGTGAGTTATTACTTTTTCAACTAAAATAAGTGTGTTTAAAGTCATTTCTGTGCCTGAAATTGGTCAAAATTGAAGATTTTGAGTAAGCAAAACTCTGTAAAAATGGCAATTTTGGTCACTGTGAGGGTTTAAAAAGTGGTTATTCAACATGAGGCCCGATCCAAATGACATTTTGAATCATTTTTGGTAGAGTCCAAAAAATCAATTTTCTAATGAAAAACGATGACCCCGGACCAGTCGAACGTTGAAAAAATGGTCAATATTGATGAAATTTTAATATTTAATCTTTTGACTTTAAATGACGGTTGGATGTGAGTTATTACTTTTTCAACTAAAATAAGTGTGTTTAAAGTCATTTCTGTGCCTGAAATTGGTCAAAATTGAAGATTTTGAGTAAGCAAAACTCTGTAAAAATGGCAGTTTTGGTCACTGTGAGGGTTTAAAAAGTGGTTATTCAACATGAGGCCCGATCCAAATGACATTTTGAATCATTTTTGGTAGAGTCCAAAAAAATCAATTTTCTGATGAAAAACGATGACCCCGGACCAGTCGAACGTTGAAAAAATGGTCAATATTGATGAAATTTTAACATTTAATCTTTTGACTTTAAATGACGGTTGGATGTTAATTATTACTTTTTCAACTAAAATAAGTGTGTTTAAAGTCATTTCTGTGCCTGAAATTGGTCAAAATTGAAGATTTTGAGTAAGCAAAACTCTGTAAAAATGGCAGTTTTGGTACCTGTGAGGGTTTAAAAAGTGGTTATTCAACATGAGGCCCGATCCAAATGACATTTTGAATCATTTTTGGTAGAGTCCAAAAAATCAATTTTCTGATGAAAAACGATGACCCCGGACCAGTCGAACGTTGAAAAAATGGTCAATATTGATGACATTTTAACATTTAATCTTTTGACTTTAAATGACGGTTGGATGTAAGTTATTACTTTTTCAACTAAAATAAGTGTGTTTAAAGTCATTTCTGTGCCTGAAATTGGTCAAAATTGAAGATTTTGAGTAAGCAAAACTCTGTAAAAATGGCAATTTTGGTCACTGTGAGGGTTTAAAAAGTGGTTATTCAACATGAGACCCGATCCAAATGACATTTTGAATCATTTTTGGTAGAGTCCAAAAAATCAATTTTCTGATGAAGAACGATGACCCCGGACCAGTCGAACGTTGAAAAAATGGTCAATATTGATGAAATTTTAATATTTAATCTTTTGTCTTTAAATGACGGTTGGATGTGAGTTATTACTTTTTCAACTAAAATAAGTGTGTTTAAAGTCATTTCTGTGCCTGAAATTGGTCAAAATTGAAGATTTTGAGTAAGCAAAACTCTGTAAAAATGGCAGTTTTGGTCACTGTGAGGGTTTAAAAAGTGGTTATTCAACATGAGGCCCGATCCAAATGACATTTTGAATCATTTTTGGTAGAGTCCAAAAAAATCAATTTTCTGATGAAAAACGATGACCCCGGACCAGTCGAACGTTGAAAAAATGGTCAATATTGATGAAATTTTAACATTTAATCTTTTGACTTTAAATGACGGTTGGATGTTAATTATTACTTTTTCAACTAAAATAAGTGTGTTTAAAGTCATTTCTGTGCCTGAAATTGGTCAAAATTGAAGATTTTGAGTAAGCAAAACTCTGTAAAAATGGCAGTTTTGGTACCTGTGAGGGTTTAAAAAGTGGTTATTCAACATGAGGCCCGATCCAAATGACATTTTGAATCATTTTTGGTAGAGTCCAAAAAATCAATTTTCTGATGAAAAACGATGACCCCGGACCAGTCGAACGTTGAAAAAATGGTCAATATTGATGACATTTTGACATTTAATCTTTTGACTTCAAATGACGGTTGGATGTAAGTTATTACTTTTTCAACTAAAATAAGTGTGTTTAAAGTCATTTCTGAGCCTGAAATTGGTCAAAATTGAAGATTTTGAGTAAGCAAAACTCTGTAAAAATGGCAGTTTTGGTCACTGTGAGGGTTTAAAAAGTGGTTATTCAACATGAGGCCTGATCCAAATGACATTTTGAATGATTTTTGGTAGAGTCCAAAAAATCCATTTTCTAATGAAAAACGATGACCCCGGACCAGTCGAACGTTGAAAAAATGGTCAATATTGATGAAATTTTAACATTTAATCTTTTGACTTTAAATGAAGGTTGGATGTGAGTTATTACTTTTTCAACCAAAATAAGTGAGTTTAAAGTCATTTCTGTGCCTGAAATTGGTCAAAATTGAAGATTTTGAGTAAGCAAAACTCTGTAAAAATGGCAATTTTGGTCACTGTGAGGGTTTAAAAAGTGGTTATTCAACATGAGGCCCGATCCAAATGACATTTTGAATCATTTTTGGTAGAGTCCAAAAAATCAATTTTCTGATGAAAAACGATGACCCCGGACCAGTCGAACGTTGAAAAAATGGTCAATATTGATGAAATTTTAACATTTAATCTTTTGACTTTAAATGACGGTTGGATGTGAGTTATTACTTTTTCAACTAAAATAAGTGTGTTTAAAGTCATTTCTGTGCCTGAAATTGGTCAAAATTGAAGATTTTGAGTAAGCAAAACTCTGTAAAAATGGCAATTTTGGTCACTGTGAGGGTTTAAAAAGTGGTTATTCAACATGAGGCCCGATCCAAATGACGTTTTGAATCATTTTTGGTAGAGTCCAAAAAATCAATTTTCTGATGAAAAACGATGACCCCGGACCAGTCGAACGTTGAAAAAATGGTCAATATTGATGAAATTTTAATATTTAATCTTTTGACTTTAAATGACGGTTGGATGTGAGTTATTACTTTTTCAACTAAAATAAGTGTGTTTAAAGTCATTTCTGTGCCTGAAATTGGTCAAAATTGAAGATTTTGAGTAAGCAAAACTCTGTAAAAATTGTAGTTTTGGTCACTGTGAGGGTTTAAAAAGTGGTTATTCAACATGAGGCCCGATCCAAATGACATTTTGAATCATTTTTGGTAGAGTCCAAAAAATCCATTTTCTGATGAAAAACGATGACCCCGGACCAGTCGAACGTTGAAAAAATGGTCAATATTGATGAAATTTTAACATTTAATCTTTTGACTTTAAATGACGGTTGGATGTGAGTTATTACTTTTTCAACTAAAATAAGTGTGTTTAAAGTCATTTCTGTGCCTGAAATTGGTCAAAATTGAAGATTTTGAGTAAGCAAAACTCTGTAAAAATGGCAGTTTTGGTCACTGTGAGGGTTTAAAAAGTGGTTATTCAACATGAGGCCTGATCCAAATGACATTTTGAATCATTTTTGGTAGAGTCCAAAAAATCCATTTTCTGATGAAAAACGATGACCCCGGACCAGTCGAACGTTGAAAAAATGGTCAATATTGATGACATTTTAACATTTAATCTTTTGACTTTAAATGACAGTTGGATGTGAGTTATTACTTTTTCAACTAAAATAAGTGTGTTTAAAGTCATTTCTGTGCCTGAAATTGGTCAAAATTGAAGATTTTGAGTAAGCAAAACTCTGTAAAAATGGCAGTTTTGGTCACTGTGAGGGTTTAAAAAGTGGTTATTCAACATGAGGCCCGATCCAAATGACATTTTGAATCATTTTTGGTAGAGTCCAAAAAATCAATTTTCTGATGAAAAACGATGACCCCGGACCAGTCGAACGTTGAAAAAATGGTCAATATTGATGAAATTTTAACATTTAATCTTTTGACTTTAAATGACGGTTGGATGTGAGTTATTACTTTTTCAACTAAAATAAGTGTGTTTAAAGTCATTTCTGTGCCTGAAATTGGTCAAAATTGAAGATTTTGAGTAAGCAAAACTCTGTAAAAATGGCAGTTTTGGTCACTGTGAGGGTTTAAAAAGTGGTTATTCAACATGAGGCCTGATCCAAATGACATTTTGAATCATTTTTGGTAGAGTCCAAAAAATCCATTTTCTGATGAAAAACGATGACCCCGGACCAGTCGAACGTTGAAAAAATGGTCAATATTGATGAAATTTTAACATTTAATCTTTTGACTTTAAATGACGGTTGGATGTGAGTTATTACTTTTTCAACTAAAATAAGTGTGTTTAAAGTCATTTCTGTGCCTGAAATTGGTCAAAATTGAAGATTTTGAGTAAGCAAAACTCTGTAAAAATGGTAATTTTGGTCACTGTGAGGGTTTAAAAAGTGGTTATTCAACATGAGGCCCGATCCAAATGACATTTTGAATCATTTTTGGTAGAGTCCAAAAAATCAATTTTCTGATGAAAAACGATGACCCCGGACCAGTCGAACGTTGAAAAAATGGTCAATATTGATGAAATTTTAACATTTAATCTTTTGACTTTAAGTGACGGTTGGATGTGAGTTATTACTTTTTCAACTAAAATAAGTGTGTTTAAAGTCATTTCTGTGCCTGAAATTGGTCAAAATTGAAGATTTTGAGTAAGCAAAACTCTGTAAAAATGGCAATTTTGGTCACTGTGAGGGTTTAAAAAGTGGTTATTCAACATGAGGCCCGATCCAAATGACATTTTGAATCATTTTTGGTAGAGTCCAAAAAATCAATTTTCTAATGAAAAACGATGACCCCGGACCAGTCGAACGTTGAAAAAATGGTCAATATTGATGAAATTTTAATATTTAATCTTTTGACTTTAAATGACGGTTGGATGTGAGTTATTACTTTTTCAACTAAAATAAGTGTGTTTAAAGTCATTTCTGTGCCTGAAATTGGTCAAAATTGAAGATTTTGAGTAAGCAAAACTCTGTAAAAATGGCAGTTTTGGTCACTGTGAGGGTTTAAAAAGTGGTTATTCAACATGAGGCCCGATCCAAATGACATTTTGAATCATTTTTGGTAGAGTCCAAAAAAATCAATTTTCTGATGAAAAACGATGACCCCGGACCAGTCGAACGTTGAAAAAATGGTCAATATTGATGAAATTTTAACATTTAATCTTTTGACTTTAAATGACGGTTGGATGTTAATTATTACTTTTTCAACTAAAATAAGTGTGTTTAAAGTCATTTCTGTGCCTGAAATTGGTCAAAATTGAAGATTTTGAGTAAGCAAAACTCTGTAAAAATGGCAGTTTTGGTACCTGTGAGGGTTTAAAAAGTGGTTATTCAACATGAGGCCCGATCCAAATGACATTTTGAATCATTTTTGGTAGAGTCCAAAAAATCAATTTTCTGATGAAAAACGATGACCCCGGACCAGTCGAACGTTGAAAAAATGGTCAATATTGATGACATTTTAACATTTAATCTTTTGACTTTAAATGACGGTTGGATGTAAGTTATTACTTTTTCAACTAAAATAAGTGTGTTTAAAGTCATTTCTGTGCCTGAAATTGGTCAAAATTGAAGATTTTGAGTAAGCAAAACTCTGTAAAAATGGCAATTTTGGTCACTGTGAGGGTTTAAAAAGTGGTTATTCAACATGAGACCCGATCCAAATGACATTTTTGAATCATTTTTGGTAGAGTCCAAAAAATCAATTTTCTGATGAAGAACGATGACCCCGGACCAGTCGAACGTTGAAAAAATGGTCAATATTGATGAAATTTTAATATTTAATCTTTTGTCTTTAAATGACGGTTGGATGTGAGTTATTACTTTTTCAACTAAAATAAGTGTGTTTAAAGTCATTTCTGTGCCTGAAATTGGTCAAAATTGAAGATTTTGAGTAAGCAAAACTCTGTAAAAATGGCAGTTTTGGTCACTGTGAGGGTTTAAAAAGTGGTTATTCAACATGAGGCCCGATCCAAATGACATTTTGAATCATTTTTGGTAGAGTCCAAAAAATCAATTTTCTGATGAAAAACGATGACCCCGGACCAGTCGAACGTTGAAAAAATGGTCAATATTGATGAAATTTTAACATTTAATCTTTTGACTTTAAGTGACGGTTGGATGTGAGTTATTACTTTTTCAACTAAAATAAGTGTGTTTAAAGTCATTTCTGTGCCTGAAATTGGTCAAAATTGAAGATTTTGAGTAAGCAAAACTCTGTAAAAATGGCAATTTTGGTCACTGTGAGGGTTTAAAAAGTGGTTATTCAACATGAGGCCCGATCCAAATGACATTTTGAATCATTTTTGGTAGAGTCCAAAAAATCAATTTTCTGATGAAAAACGATGACCCCGGACCAGTCGAACGTTGAAAAAATGGTCAATATTGATGAAATTTTAATATTTCATCTTTTGACTTTAAATGACGGTTGGATGTGAGTTATTACTTTTTCAACTAAAATAAGTGTGTTTAAAGTCATTTCTGTGCCTGAAATTGGTCAAAATTGAAGATTTTGAGTAAGCAAAACTCTGTAAAAATGGCAGTTTTGGTCACTGTGAGGGTTTAAAAAGTGGTTATTCAACATGAGGCCCGATCCAAATGACATTTTGAATCATTTTTTGGTAGAGTCCAAAAAAAAACAATTTTCTGATGAAAAACGATGACCCCGGACCAGTCGAACGTTGAAAAAATGGTCAATATTGATGAAATTTTAACATTTAATCTTTTGACTTTAAATGACGGTTGGATGTGAGTTATTACTTTTTCAACTAAAATAAGTGTGTTTAAAGTCATTTCTGTGCCTGAAATTGGTCAAAATTGAAGATTTTGAGTAAGCAAAACTCTGTAAAAATGGCAATTTTGGTCACTGTGAGGGTTTAAAAAGTGGTTATTCAACATGAGGCCCGATCCAAATGACATTTTGAATCATTTTTGGTAGAGTCCAAAAAATCAATTTTCTGATGAAAAACGATGACCCCGGACCAGTCGAACGTTGAAAAAATGGTCAATATTGATGAAATTTTAATATTTAATCTTTTGACTTTAAATGACAGTTGGATGTGAGTTATTACTTTTTCAACTAAAATAAGTGTGTTTAAAGTCATTTCTGTGCCTGAAATTGGTCAAAATTGAAGATTTTGAGTAAGCAAAACTCTGTAAAAATGGCAGTTTTGGTACCTGTGAGGGTTTAAAAAGTGGTTATTCAACATGAGGCCTGATCCAAATGACATTTTGAATCATTTTTGGTAGAGTCCAAAAAATCCATTTTCTGATGAAAAACGATGACCCCGGACCAGTCGAACGTTGAAAAAATGGTCAATATTGATGAAATTTTAATATTTAATCTTTTGACTTTAAATGACGGTTGGATGTGAGTTATTACTTTTTTCAACTAAAATAAGTGTGTTTAAAGTCATTTCTGTGCCTGAAATTGGTCAAAATTGAAGATTTTGAGTAAGCAAAACTCTGTAAAAATTGCAGTTTTGGTCACTGTGAGGGTTTAAAAAGTGGTTATTCAACATGAGGCCCGATCCAAATGACATTTTGAATCATTTTTGGTAGAGTCCAAAAAATCCATTTTCTGATGAAAACGATGACCCCGGACCAGTCGAACGTTGAAAAAATGGTCAATATTGATGAAATTTTAACATTTAATCTTTTGACTTTAAATGACGGTTGGATGTGAGTTATTACTTTTTCAACTAAAATAAGTGTGTTTAAAGTCATTTCTGTGCCTGAAATTGGTAAAAATTGAAGATTTTGAGTAAGCAAAACTCTGTAAAAATGGCAATTTTGGTCACTGTGAGGGTTTAAAAAGTGGTTATTCAACATGAGACCCGATCCAAATGACATTTTGAATCATTTTTGGTAGAGTCCAAAAAATCCATTTTCTGATGAAAAACGATGACCCCGGACCAGTCGAACGTTGAAAAAATGGTCAATATTGATGAAATTTTAACATTTAATCTTTTGACTTTAAATGACGGTTGGATGTGAGTTATTACTTTTTCAACTAAAATAAGTGTGTTTAAAGTCATTTCTGTGCCTGAAATTGGTAAAAATTGAAGATTTTGAGTAAGCAAAACTCTGTAAAAATGGCAATTTTGGTCACTGTGAGGGTTTAAAAAGTGGTTATTCAACATGAGACCCGATCCAAATGACATTTTGAATCATTTTTGGTAGAGTCCAAAAAATCCATTTTCTGATGAAAAACGATGACCCCGGACCAGTCGAACGTTGAAAAAATGGTCAATATTGATGAAATTTTAACATTTAATCTTTTGACTTTAAATGACGGTTGGATGTGAGTTATTACTTTTTCAACTAAAATAAGTGTGTTTAAAGTCATTTCTGTGCCTGAAATTGGTCAAAATTGAAGATTTTGAGTAAGCAAAACTCTGTAAAAATGGCAATTTTGGTCACTGTGAGGGTTTAAAAAGTGGTTATTCAACATGAGACCCGATCCAAATGACATTTTGAATCATTTTTGGTAGAGTCCAAAAAATCAATTTTCTGATGAAGAACGATGACCCCAGACCAGTCGAACGTTGAAAAAATGGTCAATATTGATGACATTTTAATATTTAATCTTTTGTCTTTAAATGACGGTTGGATGTGAGTTATTACTTTTTCAACTAAAATAAGTGTGTTTAAAGTCATTTCTGTGCCTGAAATTGGTCAAAATTGAAGATTTTGAGTAAGCAAAACTCTGTAAAAATGGCAGTTTTGGTCACTGTGAGGGTTTAAAAAGTGGTTATTCAACATGAGGCCCGATCCAAATGACATTTTGAATCATTTTTGGTAGAGTCCAAAAAATCAATTTTCTGATGAAAAACGATGACCCCGGACCAGTCGAACTTTGAAAAAATGGTCAATATTGATGAAATTTTAACATTTAATCTTTTGACTTTAAGTGACGGTTGGATGTGAGTTATTACTTTTTCAACTAAAATAAGTGTGTTTAAAGTCATTTCTGTGCCTGAAATTGGTCAAAATTGAAGATTTTGAGTAAGCAAAACTCTGTAAAAATGGCAATTTTGGTCACTGTGAGGGTTTAAAAAGTGGTTATTCAACATGAGGCCCGATCCAAATGACATTTTGAATCATTTTTGGTAGAGTCCAAAAAATCAATTTTCTGATGAAAAACGATGACCCCGGACCAGTCGAACGTTGAAAAAATGGTCAATATTGATGAAATTTTAATATTTCATCTTTTGACTTTAAATGACGGTTGGATGTGAGTTATTACTTTTTCAACTAAAATAAGTGTGTTTAAAGTCATTTCTGTGCCTGAAATTGGTCAAAATTGAAGATTTTGAGTAAGCAAAACTCTGTAAAAATGGCAGTTTTGGTCACTGTGAGGGTTTAAAAAGTGGTTATTCAACATGAGGCCCGATCCAAATGACATTTTGAATCATTTTTGGTAGAGTCCAAAAAAATCAATTTTCTGATGAAAAACGATGACCCCGGACCAGTCGAACGTTGAAAAAATGGTCAATATTGATGAAATTTTAACATTTAATCTTTTGACTTTAAATGACGGTTGGATGTGAGTTATTACTTTTTCAACTAAAATAAGTGTGTTTAAAGTCATTTCTGTGCCTGAAATTGGTCAAAATTGAAGATTTTGAGTAAGCAAAACTCTGTAAAAATGGCAATTTTGGTCACTGTGAGGGTTTAAAAAGTGGTTATTCAACATGAGGCCCGATCCAAATGACATTTTGAATCATTTTTGGTAGAGTCCAAAAAATCAATTTTCTGATGAAAAACGATGACCCCGGACCAGTCGAACGTTGAAAAAAATGGTCAATATTGATGAAATTTTAATATTTAATCTTTTGACTTTAAATGACGGTTGGATGTGAGTTATTACTTTTTCAACTAAAATAAGTGTGTTTAAAGTCATTTCTGTGCCTGAAATTGGTCAAAATTGAAGATTTTGAGTAAGCAAAACTCTGTAAAAATGGCAGTTTTGGTACCTGTGAGGGTTTAAAAAGTGGTTATTCAACATGAGGCCTGATCCAAATGACATTTTGAATCATTTTTGGTAGAGTCCAAAAAATCCATTTTCTGATGAAAAACGATGACCCCGGACCAGTCGAACGTTGAAAAAATGGTCAATATTGATGAAATTTTAACATTTAATCTTTTGACTTTAAATGACGGTTGGATGTGAGTTATTACTTTTTCAACTAAAATAAGTGTGTTTAAAGTCATTTCTGTGCCTGAAATTGGTCAAAATTGAAGATTTTGAGTAAGCAAAACTCTGTAAAAATGGCAGTTTTGGTCACTGTGAGGGTTTAAAAAGTGGTTATTCAACATGAGGCCCGATCCAAATGACATTTTGAATAATTTTTGGTAGAGTCCAAAAAATCAATTTTCTGATGAAAAACGATGACCCCGGACCAGTCGAACGTTGAAAAAATGGTCAATATTGATGAAATTTTAATATTTAATCTTTTGACTTTAAATGACAGTTGGATGTGAGTTATTACTTTTTCAACTAAAATAAGTGTGTTTAAAGTCATTTCTGTGCCTGAAATTGGTCAAAATTGAAGATTTTGAGTAAGCAAAACTCTGTAAAAATGGCAGTTTTGGTACCTGTGAGGGTTTAAAAAGTGGTTATTCAACATGAGGCCTGATCCAAATGACATTTTGAATCATTTTTGGTAGAGTCCAAAAAATCCATTTCTGATGAAAAACGATGACCCCGGACCAGTCGAACGTTGAAAAAATGGTCAATATTGATGAAATTTTAATATTTAATCTTTTGACTTTAAATGACGGTTGGATGTGAGTTATTACTTTTTCAACTAAAATAAGTGTGTTTAAAGTCATTTCTGTGCCTGAAATTGGTCAAAATTGAAGATTTTGAGTAAGCAAAACTCTGTAAAAATTGCAGTTTTGGTCACTGTGAGGGTTTAAAAAGTGGTTATT